>NC_064559.1:151569093-151872123 GCF_937001465.1 Orcinus orca | reverse complement strand
AGTCCTGTACAGACCTGAGTTGAGAGGCAGCCTAGGGGTTTGAGCAGGAATTCAAATTTTGTCTCTTTCATTGTATATGTTTGGGCAAGTTACTCAACCTCTTTAAGCCTCATTTTTTTTTTTTTAGTTGTCTAATTGAAATAATAGTAACTACCTTTCAGTGTTGTTTTGAGAATAATATGTGAATAATAAATATAAAGTGCTTAGCATAACTTCTGGTAATAGAAATCATGGATTTACTGGACTTGCCCTTGAGGAAACTAAGTTTTATCAATATATTCCAACTAGTTTCAATGGACAAAGATTTGTTTTTTTGCCTATTAAGTGCCAGCACTGTATTCAGCCTCAAGATACAACAGGGACAATTTAGAGAAGAGAGCTCTTGGACCATAAGGCAACAATGGTAAAGACTTAAGGAAGGCTGCTATGAGAGGTGTCCTAATTCTGACAATTCCTGAAGGGCTCACTCTCTTCCTCATTTCAAGAAGAGCTTCATAGAAATGGCTTTATTGACCTCATGGCTGAAGTAATTGTATATGCCCAGACTAAGGTTGGGTTTGATATCCTTGTAACAAAGTTATTATTGAAATTCCATCATGCTTTGATATCTAACTCAATGTTATGAAATTTATTTCCCAGCTTGTATGGTTAATGTATCAGGGCTTACTTAGAATTTCTAGGTAATCATTTTGTAGCAAGTTGACACTACGGTGATAGTCTCCTTTGGATCACTATGGAAATTTGAAATACAGACTGAACCTCAGTATAGAATGATATTAATAAATTTAATTAATATTTAATAAGACTATGCCATTCATATAGAAAACTAGGGAACTCCAAGGCACGAAATTCTTGATCTTATGAGTTTGACTCCAAAGCTGAATTTGTGGTGACACATTTTCTGTTTAGATTTTTTTTGATCTCACAAGCTGCCTTCCTGAGGCTCATATAGCAGTCTTCCCCAGGGCATTCTACTTATACCTACTGTCAGTAGGTTGCCAGTAATTGGGGTTATCTCAAAGCTCAGGCCCTGACTTGGGCCAAACAAGAAGCAGTAGTGTCAAACATGAAACAAATATGAGGGAAATACGTCTTTCATTTTTTTTTTTTTTTTTGCGGTACGCGGTCGTCTCGCTGCTGTGGCCTCTCCTGTTGCGGAGCACAGGCTCTGGACGCGCAGGCTCAGCGGCCATGGCTCACGGGCCCAGCTGCTCCGCGGCATGTGGGATCTTCCCGGACCGGGGCACAAACCCGTGTCCCTTGCACTGGCAGGCGGACTCAACCACTGCGCCACCAGGGAAGCCCCTGCTTTCATTTTTATTAAATTAAGAAAAAAGCATGGCATTTTTTTATAAGCATGAATATTTTGAAGTGATGGTACGAACTTCCTTTGACTTCACCCAAATAATATGCATACAACTTTTTGCTCTGTGCGTTAGAACTTACATTCATCCTTCAAAAAACCAAATAATTATTTTCCCATTAAAAAAACAACAGAGCTTCTAATCTTGAAAAA
This sequence comes from Orcinus orca, assembly GCF_937001465.1. Taxonomy (NCBI): domain Eukaryota; kingdom Metazoa; phylum Chordata; class Mammalia; order Artiodactyla; family Delphinidae; genus Orcinus; species Orcinus orca. The sequence continues at coordinate 151,870,607 of NC_064559.1, read as the reverse complement.
ATAATTTTTTGACCATTGTATCCTGAAAAAATTCTAGCAGAACATAAAGAAATTTGAAGTTTCAGTTAATTTATCAAGTATATCATAAATAGATGTAAAATTTTACTTAGGCTAATTTTTTTTTTGATATATTAACTAGTTAAAAAAAATAAAAGTTAATATGTAAACATGGTGAGTCTCCTTCGTACTTTGGACTCTCCCTTTCTTCATTTCCTCCCTTTTCTCCTACTCTTCCCACCTCTGCCAACTAATTTGCTCCTCTCAGAGGCAAATCATCAAACCAGTGTTTTGGGTGGCTTTTTCTAGGAATGTTCTGGCCTGGCTTCATGAAGAGAACATGTGTAGGTGCTCTAGCTGGGCTGTATCTACAAGTTATCTTAGCCCAGGCAGCAGACATGTGAGTAAAGCTGTTATGATTCCAACCCCCAAATTCTGAGTCACTCCCAGTTATTCTAATGTTTCTAGAAGCAACACACCATCATTGTGCCCTGCATTCCTGACCCACGGATTTCAGGAATATCATGAAATGGTTGTCTTACACTGCTAAGTATTGGAGTTGTTATGATGCAGTAGGAATTGGATAGTATGTTTCAATATCTGATACAGCTATAATTTACTTGTTATTCTTTTTCAGGTATCTTGGGTTAGTCTTGTTACCTTTTCAATGCATGTTAGAAACACTGTAGTCCCCCACAAAGCCCCTTTTCTACCACCATTGCCACTAAGTATTGATATATATAAGTATATAAATATAATATATATATATAATTTTTTAGGTTGGCTTAAAAATGATAGAATATTATAATAGTGAAGGCTTTTCTATTGAAAAACAGGATATATATTTCTATTTGTAAACATTTTAAAATGTCCTTTAGTAAAATTAAAAATTTTCAATTTTATAAATCTTTCACTTTATCTGTTAAGGGTATTCTTAACTATCGTATCTTTTTATTACTATTATAAATTGGATATTCTCTTCTATTATATTTTTAAGTAGTTATTATTTGTATATTTCAAAACCATTGATTTATACAGTAATGTGGCAGGACCACCTTGATGAATTTTGTTATTGCTACTTACGAATTTTTAGTTGCTTCTCAATCTGTCTCTCTAAAACAATATTAAGGCAGGATCTTAATCTTATTTTATCGATATTTTTAAAATCAGGAATATATGCTGAATTTTATTAGTGCCTCTTTGGCATCTCTAGAGATGATCACATAATTTTTCTCCTTGAATCTATTAATATGATGAATTATATTAAAAGATTTTCACTATTCATACATTTATTCATCAACTTAGTACATATTTACTCAAAGTGCAAAGCTCTGTTCTAGGTATTGGAGAGACTGAGGTATTTAGAAAATCTAGATATTGGATTTATTGTGGCATGAATCCCACTAGGTTATGGAATATTATACTTTAATATATTGCTGTATTTTATTTGCCAGTGTTTCATTTAGGACTTTAGGGGTAATTTCCCAAATGAGAGTGGTCCATAGTTTTCTATTTTTGTGTTTTCTTGGCTCTTCGTTTCAATGTTAATCTGGCTTTGGAAACATAATTTGAAAACATCATTTAATTTTCCAAAGGCTCCTTCCTGCCTTCCTCTCTGAATGTCTGCCTGTCCATCTGTATTTTTTTTCTTTTCCTCCCCTTATTTCATCCTTCCCTTCCTTTCTTTTTCACTTTTTAAACTGATTTTTTTTCCCTTCTCTATCATTCTCTTTTTCCTTACAGCTTTTGTTTTTATTTCTACTTCTAAACCTGACAATTGCTATGAGCTGCTAAGCTACATAATAGGTTCTTATTATAATAATAAAACACATATACAAAAAGATGATTAAAGTTAAACAATTAGGACAGAACAAAACCAGTTAGAAAATATATACCAGTCATCTTGGCTGAGTTAATGGTCACAACTATGTACTAACATTAATTTTTGGCTTGTGAACCCAACAGTTCTCTTTGCCTCTAGGAATCTGAATTATCTATACATAATTGCATATATATTCAAAGATGTATTAAGTGTGTTCTCTGGAAACAACCTGTCTTTTAATAGGGAAGTATAGTGAATAGCTATAACTATTAAAATGATTGAGATAGTTCTGTACTATGTATGTATCTATCTATATAAATATAGATATGGAACAATCTTTAAGATGCACTATTACATGGAAAAAATCAGATATGTTTTTTGCTTGTATAAAAGAAATATTGTTGAATGAATATATGGGTGGATGAATAAGGGTAGGTAGGTATATATGTATGAATCAATACATTGCTTTTCCTATCTTGCTAGGCTACAGGAAAATCATTGGGAAATCAATTTCCAAACCTTTTCAGAGTTAGAAAAAATTCAATTATATGTCTCATAGAGTTTGTGGTTATGAAATTCCATGTTTGCTTCTTGGGACTAAGGATTATAGTGTGTAGCAGTGACAATACCACATAATTTTCTCTTTCTGGACTCACTTGAGAGCTATATTTTTTAGTCTCCCCTGCAGTTAAGCTGCGGCTATGGAATATAGGCAGAAATGATTTATATCACTTGTAGATCTGACCTTTTATTCAATTAATTCTAACTCTCTCCTCATGGCAACTACAGGGTTCATATCTTCCTAATGGAGTACCTAATGAGAGTCCCTGAACTACCTTTTAGAAGAGAGTTGACCAACCCACACTGATGTAAGCTATAAACAAACTTTCAGTGTGTTATAAAATGAGATTGAGGGGTAATTTGTTGCTGTAGCATAGACTAGCTCATCCTGACCAATATATACTGAAAAGGTTTCCTTTAGAACTGAGCACTTCCTAGGCAAATTTGTATGACAGGAGAAAGGCTTTGATTAAGAAGTCAGTATGGTGAAGAAACCAAAAATAGAGATTCTGCAGAGAGGAGATTTGTATAAAATTATTCTGCTTTAGAAATTCTGAGAATTTAAGATTGGAATTATGACTTCTTAGGGGTGAAATTTTGCCTGGAACATATCTGAGTTTCCAACGTTGCCAGGAGAATAGATTTTAAGTATGAAGTCATCAGCCTCCCCCAGAGGGCTCTTCTTTATGCCATCTAAGTCCAGACTTAGAGATGATTTGAGATGCTAGATATGTCTCTGAAGAGTTACCTTGGAGGAAATAAAACATTTAAGATTTATTACATATTTGAAACATGAGCAAGTTTAAACAATTTTCCCTTTATTATAGCAATTCCTGATTACAACTTTAAACAAACTACTTGAAATAAAAATAAGTTAAAATATTTAAAAATTTTCTACAATTATAAAAACAATTACATACAAGAAAGTAAGACAGAACACACTGAACAAGGCTGTTAATCTGAATACTAAATGTCCAAAAGTCATAAATGAATCAATAGACTGAGCTTCATAAATCTGACGGTACCAGGGAGGCAAAGAAAAAAAAAACATGATGATACAGAGGAGGTAAAGGAGGAGAGAAAAGGAAGAAGGCAGAGATATCTTGTTGGATAATCAGACTATATATATTTTAGTCATAAAATATATATAGCCTCATAAAATATATATAGCCTCAAGCCATTGAACCAGAAGCACATAACTGTAGTAATACAATGATAACAATAAAAATGTGCAATTATGTAGTTTGTTAGATCACCCTCTTTTCCCCTTTCAGAGGGCGATGTCCTCTAACCTATGTTAGGCACAATGTCTAGTCTTCCTTTCCTCCCTGTGCCTTCTCCAGAACATTCCTATAGCACATAAGCTTGTGCCATCACTTCTGACTTTGCTGTGGGCTTCCTTCTTGCACCACTGATCACTGACTTGCACTCCAAGTGATATATTTGTGCTTTATCTTTATGAGAAATCAGGGGCAGATGGAGGAATACAGTTATTCCTTTACCACTCCCAAAACTAGCATATTCAATGGTGTGAATATATGATTATCGGTCTACTGAGGGACTAGTGCCATTTCAAATGGGAACTAAAATGTAGGAACAAAACTATTAGATTCCTAGATAATTTGGTTTACCCCTGGAGTCTTAAAAGGTATTTAGACATAGGCCTTTCAAAAGGAGATGGGTATGGGGATTACCCTACTTTATTCTTTTGTTAAAGTTAGTTAACATACAATACTATGTGCCGTATCTCTGAAAAGGATACCAGAGTCTTGAAAGAGCTACACTGAGCTTTAGTGTCAGTTATTATACAACCACAGTAACAACCTGCCCAACCGAACAAAGAAATATTCATGGCCCCAAATAACTACTCTGATGACCATTAGAGGCATACAAATTTACTCTCTTACCAGTGGACAATCATCTAACTTTATCAGGCTTTCACAAGTACTTTATGTTTTTTCAAAGAAATTTTGTAATTAAGAAATTACAGTAAAACAAAACAAATTTAAAAACCAAAAACACAGGGTTACTGAGCTCTGTGTGTCACATTGTCTTATTATAACTCAATAAATTCCCTTCCAAAGTAAAGTTAAAATGAACTGGAAGAACACATACTGATGATCTGGTCTAACCACATAATTTTATACATGAAGAAACTGAAGCTAAGAAGCATAAAGGACTTACTTAAGGTCACACAGACAATGGTAGGTTCAGGTCTGAAATGTGAATGACACATCAAGTAAGCAAATATTTACTCTGACTGCTAGATCTCTTTGTAATCCCCAAATCCTAAAACAGTATACCTATCAGATTTGGTTTGTTCTGGAATGTCATGTCCTTTTTTTAAGTAAATGAACTAGTTTATTGATGCATTCAAAACTTTTTTTTTGTATGTCTGTGTGCCATGAGGTATGCTAAGCATTGCTGTACTTGGTAGGACAAAATCAAAACAAACCCCCAAACTGTGAATTTTAAGGACATGGAAAAGGATATGTAGTCACTTCCTTAATAAAGATAATTAATTCAGCAAAAATTATAGCATCCTTGCTGTGTGCCAGACACTGTTCTAGGTTCTGGGGAATATATCTGTGAACAAGGTAAAGCCTCTGGTGGCAGGTACATAAAATCTGGGGATGAAGCAAAAATGAATGAGCAATTATGAAACAGTTAGTGCTGTAAAAGGTTAAAGCAAAGAGGCCCCTGAGGGCCCCCCAAAAGGAACATAACCCCAGCTTTGGAGCGGTGGGGAGGTAAGGGAATTTCCCTGGAGCAAGGAATGCAAAACAAATGTCCAACAGGTTAATATCTATGACTTAAAAGGCAGAGGTTTTTCTGTGAAATTAAATTTGAGCAGATGACATAGGATAGTATTTGCTTTCCAGTTTGAAGTGGTTCTCACTGTCTACTGAAATGATTTGCTAAAAGTCTTTTAAGAAATGGAAAATAGTAGTTTTAATCTAATACTCCACTACTTTGAGTCTGTCATAAGAAAATAATCTAAAGGGCTTCCCTGGTCGGTGCAGTGGTTAAGAATCCGCCTGCCGGGCTTCCCTGGTGGTGCAGTGGTTGAGAGTCCGCCTGCTGATGCAGGGGACACAGGTTCGTGCCCCGGTCCGGGAGGATCCCACATGCCGTGGAGCGGCTGGGCCCGTGAGCCGTGGCCGCTGAGCCTGCGCGTCCGGAGCCTGTGCTCCGCAGCGGGAGAGGCCACAACAGTGAGAGGCCTGCGTACTGGGAAAAAAAAAAAAAAAGAATCCGCCTGCCAATGCCGGGGACACGGGTTCGAGCCCTGGTCTGGGAAGATCCCACACGCCGCGGAGCAGCTAAGGCTGTGCGCCACAACTACTGAGCCTGTGCTCTAGAGCCCGCGAGTCACAACTACTGAGCCTGTGTGCCACAACTACTGAAGCCCGTGTGCCCATGCTTCCACAACCATAAAAGCCACCGCAATGAGAAGCCCGCACACTGCAACGAAGAGTAGCCCCTGCTCACCACAACTAAAGAAAGCCCACGTGCAGCAACAAAGACCCAATGCAGCCAAAAATAAATAAATTAAAAAAAAGTCTAAAAAAAGAAAACTAATTTATAGTCTTGAATATCTTTAGGATAGTGTTCACTGTAATGAAATATTGAAGACAAAGTAAATATTTACTAATAGAGGAAATGTTAGTTAGATTTGGTTATACTTATGCTATTATTAGAAATAATGGTTATGAAAATGGCATGAAGAGTAGCCTTTCTGCCTGTCACAGGAGGTAGAAATGGGGGGAGGAGACTACAGAGGGGCAAGAAAAAGACAAGAAGACCCAGGAAAAAGCAAAATATTTAAGCCAGAATCAGTCTAAGGTTTTCCTGAACATTGAAGCTTTTTGCTCATCTTAAATAGTGGTTTTCAAAAATAATTTTTGGAAGGGAAATATCTTTAATAAAAATGGTATTGTCTGTGGACATACAATATATAAGACTTATAAATATATGAAAGCAATATTTTATTAATAATGATTGATTTGAAAAATTCAAATTTTTAGCACTTATTGTACTTAAAATAAGTCAGTTAATGAGATCATTGAGACAGTTTTGATGGATTCAACAACCTGACATTGGGTTTTATGGATGACAGTTGCCATCTTCTGTTAGTCTCAGCTTCCATTTTATTTCTTTAGCTTTATTTTGGCTGTAGTATATGAAGAAACTTCTGATTGATCCCAGTGAAAAAGTGACATGCTTGTAAAGCTTTATAGAAGCAAACATATACAATTCGTAAAAAGAACAGGACAAAGACTAATCAATTGCACACTTAAAAGAAGGTTAAGTATGTGCTTAGAATTGGCAAGAAGATCTGTATTCTGACACTAAACAAAGGCACGTTAGTTTGGCAGCCCTTATTAAGTGGTATCCTCCAATATGTTGGAAATTTGTTGCAAAACACGTTTGAGTAAGTATGTTGGAGTTTATTTTAGTGCGTAATATAGCTTAAAAACACATGCATATACTGTATATGAAAAATGAAATCTAATCAAACATATACTCTCTGAAGATGGAAATTATTATATACATTGCATCTTATTTGAATGACAATTTTCATAAGTATTATAGCATGTGTTTTCTTTGCCAGGAAATGATATTTATTATAAATAAGATGCAGATAATTTGAGGAAAAGTTATGGAGAAAGCTATTCTAAAAAACTGTAGTACTATAAACCATTGTACCTTCTCCCAGATTCCTGTCTCCAGCACATATAATAAATGTCAGTGGGATAATAAATCTACAGGTGTTCATGGAGAGAGCAAAATGAGCTGGGGAGCAAGGACACATTTATGTCAAGGAACAGAAAGGCGTAGAGTTGGGCTATGCAGTTGAAGAGGAAAGGACTGGGAAGGTGATCTCAGGCTGGAGGACGGCACATAAAAGATGGAATAGTCTGACTTAGGGGGAGTAATGGGAGGGGATTTACTGTCCTATAACAAATAACTATAAAATTGACAAAATATACAAAGTGATTGTTTTCAGGTGTTGAGCAACCTGCAGAGCAGAGTAGCCGTCCTTGAGAGAAGGGAAACACTGGAGGTGAACTTGGCATTCATCCAGGTTTTCTGCCTTTTTGCCTTTCCAAGGCATGGAACAAAGGAGTGGAGCCTAAAAAGCAAAGATCTTGTTGGGCACAGGAAACAGAGATCCCAGTATGGGAAGGCTGATGTGTTTAGAATTTGTAGAGAAGTGTCCCAGGGAAGGGTGTTTCTCTGTACAGAGAAGGAGCTCTGAGAATCTTCATAGGGTTTCCTTGAGTTTTGGCTGAATGCTAAGCTATACATGTGCAGGATGACTATGAGGTCTTACAAAGAACATATGCAAGGCTTTCTGAGAAGAACAGAGATTCTGGAGCTTGCACAGTGTTGAGAGATATTGTTTTTCTGACCAGCTAGAATACCCTAAACATTTAGTTGAAACTTCAGAATGGCCATACTTTAGGAGTAGGTTTACTGTAACCTAGAATGAGGGTTAATCTAGATCTGCTGTAACAAAGCCCAACAGGGTCAAGTGAACTTGGCAGTAAATTGACTGGTTTCCAAAGCAAAACTCAACATCCTTTATAGGAAGACAATATAATCCAGTCACTGAACAACATAACATTCACAGTGTCCAGCATCCACTAAAATAATCATTAACATGTAAAGAAGCAGGGAAATGTGACCTGTGACAAATAGAAAAATCGCTTAATAAAAACAGGGCAAGAAATGATAGAGATAATAAAATTATTAGACAAGGATTTAAAAACAGTATATATGTATACACACATATATATATATATATATATTTCCTTATTATGTTCATGTATTCTTATAAATCCCTGACTAAGGACTACATGAACATAATGGGAAATGCTAGAAATACCAAAGAACTGAATGGTACTCACAGAGCTAAGAATACAATACCCCAAATGAAAAATTCATTGGATGGGATTAAGAGCAGATTAGACATTGCAGAAGAAAAGATATGTGAGTTTTAAAAAACATAGCAACAGAAATTATCAAAGATGAAGGATGACAAAAAAGACTGAAATAACATGAAAAACATCTCAATTACCAATGAGTGGGGCAGGCTTCACAGGTGTGCAACCTTTCCTGACACATAGATTCTACATTAAGAAAGGGTTATCACTTGGTTTAATGTTCTGCTGTTGCCTCTTGAAATTTTTAAACAATTTTTGAATGAGGGATCCCTCATTTTAATTTTGCACTGGGCCCTGCAAATTATTTAGCTTTTGCTGCCTAGAGGATAATACTAAACCATCTGACATGCATGTAATATTTGGAATCTTAGAACTGATAGGCAGTGGGGGGTGTAGCACAAAAAGTATTTTAAAAAATAATGGTTGTAATTATTTCCAAATTCCTACTGGTCCAAGAAGCTCAACGAAACTAAATCACAAAGAACATGAAGAAAAGTACTCCACGGATAATCATAATCAAGTTGCTTAAAACCAGTCAGAAAGAGAAAAATTAGACGTTAAAATGGTGGGATGGTTAATTTTGTCTGCCAACTTGACTGGGCCATAGGCTTCCCAGATATTTGGTTAAACAATTTTTTGGGTGTTTCTGCAAGGGTGTTTTTGGGTGAGATGAACATTTAATTTAGTAGACTTTAACATTCTATTACATTAACATTTTAATCAGTAGAGTAAGGCAGATTACCCCTCATAATGTGGGTGGCCTCATCCAATCAGTTGAAAGGCTGACTAGAACAAAAAGGCTGATCTTTCTCTAGGTAAGAGAGAATTCTACAGCCAACTGCCCTGACTTCATCTGCGACATCGCCTCTTCCTGCCTGATGGCCTTGCAACTGGATCATCTGCTCTCACTAGGTCTCCCATACCATAGACCTGCCCTGAAGATTTTGGATTTATCAGCCTTCATAATCATATGAGCCAATTCCTTATAGTAAATCTCTATCTGTCTGTCTGTCTATCTAGTTATCATCTATTTATCAATCTCCTGTTGGTTCTCTGGAGAACTTTAATACAAATGCTATTCTTGGAAAAATGTTATCTGTCTCAGAAAAGTGGTTCCAGTGGTCAATAAGAATTTGATGTTAAGAGGCATGTGAAGAGGTTAAATAAACTTATTTCATGAAATCTGAAGGTGGAAAAAAGTAATATTTTAAATATAATGTGTTAATTTACAGGGCATGTGATTTAAAATAAATATGTAACCAAATAAATCAAATATGCACATATTTACTTTTAAAGTTTATATTCTTATTAGTATACATATATTCAATCAGGCTTTTATTCTCCTTTTTATTGTGTTTGTATTCTAATTTGGATAATGAAAGATTATCTTATCTTCTGATATTCTGGGTTGAATTATATTCAGGCAGGCATATGTGGTAATTTCATTGAGCTATAGTTGTCTTACATGTAATAGGGAAATAAAATAGTACCTACTCCTTATGGGTATTTTGGGAATGAAATGAGATAATGAACATAAAATGTTTAGTGTAGTACCTGGTACATAGTTATTATTCAGTAATTATACATATATATATATATTTTTTTCTTTAAAAGCCTGTATAAGGATGGAGTTAAAGAATCAGCAGAGTTAAGTTAATTTTTTTTTGCAACGGTTGGAAAATTGTTAGCATTCAGATAATTGAAGCTAGGTTCTGTTACTTCTGCATGTGAACCCAAGGACATATTTTTCACTGTGTATTATTTGTTGGGAAAATGTGATTTTTCTATTATTCTTCCCTTTGGCTAGAAAAAGCAGCTGGAGTAATGAGCTTATTGCTCTGTGAAGAAGAGATTATTAATTCTTACTGTAAGCCTGAGAGAAAGGATATAAGTTGCATCAATTTGGGGGGAATATATTAGGTATTGTATAATTATAATTGATTTTAGGAACAATTTATCTTGCTTCTCTATCAGCAGGATAAGCCTCCTCTAAAAGGCCCTAACAATGACATTTCAGACACAAAACATCACTCTTGCATCTAAATTTTGACTAAAAAGTTATAACTGTGTATTTTTATTAACAATTGTATTCAATTATATAATATATAATTATACTAACTATATTAATTACATAATTATATTAACAATTATATTTATAATTTAACAATTTATTCTGATTCTAACTTACCCTTGTAAAATTTCTACCAAGATGACTTTTAAAAGTCATGTAAAAGCTTTTGTATAAAAACCACTCAAGGTACATTCTCTACAGTAACAATATGAGTATCTTATTTGTTCATTTATTCACTCACTGGTTTTTGGTGTCAACAATGTGGAAGAATGTTGCAAGTGTCACAGAAAAGTGCATAATTATGGTTTCTTTTCTCAAGGAACATGGAGATCTTTTTAAATCTCCACACTGGAGTAGACTGCCTCCTCAACACATTTGCCCTCTATCACATTACTCAGTATTTCTCTTCATAACATATCTGAAAATATATAAGTTCCTTGAATGTGGGCAGTCTTTTCCCCTAGAACAGTGCCTGGCACTAGATGGTACTCAATAGATACCTGTTTGTTGATAGATGATTTTACCGGTATCTATCTATGAGGTAGTTATTTTTACTTTTGCCTTTTTACAATTGAAAAATAGGCACAAAGTATTTAAATTATTAGTTCAAAGTCACATGGCTGGTAAAATGTTAGAGTGGAGATTTGATCCCTGTTATGTGAAGATGCATAAATAGTGCTGCAAAGGTGCAAAAGGTTAGAAATGGTGACTAATTCTTTTTGGTTGTGTTATAAGTGACAAATAGGAAATAAATGCTTAAAATGTAAGTTGTTTCACATACTAGAAGGTCTTAAGCACCAAATTGAAGAGTTTGGACTTGATTCAGAAAGCAAAAGAGATTTTTAGAGCATGCTCTGCTTTTATTGCTTTGATTTGCACATACTGACTCATTGCCCAGTTCCCTTCTGCCTACTTCTTCATCTCCTTTATTGAGTACTGAAACCAACATTTCATATTCCTGTGGTAAACATTTCTGGGACTGGACATATTTTCTTGTCTCTATATTAAATAATACTGAGGACAAGCAAAAATAACTTGGCTACTTGTTCCATGAAATACATGCTCCTGGAAGGTAAGATGATGAACTAGCTAATTAATTTATTTACCAAGACAAACAGCTTCATCATCTAGACTGGCTTCAAAGCCAATCCACAATTATGTCATAAACTCTGCCTATTCCCATCTAGTTCCCTGCCTTCCTAGACCCACCTTAAAGGCACTGAGCCCAGGTCTCAAAATCCTTTATCTTTCCCTGCCTTCACTCTTCTAAGATACTAGTAAACTTTTGTCAAGGTGGTGTTATCCCTTACTGAACTGTCTAATAAGTGTAGCTTTGTTTGATCTTCAGGTTTTTCTGATGGACTTTCAGGGACCTGACAATTGACATTTCATGCCTACTTTTTATAATAATCCGCTGAAGCATCATTTGCCTTGGTAAGTTTGAGATGTCCTCTTTAGTTCCTTGCCCAGGAACAGTTAGTGCTCCCCTCTTGTGCCCCTTACCTCCTTATACATACTTCCATACTCTGTCAGAGTGCAATCCTGCTGTTAGACTGGGAGTCCCTAAGGGCAGTCACCATGACTTTATCATTGTATGCTCTTAGCGCTGCCTTAAACATAGAGTGGGTGCTCAGTGATGTTGACTTACTGACTGCTGTACTGAATGAATGAATAAATGAGGAGCTGCACTCTACCAAGTGCAGGCAGAGAGATTTACCATAAGGAGATCAGCAAAAAGGTGACTGCAAGTTTATTAATGAGGTAATGAGTACTGGTGAATAGAAGTGAGTAGCCCCTCCCAAGATGAATCAAATTAGGAAAGTCCAAGTACCATTGGGAAAATTCCAAGGACCAATTGAAGAGAAAAAGCAGTCATATTTCTTTAAGTGGTTTTCAACCCTGGCTGTATATTGAAATAAGCAAGTATTTTTTAAAAAAAATCCAGTGCCTTCTTCCTGAGTGCTACTCTCACCCCACCACTCTGATTTAATTTGGTCTGTCATGAGGCAGGACATTAGAATATTTTAAATATGATACTGAAGCCTCTAAGAAGCAGTTAAAGTTGGGAAGCATTGGTCTAAATGCTCAGTATTGCTATTTATTTTTATTTCTTTGACATACTCTAAGCCCAGTGATTCTCCAGGAGGTGTAGTTAGTAAGAGGACAGGTGAGATCCTTCTGCCAGAGAAGCTTAGCAGAATTTTGTGAGGAAGACATGGAGTGATGGTTTGGTAGTTTAAAAAATATGTTCATAGGTTTGTGGGTTTATTTCTGGGCTTTCTATCCTGTTCCATTGATATATATTTGTTTCTGTGCCAGTACCATACTGTTTTGATTATTGTAGCTTTGTAGTATAGCATGAAGTCAGGGAGCCTGATTCCTCTTGCTTAATCTATGACAGAGGAGGCAAGAATATACAATGGAGAAAAGACAGTCTCTTCAATAAGTGGTGCTGGGAAAACTGGACAGCTACATGTAAAAGAATCAAATTAGAACATTCTCTAACACCACTCACAAAAATAAACCCAAAATGGATTAAAGACCTAAACGTAAGCCTGGATACCTTAAAACTTTTAGAGGAAAACATAGGCAGAACACTGTTTGACATAAATGGCAGCAATATGTTTTGGGATCTGTCTCCTAGAGTAATGAAATAAAAACAAAAATAAACAAATGGAGCCTAATTAAACTTAAAAGCTTTGGCACAGTAAAGGAAACCATAAACAAAATGAAAAGACAGCCTACAGAATGGGAAAAAATATTTGCAAATGATGTGACCAGCAAGGGATTAATCTCCAAAATATACAAACAGCTTATATAGTTCAACATCAAAAAAACAAACAACCCAATCAAAAAATGGGCAGAAGATCTAAATAGACATTTCTCCAAAGAAGACATACAGATGGCGAAAAGGCACATGAAAAGATATTCAACATTGCTAATTACTAGAGAAATGCAAATCAGAACTACAGTGGGTTATCACCTCACACTGGTCAGAATGGCCATCATCAAAAAGTCTACAGATAATAAATGCTGGAGAAGGTGTGGAGAAAAAGGAATCCTCCTACTCTGTTGGTAGGAATGTAAATTGGTACAGCTACTATGACGAACAGTATGGAGTTTCCTTAAAAAACTAAAAATAGAGCTACCATATGATCCTGCAATCCCACTCCTGGGCATATATCCAGAGAAAACCATAATTTGAAAAGATACATGCACTCCAGTGTTCACTGCAGCACTATTTACAATAGTCAAGACATGGAAGTAACCTAAATGTCCGTCAGCAGATGAATAGATAAAGAATATTACTCAGCCATAAAAAGGAATGAATGACATTTGCAGCAACACAGATGGACCTAGAGATTATCATAGCAAATGAAGTAAGCCACAGAGAGAAAGACAAATATCATATGATGTCACTTATATATGGAATTTAAAAAATGATACAAATGAACTTATATACAAAACAGAAATATACTCACGGACATAGAAAACAAACTTATGGTTACCAAAGGGGGAAGGTGGGGAGGGATAAATGAGGAGTTTGGGGTTAACATATACCCACTACTATATATAAAATAGGTGACCAACAAGGACCTACTGTGTAGCACCAGGAACTATACTCAATATTTTGTAATAACCTATAAGGGAAAAGAATCTGAAAAAATATCAGTGAATCACTTTGCTGTACACCTGACACTAACACAACATTGTAAATCAACCATACTTCAATTAAAAAAATATTCAATATGCTCAACTTTTTTAATTTTGAAAAAGAAAAAAAATTATTGTTTGTGTAATTTAACTTATGAAAATTAAATGCTGGTAAAAAACCAAAATACTGCAGTTCTCAGTAGAGGCATGCTCCTTTGGGGTTTCTTAGAACTGTTTTTTTTGTGTGTGTGGAAGAGACTTGAAATGTGACTGTTTATCAAAAGACAACAATGTTTAAAAGATTGTAAAACTTTGTCTTTGCCCCTAGAGTTAGAGTAAATATGTATGTGCTCCTTTGTGCTCCTGTCGCAGTTTCTACTTATCTTTTATCTGCACTTATCAGTATGCTTGGTTTGGAAACTTCTGCTTAGTTTTCTATTCCCCCCATTAATTTGTAAGTGTTTGAAGGGAAGCAGGATTATAAATCTATCTCTTTATTCCCAGATTTCCCAGATTCAGTGCCTATTTACAGTCTATAGGTGTTGGTTGATTGATTAGAAAGAGTGAGAGCCAATAAGGAATGATTTAGCTCTTGCTAAATCGTTTGTCTAGATTTAGCAAGAGCATGTTGCAAATGAGGTCACAGATGTGGGTTTAATGCTGGATCAGGGCCAGATGGTTACTCAAAGAAATTGTCCCATGACCTTGTAACTGTCCCTTAAATCTAGGCAGCTGCTTTGCATATATTGGTGCATTAGAGAAAAATCTTGCCACTATTAACAGAGAATGAGTCCTAGAAATGGTGGTTACTATCACCATTGTATCAAGGTCAACTCCATCTGTTTTCTCCTCTGTAAATTAGAGAACATTACTTCTTATAGAGTAGTTGTGAGGATTGAATGCATTAATGTGTGAGAAAGTATCTAAAATAATATTTAGAAAGTTTTCACTAATTGCCCTTGAAAGAGAGCAAGTTTGCCACGATATTGACATTTGGGCAGAGACATTTTAGAAAGGATCAAAGACTCAGAAGAGTTGTTGAACTATACGGATTTTAAGTCTCCGTCCTTAAAATGAGATTGTATTATTTTATCTCTTTTATTTCAAACATAATGAAGGTAAAGTACAGAAGGATAAAAAATTTACCATATGGCCATCTCTTACTCATCTTTTGGGATTCAGCTAAGACATCATTACTTCAAAGAGGACTCCTCAGATAGCACTTCTTCTAATCCACGTTCTCCCCCCAGCACTCTATTGTTCTTATCACAAGTTGTAACTCTATTTAATTATTTACGTGATTATTTATTCAATGTCTTTGTTCCACACTAGATTACAAACTACCTGAGGGTAGAATCCAGGTATTTTCCTCCCCATAATATATAACCGCCCAGAGACTAGCACAGTCCTTGGCTCACAGAAGGCTCTCAAATATTTGTTAGATGAATACACGTCTAATTAATTAGTGAATTAATTATAATCTATTTACTCATGTCAACTTACAAAAGGGATTTGAAATGTGTAAAGGGTAATGTATTATCCATTCATTTACTCATTTATTATGGTTTTATTTTTACTGGAAATGTTAATTAATATAAAGTTTTTACATCTGGCTAATTGTTTTCTCTTTTACTACTACTTCTGTCATTATTCTTGGCGACTACAACAGCAATGAAAATGCTTAGTTCAACACTCTGGCCCCTGAGGTCCATGATTTCCTTAATTCTATTGTCCTATTCTATCCCACCTTAGTTACCCCTGTGGAACTTACCCTAGACCACTTCTTTTCACACTACAGATTCTGATGCCTCAGTAGGGCTGGAAAATAATTTACTAAGTAGAATTTTTAAAAGGAATGGAATAGAATTGAAAACTGAGTATGTTTAAGGATTGGCATTGTTTTGTAAAAATTTGTATATGTATACCAACTATCATGTAAAATTCCTTTCTTTCTAAGGATTGTGCTCAAAAAAATTTGTAAAATACTGCTCTAGGCATCGTCATCATCAGTAATTGCAGTGCCTCTGAAACCTCAGTTTTAAGCAGCCTACTTTTTGTTCACTACTGCTTTCCTTCCTAGCTCCTTTACTCCAGTAGGTCCACCTGAACATTTTATTATCCCAGCCAGGCTCCCAATTCATTGACTCCAACACTTTTTTACTCTGCAGTGTTTCCTCCTTCTCACTTTTCTCCTTGCTCAGGTTAGACTCCATGGTCCATCACATTCATTATAATCAGCCTCAGTTCCCTTTCACGGCTTTCCTTCCATCTCACTCAACTGGCAAAACTATTTATCTGCTGACTGCATACTGTATGTGATAAGCCTGGAATGTGGGTGCAGTTTTGGAGACAAACTTCCGTGAACTGGTCTCACTTTGCATTTATGATCACAAATCTCAAGTGAGGCTTTAGAATTATCCAGCCATCTTTCTGGAGTTCCTTAATAAATCTGCTTTCCAACTCTGAGGTGTCTTCACAGCTTCTCTCTCCATTAACCTTCAGTATCCCTCTTTCCCAAGCAAATAAGAAGCATCATAATACAGCTAGGTCATCTGTCCACTATCAAATTTCCACCACCCTTTCATTCTTACCCACATGTTCTTTTTTTTCTCCTGTGACAATAGACTGCTCCCACTGTTACCTAAAACCGAACCTCCCACTTGCCACCTGTTGTATCCCCTGTGAATTCCCCATACTTGCCTTTCATTTCTTTGTTTTTTTTTAAGTCACAAACAGATTATAATATTCTAGCTGGGACAGATACTGCTTATTTTGCTTTTGATTTGGGGGTTTTTGTTGTTGTTCTTCATGCTTCCTGTAATAGCATAAAGGAATGAGTAAATTGGGAAAGCTGGGGTTGGGGCTTATGAAGGGGGGCATCACAATATGTTGCCTTGAGCTGCTAGGAGTAACCCGATATCATTCTGTGCCTATTGAGGCTCCAGAAAGTGAAAAATAGATGGTAAAGGATAGAAGGGGAATAAGAATACACTCTACTTCTTAAATGTTCTGAGAACCGGCCCTGCATCTAAATTATGATTATACAACATGCTTTCCCTAATATAATTGTCTAGCATTTCTGGGAAAGTATTACAAGATTCTTCTCCTTGCTCCTATGGCCCCCATTGTTTCTTAAAATATGATCTGTACTTCCACTCCTTCCCACAGTTATTATCCTGATGTAGAAGATGGGGAGAGTTTAAAGGTCTTTCCTCACTGGGACCTTGAGTACTCATTTGTAGAGTTTATGGGAAAGACGATCCTCTTTTTCAGTCTCTTCTGATGCATATATTTCCATTTCCTGACGTTTCCAAAAATGATCTTTTAGAAGCAGTAGTTGTTGGGAATGAGAAATAATGTGGACAAGTCAAACTTTTTACCATATTCTGTTTCAAAAGTGACCTCATGGTCATTGCTCAAGAGACTCTATTTATGACAGGTTCATCCCCCTAGGGAAATTCATGGCTGCATTCTATTTCATCTCCTCCAGTATGTGTTAATGATATTTTAGTTCATATTTAAAAAATATTTTAAAGTGCTTTCTCATCTGTGATATGCTTATACTGGAAATGACTTTACAAATCACATAAGGGGGTAACTGAGACTTAGGTTAAGTTGTTGAAGTTACTGGATTATGTTTGGTCAGCTTTCTAATTAGAGCAGAATGTGATGGTAAGACCCACATTTTGGAATGTCTAGCTCAGAGTTTTATTTATTACATAATTGTTTTACTTTATTGTACTGGGGTCCACCAATGTTCATCTTCTGCCTTTTTAAGGACCCTATGATCACAAGAACAGCCTTAAGTCAAAAGTGTATGTGATTAGACAGATACTACTGACTGCATTGAGTGAGGAGGGAGCGGGCCCAGAGTGTTTCCTAGTTAGGCTACAATGTGTGAAGACTGTGGAGCAAAGGAGAGCTTACAGGTGTTCAGGAGCTAAAATAGGTTCACTAGGGCTGAAGAGGAAGCCGAGAGTAGCAGACTTGGCCCAAATCAGTGAAGGGGATAGGGAGTCTTTAAGGCATGTTAAAGATGTATCTGATGTACCTTTGGAAAAAAAGTGTTTGTTAAATGATCTAATTCAATTCTCTTGCTTTAACTTTGAGAAAAGTAAGAATCCAAGAGTTTAGGTAACTTACTAACGACTGCAAATCAAATCCATAACAGAGCTGGGACTAGAATTTATATCCAATTTATGATCCTTATGCTATTTAATTGGTCTAATTCAGTGGTTCTCAGTATTGCCTATTATTGACAGGTTATTATAATAACCCGGAACTTTAAAAAAACTATAGAGGGCTGAACTCATCCCCAAAGATTTGATTAAATTGGTTTGGGATGGGTCAGGGCATGAGTGTATTTTAATAGCTCCCTAGGAGATTCTAATGTGTGGCTGGGTAGACAGCCCCTTGACTAAATTACAGGATTTTGTATAATAGCTAGTAGAGCTAATGCATATTCTTCCTTTTTTTTTTGGTATTTTTAAAACAAAAAGAGGAAGAATTCTTGCTTTGAGTCTTTTGTTTTGCAGTTTTCTTTAGTGCACTCTGCCTTAATGCAGTCCTGCACACGGAAGAGCTTTGATGTCTAAGAGTTTAGGGGATTAGAAGCAATTTCTCAACTGTAGGTGATGGAGATAATGTACAATTTTAAATAGCTCTCCAGGTAATTCTCCTAGACCTCTCTCCCCTGTGTCACCCCAAGTTGGGAATCATTGTCCTGGTGCACATAAGAAAGAGGAGTTTGTTTCTGAAATGGTGGCTTAGTATTTCTCTAAACCTACCTCATCAATCATTACTTTTATTACAGGAAGAAAACCACCAGTTCAGTGTCAGAATATGAGGACAAAGGGACAGATACCTATAGGGATCATTTATCTTCACACAGAATCTCCCAATCATGAATGATCATAGACTGCATTTCTCACCTAGGTCAGCCATCTTGCATATGTGCCCATCACAAGACGAACCAAAAATGTGGTAGAATACACATGGCATGCGTATCATCACCAGCTCTTCCTCCACCCTCACTGTTTTGTACTAAACTGAAATACAACTTTAAAATATTATTCAACGTAACAACTCAGGTAGAGGTGGATGATTTCTATTTGTCACTTTCAGAATAAACAAAAATTGTGCCTAGAAAACAAGAGTTTTTAATTTACCTGTAAATACACATGAAGCCCTGAAAATATGAAAGCTGTTGATCCAGAGTGTATATGCTTCCAGTATTATTTGAAAGTGTTGTTACTTTATGCACCTTCCTTCCTTTTCTTTGCTTCCTTGCTTTTGTTCTTCCCTCCCTGCCTTCCTCATTTCTTTCTTTAATTCTTTCTTTTTACTTTTAAAAATCCTGTATCTATCTCTCATGTGTACCACGCATTTTGTCATGCTCCTGATCTGGTTTCCAGAACTTCTAATCTTAAACATAAAATCTTTCCTTCCCTCTGTTATGTAGTTACCCTGAGGTTATTCCTGTGAATTAGTCAGAAGTCCTGTTAGCTACACAAGAGCTTGAAATAGCCGTCCTGATTTCAGATTTCCTTGATTATATTGTTTATTCTTGTAGGAATGACTACCTTAGGAATCCATAGTCTTAAATTGGAATAGGAAATACTCTATTCTTGAGAAAAGGGATGTAAGAGTGAGATTTTGCTACTATATAGTACAGGGAACTCTGCTCAATGTTATGTGGCAGCCTGGCTGGGAGGGGAGTTTGGGGGAGAATGGATACATGTATATGTATGGCTGAGTTGCTTTGCTGTGCACCTGAAACTATCACAACATTGTTAATCGGCTATACTCCCATATAAAATAAAAAGTTAAAAAAATAAAGTGTACAAAAAAAAAGAGTGAGGTTTTGGTTCCCAAAACAAGGTTGACATGTCTGAGTATAAACAGAGAAGAAAGAGTTAGATCAGGAAAATGATATGTTCCTGAAACACATTTGCACTTGGAATTTGCTCACTGTATGTGGTAGATGATGGATTCTCCCATCTGGCATCCTCCAGGTCAACAAATCTTCTTTTCAAAGATTTTAAATCTCTGGCCTTAGTTCAGAATATTCTTATTGATGCCAATATTTATGGCCATCTCAATTTCCAGAGTAATTTGAAAGAAGACAAAAATTAATGTATTTTGCAAGAGCTGCATAGGATAAGGACAATGTGATGTTTTAAACCTGTGTCAAAGGCATACATATAAAAAAATTTTAAAAATTTTCAAATAAACCTCTTCCCTTCCATGCATAGCATGACAAGATATTTTCCTATCTTTAACTTTCTCTGAAAACAATACAATTGTTACCTATATTTTTTGGCCGTGGTTTAGAGAACATTTTAGAAGAGACAGGGTAAATCGCACTGCCACTGTAAACTTCACTCTGTTCTGAGGGGTTTCATTATCCTGATAGGATCTTATGATCTTCCACCCATAAACATTTGTGGCTCCCAGTGTGTTGAAAAATCTTTAAAAAGTCAAAATTGTACAAATTTTATTTTACTTGAAAAAATTTACATGCCTGGAAGACATATACAGATAAAACATCCTTATGCATGACTTCATTTGGAGATAATTTTAAAAGTCTAAATTTGAGGCCTTTTATACATATGAGGCCCAGAGTGCTGACCCTCTTGTAGCTGTCCCCCCATAACAGATTCTTTTCTAAAGCATGAGGAATCAGTGTTTTACTCTATACATTGGCACTTGGATCTCTCACCTGTGTCCACATGCACACTAAAATGAGACATACTCTGTCGCCTAACAGGTGAAAACCATTCTAGGACAATACATGTGGGGCAGGTTACACTTGATAGGTATAACATTCTTAATCCTGGAACAGCCATAATTACAGAGGTCTGGTACTTGATTTATTAGTCAGATTGAAACTATTCAATTTCTTTGACATAATTATAAATAGTGCTTTGTATCTTTTATATTTGCATTTTTCAGAGTACTCCAAAATTTATTAGACATATTATTATTATTTGATTTCTAGCTATCAAGGAGAAAAGAAGCTAAAATACCTAAGAGGGAATTCCCTGGTGGTCCAGTGGTTAAGATTTCGCCTTCTAATGCAGGGGGTGTGGGTTCGATCCCTGGTCAGGGAGCTAAGATCCCAGATGCCTCATGGCCAAAAAACCGAAACATAAAGCAGAAGCAATATTGTGACAAATTCAATAACGACTTTACAAGTGGTCCACATCAAAAAAATCTTTAAAAAGAAAGAAAAAATAAAATACCTAAGAAAAGTCAAATCTGGCATTCCTCCCTTCTCTTTGCTAGGTCTGAAATAATTTTCAGGACACCAAGGGACAGACAACAAGTAAAGATTTTTCTACTGTTTTCTTTCTACAACCCAATAAAGCATTAAATAATATTTAGATATCATCTACACTTCTCAGCCCTCTGGGAGCAAGCTTTTTATATCAATGCCTGAGAAACTTTGGAATCCCTAAGACGAAGAAGCAGATAGCTGTGGATTTGCCTGCAACCCATCACCAAGCCTCATGGGCTTGACAGGACAATGCTCCAAAGAGAGTGAGGTGTTCTGTGCTCTTTCATAACTTTCTCATTGTTTGAATGCATAGCCATTATGATATCTCTGGCAGAGAACACTCATTTTCCTCGTTTTTATTTTCTTCTTCCTTTTGGTGATGAATTCTTCTTAGTCAGTTTGACAGTACAGCTAGACACTACATTTCTCAAGCTTTCCTTTACCTACATTTGACCATGTGACCAGGCCGTGTCCAGTGGTTTATGAGTACGAGTAGAACTTCCACACCATATTTTAAAAATTTTATTAAAATTAAAATGTCATACAATTTTCTTTTAATTTATTTTTTTTTGAGGTATGCGGGCCTCTCACTGCTGTGGCCTCTCCCATTGCGGAGCACAGGCTCCGGACGCGCGGGCTCAGCGGCCATGGCTCACGGGCCCAGCCGCTCCATAGCATGTGGGATCTTCCCGGAAAGGGGCATGAACCCACATCCCCTGCATCGGCAGGCAGACTCTCAACCACTGCGCCACCAGGGAAGCCCTAAAATGTCATACAATTTTAAAGGGTACTTTCCACTTACGGTTATTACAAAATATTGGCTATATTACCTGTGTTGTACAATACATTCTTGAGCCTATCTTACACCCAGTAGTTTGTACCTCTCACTCCCCCACCTTTGTTTTGCTCCTCCCCCCCAGTAACCACTAGTGTGTTCTCTATATCTGTGAGTCTGCTTCCTTTTATGTTATATTCACTAGTGTGTTGTAGTTTTTAGATTCCACATCTAAGTGATACCATACAGTATTTATCATTCTCTGACTTATTTCACTTAGCATAATGCCTTCCAAGTCCATCCATTGTTACTGCAAACGGCAAAAATTCATTCTTTTTTATGGCTGAGTTGTATTCCATTGTAGCCACACCATATTTTTATTTTTTTAATTTTTAAAATGTTTTGGCCATGCCATGTGGCTTTTGGGATCTTAGTTCCCCAACAAGGGATTGAACCTGGACCCTCAGCAGTGAGAACACAGAGTCCTAACCACTGGCCCACCAGGGAATTCCCCACACCATATTTTTAAAGAAAGTTGCTTTCCCTCTACTTCTCTTTCCCTGATTCTGTGGGCTGGAACACATATGGGATGGTGAGCCAGTCATGACCATGCAGGTGAGGGAAACAACACACAAGAATGTATAAGAACAATAAGTGAAAGACAATGAGAATGAATGAACCTGAGTCATGAATGGCTTTGAAAGCAGAATTCCCATTATAGATAGACCCACAGAAAGATAGATGATGATGATAAACATGATAATGATGATGATGATGATGGTGATGTTCTATCTTGGATCATGTATACATATCTGGATTGTTATGAGATACTTTATTTTGTTTGAGCTATTGTATTTTTGGGTCTCTTTGCTGCAGTTTAGCAGTAATACAACTAATACAAACATCATTGAAATTTCTTTACATCACTTGAGATTCCAGGGAACAGATTCTTTCCCATGCCCTTCCTTATTCTCTAATAAAAAACATTAAAATGACAAGCAAGTAAAATTTTGGACAAGGAACTTTCATTAAATTTTGTTGTATTACATGTTTCCTTACCTTCTTTTACTTTGTTGCAATATGTCTAGTTATATTCCTTTTGGGGAAATAATGTTTGGAATGAGAGAATGAGTGTACAAAGAGAACGATGGCCAGACCATTTATAAAATGACCCACAACCTGCAGCAAACTTCCCAGGTTATGCCCCTTATCTACAATAAACAGCCTAGGGAGTCAGCCTGCTGTAAGTCAGACTTGTAGGAAGTCAGACTTCTATCTCTAGTAATAATCCAGGAAGCTACACAATAAATTCTTTAACAATCAGCCCAAATTGGCCAGGACTTGATTAATAACTGACAGCTTCTCTGATTTTTGTCCCCACTTCCAACTTGGAATCAACCAGAGAAAGCTAAATATGTTCCCCTAGCCAATCACATAGGGATGCCATGCTTCTAGTTAGCCCACCTACAGCTTCCCAAGCCAACAGAACTATTATACAATCAGGACATACCTGAAGACTTCCCTTTTCTTCTACTATAAAGCTATCCAACTCTGCCTGCCTTTAAGCGTCTACCAAAACCCAGATGACAGTGGCTGACTCCTTTGCTATAGCAAGCTCTGAACAAATAGCTATTGGTTATTTTCATTTGGTTGGTCTTCATCTATTTCCACAAGAATCTTACGGAATCATGCTCTTAAAACAAGTTTTATAAGCAATCCCACCTCTTTCCCAACAGAGAAAATTTTGTAGCCAAACTTATAGAAGCACCGGAAGAGGAATTTTCCGAGGGTCTTCTGAGTGTCCTTGAAATGATTAATGGAACTTTGGGATTCTTCTGAGTCCTGATCCAATCACAGTTCCAGTTTCTAGAACTTGAATCATCAGTGATGAGAGTAAGCTCTCTGGATTCACAATGGGGGCCGTTTGATTTCCTGGCCATGTCTCCAGCATTGCTGACCAGGGCAACTTTCACCAAAAGATGACTTTATGTACAATAAAGCTATGTTTCCAGACTCATAGGCTATGTGTACATAGCGCTAAGTCAAGTGGAAATTTAGCATGGGTCCTGTTAATTTGATCAATATAGACAGACAACAGGATAACTGAAGCCAAAGTCAAGATAGATTTTGGAAATTTTATTTGGATTTGACTTTTTAATTTATGTAAGTATCTAGTACCAGATCTCAGTTTGCTTTGTGCTAATTAGCTACAGACTTAAGATTTTTGCTAGATTTGATAACACTAGAGTTGTGAGACGAACTGCTTTTATACTTATAAATGCTGTTATAAGTATAATTATAGTTATAATTGAATTGTGTTCCTCTTCCTTTTGATGGAATTTTAATGCTATTGTAAATATCACCACCACCATTATTCATCACTTACTAATTGGTATGCAAAATCCAAGGACAGAAACTAAGATGAACATACAATGAAGGTAGATATTTTGATTATACTTACATTGGGATTGATAAAATATTAATTTAATGCTAAAATTTATCTTTTGGTCCCATTAAATCTATTTTTTTCTGGACTTTAATAGAAAATCTCATACTATTTCTCCTAAAGTAATTCAGACTAGTGTTATAGATGGCCTACATTTTCAAGAAAATGAAGAAAATGTTTGAGTGAGAGATCTAGAATCTTTTGTGTAGTAAAAATGGCTCAAATTGATTTGGCTCCTTATTGAGTCAAATTAAATAAAAATTATTCAGAAATGGAGGGACACACAGAATCCTTTGTAAAGGAGAGACCCATGATTGTGGAGAGGAAAAATCATTTGTGTTTCTTGTGCATGAGGGAAGTGATGATTATAATCTTAACCTAGTTTAAGAGTATGTAAGATTCTTTTCATTTGCTTCCTTCTCAGGAAACATCACAGGAATTGTAGAGATTTTCTTTTCAAGGTGAAGATAAATGGCTAAACCTAATTTAAGTGAAATGTGGCAAGTTATGTTCATTGTTGAAGCTTGTTATTTTATTTAGGTTATTGTTAACTTACTGAGTATTCTTCACTGCATTGCTATAAAATGTCATTTCAGGCTGGCTGTATGATCCCTGCTCTAGACATTCGCTCCTGGTTGCCCTTCTCTCTGTGTATGACCCCTCTCTTCCCGTTCTCTCGTGAGTGGTCATTATTTACAGAAACCATCATTTTGGTTTCCTTTGTTGGTATTAGAATTGCTTTACTTACCACTGAACAAAAACTGAAGTAGCTGAGTAGTGTAAATCCCTTGACCTCTCTTCTCTTGGGCTCCACTTTTACAAGATAGAGGGTGTAAAAAGCCTCCACAGATTCTCCATCCTGCTGCAACTGGCAACATAGTCCTCAGTTTCCTTGGAAGCTGTTGGGAAAAAATACTAAGGAATTTTTAGAAAAAATAAGAAGTAGAAAATAAATATTGTCTGAAAAATGAAAAAAAATATTTAGAGGTGTTTCTGCATTTCACAGATTAAGCATTTATCTTACATTGCCTATCATATGTTATCTTTCATCTTTAAAGTGTCTGCTTCCATATCCCCCCTTCCACCATCACTTACACAAGGAATATTTCCCCTACACAGGACCTGACTTTTTCTGCTTCATTTATTACAGCAACTAAAATTTGTTACTACTTATGATTAATTGGAGTTATGTTATTATGTATATAATGTTATTATGTTATTATATATATATAATAACATTAATTGGAGTTATTATGTATCCTCTTTGAACATAAATTTAGATGACTCTTGGACTGTTAAAGAAGATATTTGTTTTAACCTCCTTAGAAGTAAATTATATCAAATACTTATATAGATTTGCTTTGTGCCAACTACTGTTGTAAATCCATTTTACATATGAACTCATTTAATCCTTGTAATAAATAAATGAGATTGATGCTATAATTATCATCCCCACAGGTATTGAACCTGAGGCCCAGAGATGTTTGAGACTTTGTCCAAATTTAGATGTCTAGTAAGTTACAGAGCTTTGACTTCAGCTCAGAGGACACACTCTCAATCACCACACTGCACAGCCTCTCTCAATCAGGATGCAAAACCAAAGTCTTAGGTTCTAATTAGAGAGTGGGAAGGAGTTAGGTAATTTTGGAGCATCGACCCTCAGATGGGAGGAAGTGTGGGGATTAAAATTTGAATCAGATGTATAATCAAGGTCTTAGAAACAGTAGATAGGAACCTTGAGGACCCAAGAACAGAGGTGCCAAATGAAGGAAAAAAGAAGAGGCAGAAGTAGGCAAAGAAACTATTTTAAAAGTTGTTTAGATCTTGCATCCACGTTGTAGAGAATTGCTCTTTTTCCTGTAGCAACTCTTATTTCTTTGCCATCTTTTCCATCTTTGCTCTTCCTGCACCTCACATTTCCCTTTTCCTTAGGATCTAGGATATTCTGTAGTCTTTTGTGTCTAAACTTAGGTTACCTTCAGCCTAAGCACAAAAATCCTCCCTGTCATCTAGACTTGCTTAGGAAACTAGTAAACTTCAGTTTGCGTTCAGTAGTTCTTTTGACAGCCATTTTTGTCTATGTATAATATTCCCTAAGGGATCCCATGGGAGAGGAGGTGGCTTATTGAGGACAGGATTTGGAGGTTCTTGAGTCCTCTGGCCAAATTCCATTATAATCACCATTGTAACAATTGAGAAGCTTTGCATTTAGGCAAATCTGGATTCAACGCTGGGTTTTGCACTTATTGTGTGACCTTGAACTTGACCTCTCTGGAAGTTAAGTAGATAAAGAAAATTTCTATTTAAGAAGGTTGTCTAGATCTTGTAGAGAAAATCATCCTTCATTCTTGCACTCCTCTTATTTCTTTGCATTCTCTTCCTTCTTTCATCTTTCTGTACCCCATATATTCTTGTTTGTAGGGCTCCAGAACCAGAAGCATGTCCTTTAGCCTGTATCTTCATCTGTAAAATAACCTTATGGAATCCTCGCGATTAAATGATGCAGAAGGTACACCTAGCACCTAGTAAGTGCTCAACAAATAACAGCTCCTATTATGATATTTTATATATATATATAGATATATACACACACACACACACACACACACACACACACACATATACACACACTTATACACATACATACTCCCAAAATGAAATGAAATGAAATATGAATATAGTCTGTAAATATGATTTTGTTACTTAAAATGATCACATTCTGTTCTGTAAACATTTGTTGTAATTGTTTTTTTGGCCTGAAAAGGAGTGTCATATAAAAATTATTTTTAAAACTTAAAAATCTTCTCTTGTAACTTTGTAAAGAAGAAAGCAAGGCCTTGGGGACAAGGGTCAGGTGAGTGTTTATTGGGGGAAGAAAAGGGGCTTTGGTGTGGGAATCTCTGGGCCACCAGGGGGCAGCAACAGGCATTCAGATGCAATGCCAACAGCGCTCAGAAAGGCAAGGCAAGTATTGTGCCTCCTCCTTGAATGAATCTAGGCTTGTTCCTAGTCGCACAGTATTTATTGCCTGAGGTTTGCACAGCTATCTTCTGGACCATCCATGACCAATGGTTGGGATTTAGAGATCCAACAAACTGATGCCTTAGTCCATTCATTCATTGTATTTATGTATAAATTATGACATGGAAAGACTTTCTTGAACCAAATTCTTATTCTTATTCTCCCTTTTTTTTTTTTTAAGTTATTGAATCATTTTCTTAAAACAACCACATTACCAGTTGGAAAATAAGTAAATATCTTCTTTGTCCTGAGGTAGGGCACATATCTTGCTGAAGACATTCAAATGACCAGTTTCCCACCAAAGTTAAAAAAAAAAAAAAAAAAAAGCTGAAAACACTCTGCAGCCTCAGGGAGAGCCATGCTTCATGTGCAACCCTTCTGTAGTCTGAGATTTTTAGAGCTGCCATGATGGCTGACCTTCAAAAATGTCCTCTTTTGCTGTTGATAAGAGTCGGTAATTTGCACTCCTGGCATGTGACAAATGATCCTTGGAGGATTGATTTTTCATCTGGCTAAGTTCCAAGCCAAGGGAGGCTGCCATTGAGCCTCAATATTCCTCATTTCTGGTCCCTGCCTTGCTAACCCTAATTTGTTGCTGTGCAATTGAAGGCTCCCTGTCATTTACCTAAGGTCGGATAGCTGTTCTCCAGTTAATCATATGCCTGATAACTTGTAATGGTTTTTCATTACAACCTGATGCCAGGCAGTATATTTCAGCCTCCACCATCAACCAGGTGTTAAATGGCCTTATCTAAGATTATCATATATGGATGGAGGCAAATACTACATGGGTTTTTTTTTGTGTGTGTCCTAAGAAAAGGTGATAAATGTGCTAATTATGAAGTATCTTAGCAGGGTTTCTTGGAAATTATTATAGGGAGATAGATGATATGCATTAAAGTTATTATCAATATTATGGATTTTTTTTGGAGGCTGATGGTAGGCTATAATAGGAGTGCAACCTTTGGATAGTGGACCTTCAAGTTCACAGCAACTCAGTGTTAACAAGCTGCTGTCATTAGAGAAGGCTATTCATTTGTCCTTGGTGCTGTAGGAAAGGTAAAACCATAGATACTCTAGGAGAAAGCAATAATGACACTTAGAGGTTGTCAACATTAGAACAGAAGCAGCACCATTCCTATCTTCCTGGGTGAGAAACTGCTGAATAACACTTAACACCACAGTGTAAAGTCTAACGCTAGCCCTATTTGCATCTAAGCTGTTTAACCTGCAACGTGCACAATTTGAATTAAAAACAATTCTGAATGAAGTATCACCTCACACCGGTCAGAATGGCCATCATCAAAAAATCTACAAACAATAAATGCTAGAGAGGGTGTGGAGAAAAGGGAACCCTCTTGCACTGTTGGTGGGAATGTGAATTGATACTGCCACTATGGAGAACAGTATGGAGGTTCCTTAAAAAACTAAAAAATAGAACTACCATATGACCCAGCAATCCCACTACTGGGCATAAACCCTGAGAAAACCATAATTCAAAAAGATACATACACCCCAATGTTCACTGCAGCACTATTTACAATAACCAGGACATAGAAGCAACCTAAGTGTCCATCAACAGATGAATGGATAAAGATGTGCCACATGTATACAATGGAATATTACTCAGCCATAAAAAGAAACAAAATTGAGTTATTTGTAGTGAGGTGGATGGACCTAGAGTCTGTCATACAGAGTGAAGTAAGTCAGAAGAAGAAAACCAAAATACCGTATGCTAACACATATATATGGAATCTAAAAAAAAAAAAAAAAAAAAGGTTCTAATGAACCTAGGGGCAGGACAGGAATAAAGATGCAGACATAGAGAATGGACTTGAGGACACAGGGAGGGGGAAGGTAAGCTGGGATGAAGTGAGAGAGTAGCATTGACATATATACACTACCAAATGTAAAATAGATAGCTAGTGGGAAGCAGCCGCATAGCACAGGGAGATCAGCTCAGTGCTTTGTGACCACCTAGAGGGGTGGGATAGGGAAGGTGAGAGGGAGATGCAAGAGGGAGGGGATATGGGGATATATGTATACATATAGCTGATTCACTTTGTCATACAGCAGAAAGTAACACAACATTGTACAATTATACTACAATAAAGATGTTAAAAAAATAAAATAAATCTTCA
This sequence comes from Orcinus orca, assembly GCF_937001465.1. Taxonomy (NCBI): domain Eukaryota; kingdom Metazoa; phylum Chordata; class Mammalia; order Artiodactyla; family Delphinidae; genus Orcinus; species Orcinus orca. The sequence continues at coordinate 151,840,889 of NC_064559.1, read as the reverse complement.
AATAATGGAAAAAAATAAAAACAATTCTGATAAAAATTTACTACTCTATGTCTACTTTCAAGAAAATAAATATATTTCTATATGGCTGTATATTAAAGGCATGGGATGGGAGGTCTGGATGTTTGTAGTAATTTAAAGTGTTAGGGACCTAGCTGTTCTAGACACTGGGGTAGTTTATTGTGCTGGACAAAAACAACTTTCTAGTAAAACAACTTTATGTTCCAATAAAACAACTTCCTACTAAAACAACTTTTGCCAAGTCATACTCATTACTTAGCATGCTGCATCATTATCAAAGCAGCAGTTGATACAAGCTTAGGCAAGAAGGAAACATTTCATTGACTTCTTCAGGAATTCACGGGATGATTGAAAAGAGAGGAGGTAAAAAATAAGGGTTAAGGCTTAAATCAGGAGAAATTTTTGTCCTACTGGACTGCAAAACTCCCATCTCTATCTCTGTTTGCAGATCACTTGGTAAAACTGAATTTTTGTAGACTACACAGAGAAAAAAAAGCTTTTTGGTTTTCCCCAGTGAGTGACTGTACTTATTTCTATTTTAAGGTTGCAGTACTAACATAGTAAGAGACTTAGAGATGCTAATAAAGAACGCAATAATGCTTGTATAGGTGGGGAAATTTTAATCACATTTTCCCCACCCTCTCCCAAAGGTAGAATAACTAAGTGGATTTTGAGACATTGAATTTAGGAAGTAACTCTTTGCCACTCTAAACGTTTAGATGTGAAAAACTTATTTTGTATTCATTTTTGCAAAAGAACTGTAAACCAAGCATTTCACTGCATCCTTCTTTGCACCAATTCGGTCCATCACCATTTCCCCACCAGGTCTTTACCTTAAGTAAGGTGTTGAAAGTCCTTAGGTGCAGTTTCCTTATCCTTAAAATGAGGGTGTTTGACTGACAACCTGTAATATCTCTTTTAGCTCTAACTTTTTTTTTTTTTTTTTTTTTGCGTTACGCGGGCCTCTCACTGTTGTGGCCTCTCCCGTTGCGGAGCACAGGCTCCGGACGCGCAGGCTCAGCGGCCATGGCTCACGGGGCCCAGCCGCTCCGCGGCATGTGGGATCTTCCCGGACTGGGGCACGAACCTGTGTCCCCTGCATCGGCAGGCGGACTCTCAACCACTGCGCCACCAGGGAAGCCCAGCTCTAACTCTTATGTGCCCTCCTTAGATAATATTTTTCTCCATTTCCATCTCCTAGGGCATTTCTTCAATTTTTAAATAGAAAGTAAAACAAATAAATAAAATAGAATATATTAAATAAATAATTTGAAGATATTTCTTGGCAAATTCTGAAAACTGAAGGACGGGGAATATAAATTCAATTTATGTGCAAATGTATAACTGACATTTTTTTTAAAGAATAAATCAAAATCTAACAATTTATAAGACATCTTGCATTTCCTTTTCTGCTATATGGTAAACAACCATAGACTACTAAGCAGACAAAAAAGAAGAATTAGATTTAAGCCAAGGGCATTTCATTCCTTAGGAACATTGCGGAGAAGGAAAAGCTAACAGCAGGACTGAAATAATTTGAGAATATTTCTTCAGAATATTATATTTTGAATATTTGAATTGTTGGCTTAAAACAAAATCCCAAACAGAAACTAAATTTTGGGAAATAATCCTGGAAGACAGATTCTGCAATTACATGAGGGTCAAATTTAAGAATGCCTTGACAATTCAAGAATAGTTATAGAAACAGATAGATTAGGGAAAAATAGACACAAATTAAAAGGATTCTGGCTCAGCTCTGGAGGAGATAATTTCAATATGTTGTATTAGCAATTGTTTCTGCTTATGATTTTTATAAAGAAGACAAATAACCCTATCAGAAAAAATATACTCTGCTCCTCTAGGAAGTCATACCTTACTAATGCCTTTAAATCAAAGGTTCTGAAACTGTTGTTCATGGATGCTCTAACTGATATATCAGTAGTTTAGGGGAAACCCACATGAATGCCCCGAAATTATACTCAAATGTACTTATGCATTTTTTTAATGGAGAAAAGATCAATAGTTTTGGTAGATCGTTAAAGAGTTTTATGATCCTTCAAAATTCAAGAAGCTCCTCCAAATGATTATTTGGAAAGTTGTTCTGATCTTTGGATTGTAAGGGATGCTCTTTGATTTTAATATCCTCCAAATGTAACTGGAAGAAATGTTAGAACATCTTGAATCACAAATTTAGGGAAATTTTGCCTGTCCCTGGTATGTAAGAAAACGGCACTAGGAAGACCAGATTGGTAAGCAGTACTCAAAGACACCGTTCAAGAAAGAATGGTGCCGGGGTGGAGGCGGCGGTGGGGGGACAACAAAATGAAACAGTAAAATCCTTCCCTGAACTACTGAGTAGGAGTTCTGGAGCTCAGGATTGACCTTGTGAGGGATGTTTAGCTCCTCATTTCAGCTGTTTGTTCTCTTATCTGTGAAATTGGAATACTCATGTATAATCAGTCTGGCTTCACTAGGATGAGAAATTCCACATAAGGAGATTTTTTTCAGATAACTGGAGCATAGTTCTTTCAGCACCAGATGATGTATATTTTACCCACTTGTGATGAAATTCTTTCTAAATATTTTATCTTCTAAAGCCAACTAAACAAAATTATAATAATGGTAACAATGGTTAACATTTATTGAATACTTACTGTGTCCCAGACACTTTTTAAGCATTTTATATGTATTATATCACTTAACCCTAACAATCACCCCACAAGATAGGTCTGAGTATCATGCCCATTTCAAATATGAAAAAATTGAGGCACAGTCATAAAATAATTTACCTAAGATTGTACCATCAGGGCAGTATTGGAGCTGGGATTAAAACCCAGGGTCTAGCTCCAGAACTGTGCTCTAAACCACAGTGCCAGAATGATTGTCAGCTAACGTCTCTGTGATCTCTTGAAGCTTTCCTGATCTCATTACTACCGAGGAGTATAGTATTATTTACAACAAAATTAAATAACTCAGATTACTGCACAGTTTGAGTTTTTCTTTTTCCTCTTTATCTCCTTCTCTGCATCCTCATCTGTGTCTGACTTCATCTGTAATATCTCATTACTGTCACTTTGCCTGACTGTAGCTGTGCCACTCTTACTTACCTCTTCTACTTTTCCGATTAGATCTTCAGGAATCTGGCAAATTGGACAGCCATGATTATTAGATTTGTAACTTAAGTTTAAGTATAAAGGCTCTAAGTGAGCATCTGGGGCCACTACTATGATAAAGGTGCTTCATAGACCCTTTTTTTTTTGGCAATACGCGGGCCTCTCACTGCTGTGGCCTCTCCCGTTGTGGAGCACAGGCTCCGGACGCGCAGGCTCAGTGGCCATGGCTCACGGGCCCAGCTGCTCTGCAGCATATGGGATCTTCCCGGACCGGGTCACGAACCCGTGTCCCCTGCATCGGCAGGCGGACTCTCAACCACTGCGCCACCAGGGAAACCCCCATAGACCCTTTTAAACAGACAAAAGCTTTCTAAGGACCTAAGGAACTGCCTCACAGATCCTCCCTATTCAAAAACAGGGCTTTCAAGAATTTTAAGGGTGTTTTACAGGAACTTCACAGGGAACCCAAGGTGGAGAGGAATTATCTTAAAGAGATTTTGGATATGATTTTCATATAATACACTAGATTATAAATTGGCATACAAAAACTTCACAAAATTTTAAAAGAATTGTATTAGCTTCAGCTTGAACTGAAATGGTAGAAGCAGTACAAAGTGAAGAGAGCTTTGGACTCCTTGATCTTCTATAGGCAAGAACTTATACAGGCTAGGAAAACTACTCAACTTAGCTAAAAATATAGACTACATTTTATGAGAAGAAAACCAAAAAGATAACTCAGAGGGCAGAACTAAGACCCCAGAGGATACAGCCCAGAGCTCCGGAAAATTAGTCTCAGGGAAGAGTACTGGGCCTTAATCAGTAAACTGGCAACAGAGTGCCTGTAAAGCTTTTCCAAGTTGGGTACACCAGTGCCTGCTGTGTGCTTCTCATTTTTTCCTTTTTGAATGAGCCATGTATAGTGGTTATCATATTACTGTCCCACCTTTTTATGTTGGGCGAATGTGGTGCAGGTAGCTTGTCTTTTTAGGTCATAGGTCTTCAGGTAAAGAAGAAGAATACTCAGCCATCTGTATCTGAAGAGCCACACACAAGTAACCTCATTTGGACCTGGGTTTAATTTAGATGGTAAGATCTTAGATTTTGAGCCTGACACATAATGGGATGAAACTTTTGAAGAGTTTTTGGAGAGAGTGAGCATATTTTGCAAGTGGGAGGGATATAAGTTGTGGCCAGAAGGCAAACTGTGGCACATTTTATTTTCCAGAGATGGCTGTGAAATATTTTCTACTCCAAAATAGTCTTTTTAGAACCTTGCCACTCCCTCATGAAGACATGGCGTTTCCCTTTGAACTAGGCTGGCTTATGACTCACCTATATTGAACAGAATATGGCAGAGGCTGTGTGACTTTCATGTCTTGGTCATAGAGGGCCATGCATCTTTTTCTTTGTTTGCTAAGATACTTTCTCTTGAAGCCTTCAGCTGCCCACATAAAACACCCAACTGTTTTAAGACCATCATGCTGTGAGTAAGCCTAAACTACTCCATGCTAGAGACCACATGGAGAGGCTCTGAGACTACATGAAGAGGGAGAAGAGGCTGACCAGGCTTCAGCATTTCTGGCCCCTTGTCGTTCTGGCACCATTCACCATCTACCTACAACTGCATGAGTAATCATGAGTCAGGCTTTGCCAGCTCAACCCTTCCTGAATTCCAGAACACAGTGAGAGGCAGTAAGATAATTGCTGTAGTGTTAAGCAACTAAGTTTTGGGGTGATTTATTATGCAACAGTAGACAACTGGAACCTAGACAATAATCTATGGGAAAACTTATGCTCTAGAAATACAAGTGGCAATATAAAAGAAAGAAAGCAAAATTAGAGCTGATAATCGAATTATGTATGGGCATGGTGTAGCAGCAGATTGATTGGATATCAGTTCTGATTATTCAGTTTCTTTGCCGTGCTGGCCATTGAATATTTTGAGTATATTTCCTACATATAGTAAGTTTATGGCAGTGTTGTTTGTAGTGGTGACCCTTTTCCCTACACTCCCTGCTACACACACACACACACACACACACACACACACACACACACACACACACAGAGAGAGAGAGAGAGAGAGAGAGGGAAAAAAAGGTGAATATTGATAGGGGAATGACTAAAAACATTTGTTTCATTCATACTCTGGAATATCAGATCACTATTTAAATGAATGAATTAGATCTATAGCTATTGTCCTTGAGAGATATCCAGGATCCAGAGTTAAGTAAGAAAAGTAAATTATAGATGAAAATATGGACCATGATATATATATATATATATATATGTATATGTTTGTATTCTACTGTTTGAGCATGGAGAAGTTTGGGAGGATATACACTACACTGGTAACATGGTTAATCCCAGGAGGTAAGATTGGAAGAAGGATAAAAGGAAGATTAATATCTTTATATATTGTTGCATTGTTTTGGCAAGACTTTTGTAATAAAAAACCTAATAAAGTTAATTTTCAAGGTAAAAAGCAATAAATTCAAGTTGGTTGTTGCCTGGGTAGAATTAAGGAGAGTAGGAAAGAGATGATTTATTTATTTTTAAAATGTATTTGTTTCATCATTTACAACGAGCTTTGGTACTTTTATTATTAATTATATTCTTATAAAAACAAGTTGAATATAAAAACTTAAGATGATTTTTTTAATTAAAAATGACTAACCTATTTCAAACCATAGACTGATAAATTGTGACTGGTTGTTATGCTAAATGCCCAATGAAAAGTTGCTTTCTGATAGAAGGAAACCACAATATAAGATTATCATAGAGCCCTGGTTCAAGATGGTGGAGTAGAAGGATGTGCTCTCACTCCCTCTTGCAAGAGCACCTGAATCACAACTAACTGCTGAACAATCATTGACAGGAAGACACTGGAACTCACAAAAAAGATACCCCACATCCAAAGACAAAGGAGAAGCCACAATGAGATGGTAGGAGGGGCACAATTACAATAAAATCAAATCCCGTAACTGCTGGGTGGGTGACCCTCAAACTGGAGAACACTTGCACCACAGAAGTCCACCCACTGGAGTGAAGGTTCTGAGCCCCACGTCAGGCTTCCCAACCTGGGGGGTCTGGCAACGGGAGGAGGAATTCCTAGAGAATCAGACTTTGAAGGCTAGCAGGATTTGATTTCAGGACTTCAACAGGACTAGGGGAAACAGAGACTCCACTCTTGGATGGCACACACAAAGTAGTGTGTGCACCAGGACCCAGGGGAAGAAGCAGTGACCCCATAGGAGACTAAACCAGACCTACCTGCTAGGGTTGGAAGGTCTCCTGCAGAGGTGGGAGGTGGCTCTGTCTCACCGTGAGGACAAGGAAACTAGCAGCAGAAGTTCTGGGAAGTACTCCTTGGTGTGAGCCCTCCAAGAGTCTGCCATTAGCCCCACCAAAGAGACCGGGTAGGTTCCAGTGCTGGGATTCCTCAGGCCAAACAACCAACAGGGAGGGAACCCAGCCCTACCCATCAGCACACAAGCAGATTAAAGTTTTACTGAGCTCTGCTCACCAGAGCAACAGCCAGCTCTACCCACAACCAGTCCCTCTGATCAGGAAACTTGCTGAAGCCTCTTAGCCTCATCCACCAGAGGGCAGACAGCAGAAGCAAGAAGAACTACAATCCTGCAGCCTGTGGAACAAAAAAACACATTCACAGAAAGATAGACAAAATGAAAAGGCAGAGGGCTATGTACCAGGTGAAGGAACAAGATAAAACCCCAGAAAAACAATAAAATGAAGTGGAGATAGGCAACCTTCCAGAAAAATAAATTCAGAATAATGATAGTGAAGATGATCCAGGACTTCAGAAAAAGATTGGAGGCAAAGATCAAGAAGATGCAAGAAATGTTTAACAAAGACCTAGAAGAATTAAAGAACAAACAAACAGAGATGAACAATACAACAACTGAAATGAAAAATACACTAGAAGGAATCAATAGCAGAATAACTGAGGCAGAAGAACAGATAAGTGACCTGGAAGACAGAATGGTGAAATGCATAGCTGCAGAACAGAATAAAGAAAAAAGAATGAAAAGAAATGAAGACAGCCTAAGAGACCTCTGGGACAACATTAAATGCAACAACATTCGCATTATAAGGGTCTGAGAAGGAGAAGAGAGAGAGAAAGAAGAGAGAGAGAGAAAGGACTCAAGAAAATATTTGAAGAGATTATAGTCAAAAACGTCCCTGACATGGGAAAGGAAACAGCCACCCAAGTCCAAGAAGTGCAGAGAGTCCCATACAGGATAAACCCAAGGAGAAACACACTGAGACACATAGTAATCAAACTGACAAAAATTAAAGACAAAGAAAAATTATTGAAAGCAACAAGGGAAAAATGACAAATAACACACAAGGGAACTCCCATAAGGTTAACAGCTGATTTCTCAGCAGAAACTCTACAAGCCAGAAGGGAGTGGCATGACATACTTAAAGTGATGAAAGGGAAGAACCGACAACCAAGATTACTCTATCTGGAAAGGATCTCATTCAGATTCAATGGAGAAATCAAAAGCTTTACAGATAAGCAAAAGCTAAGAGAATTCAGCACCACCAAACCTGCTCTATAACAAATGCTAAAGGAACTTCTCTAAGTGGGAAACACAAGAGAAGAAAAGGACCTATAAAAACAAAGCCAAAACAATTAAGAAAATAGTAATAGGAACACACATATTGATAATTACCTTAAGCGCGAATGGATTAAATGCTCCGACCAAAAGACACAGGCTCGCTGAATGAGTACAAAAACAGGACCCATATATATGCTGTCTACAAGACACCCACTTCAGACCTAGGGACACATAGAGACTGAAAGTGAGGGGATGGAAAAAGATATTCCATGCAAATGGAAATCAAAAGAAAGCTGGAGTGGCAATACTCATATCAGATAAAATAGACTTTAAATAAAGAATGTTACAAGAGACAAGGAAGGATACTACAAAGTGATAAAGGGATCAATCCAAGAAGATGATATAACAATTATAAATATATATGCACCCAACATAGGAGCACCTCAATACATAAGGCAACTGCTAACAGCTCTAAAAGAGGAACTCAACAGTAACACAATAATAGTGGGGGACTTTAACACCTCACTTACACCAATGGACAGATCATCCAAAAAGAAAATTAATAAGGAAACAGAAGCTTTAAATGACACAATAGACCAGATAGATTTAATTGATATTTATAGGACATTCCTTCCAAAAATAGCAGATTACACTTTCTTCTCAAGTGCGCACAGAACATTCTCCAGGATACGTCACATCTTGGGTCACAAATCAAGCCTCAATAAATTTAAGAAAATTGAAATCATATCAAGCATCTTTTTTGACCACAATGCTATGAGATTAGAAATCAATTATAGGGAAAAAAACGTAAAAAACACAAACACATGGAGGCTAAACACTACATTACTAAATAACCAAGAGATCACTGAAGAAATCAAAGAGGAAATAAAAAAATACCTAGAGACAAATGACAGTGAAAACACGATGATCCAAAACCTATGCGATGCAGCAAAAGCAGTTCTAAGAGGGAAGTTTAGAGCTATACAAGCCTACCTCAAGAAACAAGAAAAATCTCAAATAAATAATCTAATGTTACACCTAAAGGAACTAGAGAAAGAAGAACAAACAAAATCCAAAGTTAGCAGAAGGAAAGAAATCATAAAGATCAGAGCAGAAATAAATAGAAAGAAAGAAAACAATAGCAAAGATCAATAAAACTAAAATCTTAATCTTTGAGAAGATAAAAAGTTTTTTTTTTTTGCTTAATAGACATCTTTATACAAAACTTAATGATTCACAAATATTTGAATAGTACATATGGTATTCTCTTTGAACTGTTGGTAATACTAGCACATGAGGGACTTTAAAAATAGAGTAAGCTCAGAATTTCCCCAAGGCTTTAGCTTCAGCTCCTCCTAGAGTTACACAGCTCTAAAAGTCCATAGTATTATGAGACATGTTAAACTGCAATGGAATATTCTTTGACTATGCCTAGAATGTTTAGTTAACCTTAGAGCAGCAATTTTTTAAGTGCACAATCAGAATTATGAAAGAATCCATTTCTTTTTTATTCACATTCTCGTAATAATTGGCTACTTGAATAGTGATTAGATTTAGCAGGTCTTAACAAATTTCTAGAAAGTAAAATGGACTTGCCGTTAATCTTTTCTTCCTTTGTTCAAAGAGGAAGGAACAAGAGCATAGAAAAGATTGATTGGGAGGATAGGTCAGAGACTGTTGAGAAACTAACTAAACAACAGCAGCAAGGTAGTGAGAAAACTCTTGTTTTCAAATCTATATACAGCACCACCTATGAGAGACTACAAGGACTTTTAATGCTTTTCCAGTCATGGAGCCAATGTTCTAACTTGTAAATGGAGCTTTGAGAAGGCTGCATTTTCTAAACTCTATAGATCTGGTCACTATTAGTTTTTTATTTATTCATTTTTTTTCACTCTACTTAGGCTTACTGGTTTATTATAAATGATACAAATGAACATCTGATGAAGAGGTACATAGGGTGAGATCTGGAAGAGTCCCAACCACAGGAGCTTCTGTCCTCATAGAGTTGGGTGTGCCACACTCCCAGCACGTGGATGTGTTTGCCAATTCTGAAGTTCATCAGATCTCCCTGTTTAGTTACTTTTTTTGAATTTTATTTATTTTTTTATACAGCAGGTTCTTATTAGTCATCCATTATATACACATCAGTGTATACGTGTCACCCAATCATCCAATTCAGCACACCCCCAACCCCACCCCCTGCTGCTTTACCCCCTTGGTGTCCCAATCATTTGCTCTATACATCTGTATCTCTATTTCGGCCCTGCAAACGGGTTCACCTGTACCATTTGTCTAGGTTCCACATATATGCGTTACAATACGATATTTGTTTTTCTCTTTCTGACTTACTTCACTCTGTATGACAGTCTCTAGATTCATCCACATCTCTACAAATGACCGAATTTTGTTCATTTTTATGGCTGAGTAATATTCCATTGTATATATGTACCAGATCTTCTTTATACATTTGTCTGTCGACGGGCATTTAGGTTGCTTCCATGACCTGGCTATTGTAAAAGCGCAGCAGTTAACATTGGGGTGCCTGTGTCTTTTTGAATTGTGCTTTTCTCAGGGTATATGGCCAGTAGTGGAATTGCTGGGTCATATGGTAATTTTATTTTTAGTTTTTTTGTTTTTTTTTTTGCGGTACGCGGGCCTCTCACTGTTGTGGCCTCTCCCATTGCGGAGCACAGGCTCCAGACGCGCAGGCTCAGCGGCCATGGCTCACGGGCCAAGCCGCTCCGCAGCATGTGGGATCTTCCCAGACCGGGGCATGAACCCGTGTCCCCTGCATCGGCAGGTGGACTCTCAACCACTGCACCACCAGGGAAGCCACTATTTTTAGTTTTTTAAGGAACCTCCATACTGTTCTCCAAAGTGGCTATATTAATGTACATTCCCACCAACAGTGCAAGAGGGTTCCTTTTCGCCACACTCTCTCCAGCATTTGATGTTTGTAGATTTTCTGGTAATGCCCATTCTAACTGGTGTGAGGTGATACCTCATTGTAGTTTTGATTTGCATTTCTCTAATAATTAGTGATGTTGAGCAACTTTTCATGTGCTTCTTGGCCATCTGTATGTCTTCTTTGGAGAAATGTCTATTTAGGTCTTCTGCCCATTTTTTGATTAGGTTGTTTGTTTTTTTAATATTGAGCTGCAAGAGCTGTTTATGTATTTTGGAGATTAATCCTTTGTCCATTGATTCATTAGCAAATATTTTCTCCCATTCTGAAGGTTATCTTTTCGTCTTGTTTGTAGTTTCTTTTGCTTTGCAAAAGCTTTTAAGTTTCATTAGGTCCCATTTGTTTATTTTTGTTTTAATTTCCATTACTCTAGGAGGTGGATCAAAAAAGATCTTGCTGTGATTTATGTCAGAGTGTTCTTCCTATATTTACCTCTAAGAGTTTTACAGTGTCTGATCTTACATTTAGGTCTTGAATCCATTTTGAGTTTATTTTTGTGTCTGCTGTTAGGGAGTGTTCTAATTTCATTCTTTTACATGTAGCTGTCCAGTTTTCCCAGCACAATTTATTGAAGAGACTGTCTTTTCTCCATTGTATATCCTTGTCTCCTTTGTCATAGATTAGTTGACCATAGGTGCATGGGTTTATCTCTGGGCTTTCTGTCTTGTTCCATTGATCTGTATTTCTGTTTTTGTGCCAGTACCATATTGTCTTGATTACTGTAGATTTGTAGTATACTCTGAAGTCAGGGAGTCTGATTCCTCCAGCTCTGTTTTTTTCCCTCAAGACTGCTTTGGCTATTCGGGGTCTTTTGTGTCTCCATACAAATTTTAAGATTTTTTTATTCTACTTCCATAAAAAGTGCCATTGGTCATTTGATAGGGATAGCATTGCATCTGTAGATTGCTTTGGGTAGTACAGTCATTTTCACAATATTGATTCTTCCAATCCAAGAACATGGTATATCTCTCCATCTGTTGGTATCATCTTTAATTTCTTTCAGCAGTGTCTTATAATTTTCTACATACAGGTCTTTTGTATCCCTAGGTAGGTTTATTCCTAGATATTTTACTCTTTATGTTGCAATGGTACATGGGAGTGTTTCCTTAATTTATCTTTCAGATTTTTCATCATTAGCGTATAGGATTGCAAGAGATTTCTGTGCATTAATTTTGTATCTTGCAACTTTACCAAATTCATTGATTACCTCTAGTAGTTTTCTAGTGGCATCTTTAGGATTCTCTATTATAGTATCATGTTGTCTGCAAACAGTGACAGTTTTACTTCTTCTTTTCCAATTTGGATTCATTTTATTTTATTTTTTCTTCTCTGATTGCCGTGGCTAGAATTTCCAAAACTATGTTGAATAATAGTGGTGAGAATGGACATCCTTGTCTTGTTCCTGATTTTAGAAGAAATGCTTTAAGTTTTTCAACATTGAGAATGATGTTTGTGTTTGAGGTGTATGGCCTTTATTAAGCTGAGGTAGGTTCCCTCTATGCCCACTTTCTGGAGAGTTTTTTATCATAAATCGGTGTTGAATTTTGTGAAAACCTTTTTCTGCATCTACTGAGATGATCATATGTTTTTTCTTCTTCAATTTGTTAATATGGTGCATCACATAGATTGATTTGCATATATTGAAGAACTGTAGCATCTCTGGGATAAAACCCACTTGATAATGGTGTATGATTCTTTTAATGTGTTGTTGGATTCTGTTTGCTAGTATTTTGTTGAGGATTTTCACATAAGTATTTATCAGTGATGTTGGTCTGTAATTTTCTTTTTTTGTAGTATCTTTGGTTTTGGTATCAGGGTGATGGTGGCCTCATAGAATGAGTTTGAGAGTTTTTCTTCCTCTGCAATTTTTGGAAGAGTTTGAGAAGGATGGGTTTTAGCTCTTCTCTAAATGTTAGATAGAATTCACCTGTGAAGCCATCTGGTCCTGAACTTCTGTTTGTTGGAAGATTTTTAATCACAGTTTCAATTTCATTACTTGTGATTGGTCTGTTCATATTTTCTATTTTTTCCTGGTTTTTCTTGGACAGCTATACCTTTCTAAGAATTTATCCATTTCTTCGAGGTTGTCCATTTTATTAGCATAGAGTTGTTTGTAGTAATCTCTTATAATCCTTGTATTTCTGCAATATCAGTTGTGATTTCTCCTTTTTCATTTCTAATTTTATTGAGTTGAGTCCTCTCCCTCTTTTTCTTGATGAGTCTGACTAATGGTCTATCAATTTTGTTTATCTTCTCAAAGAACCAGCTTTTAGTTTATTGATCTTTGCTATTGTTTTCTTTGTTTCTTTTTCATTTATCTCTGCTCTGATCTTTATGATTTCTTTCCTTCTGCTAACTTTGGGTTTTGTTTGTTCTTCTTTCTCTAGTTCCTTTAGGTGTAATGTTAGATTGTTTATTTGAGATTTTTCTTGTTTCTTGAGGTAGGCTTGTATAGCTATAAACTTCCTTCTGAGAACTACTTTTGTTGCATAGCATAGGTTTTGAATTGTCGTGTTTTCATTGTCATTTGTCTGTAGGTATTTTTTTATTTCCTCTTTGATTTCTTCAGTGATCTCTTCGTTATTTATTAATGTATTGTTTAGTCTCCATGTGTTTGTAACTTTTACCTTTTTTCCCTGAAATTGATTTCTAATCTCATAACATTGTGGTCAGAAAAGATGCTTGATATGATTTCAATTTTCTTAAATTTACAGAGGCTTGATTTGTAACCCAAAATGTGATCTGTCCTGGAGAATGTCCCATGCGCACTTGAGGAGAAAGTGTAATCTGCTTTTCTTGGATGGAGTGTCCTACAAATATCAATTAAATCTATCTGGTCTATTGTGTCATTTAAACCTTGTTTTTCCTTATTAATTTTCTATTTGGATGATCTGTCCATTGCTGTATGTGAGTTGTCAAAGTCCACCACTCTTTTTGTGTTACTGTCGATTTTCTCTTTTAGAGCTGTTAGCAGTTGCCTTATGTATTGAGGTGCTCCTGTCTTTGGTGCATATATATTTATAGTTGTTATATCTTTTTCTTGGATGGATCCTTTTATCATTATGTAGTGTCCTTCCTTGTCTCTTGTAACATTCTTTATTTAAAGTCTGTTTTATCTGATATGAGTATTGCCACTCCAGCTTTCTTTTGATTTCCATTTGCATGGAAATCTTTTTCCATCCCCTCACTTTCAGTCTCTATGTGTCCTTAGGTCTGAAGTGGGTCTCTTGTAGACAGTGTGCATATGGGTCTTGTTTTTGTATCTATTCAGCGAGCCTGTGTCTTTTGGTCGGAGCATTTAATCCATTCACGTTTAAGGTAATTATCAATATGTATGTTCCTATTACTATTTTCTTAATTGTTTTGGGTGTGTTTTTGTAGGTCCTTTTCTTCTCTTGTGTTTTCCACTTAGAGAAGGTTGTTTAGCATTTGTTGTAGAGCTGGGGCGGTGGTGCTGAATTCTCTTAGCTTTTGCTTGTCTGTAAAGCTTTTGATTTCTCCATTGAATCTGAATGAGATCCTTTCCAGATAGAGTAATCTTGGTTGTCGGTTCTTCCCTTCCATCACTTTAAGTATGTCATGCCACTCCCTTCTGGCTTGTAGAGTTTCTGCTGAGAAATCAGCTGTTAACCTTATGGGAGTTCTCTTGTATGTTATTTGTCATTTTTCCCTTGCTGCTCTCAATAATTGTTTTTTGTCTTTAATTTTTGCTAATTTGATTACTATGTGTCTTGGCATGTTTCTCCTTGGGTTTATCCTGTATGGGACTCTCTGCACTTCTTGGACTTGGGTGGCTGTTTCCTTTCCCATGTCAGGGACGTTTTTGACTATAAACTCTTCAGATATTTTCTCGGGTCCTTTCTCTCTCTCTTCTCCTTTTTGGACCCCTATATTATGAAGATTGTTACGTTTAATGTTGTCCCAGAGGTCTCTGAGGCAGTCTTCACTTATTTTCATTCTTTTTTCTTTATTCTGTTCTGCAGCAGTGAATTCCACCATTCTGTCTTCCAGGTCACTTATCTATTACTGTGCCTCAGTTATTCTGCTATTGATTCCTTCTCATTTATTTTTCATTTCAGTTATTGTGTTGTTCATATCTGTTTGTTTGTTCTTTAATTCTTCTTGGTCTTTGATAAACATTTCTTGCATCTTCTCGACCTTTGCCTCCATTCTTTTTCTGAGTTCCTGGATTTTCCTGGATTTTCCCTATCATTATTCTGAATTCTTTTTCTGGAAGTTTGCCTACCCCCACTTCATTTAGCTGTTTTTCTGGGGTTTTATCTTGTTCCTTCATCTGGTACATAGCCCTCTACCTTTTCATCTTGTCTCTCTTTCTGTGAATGTGGTGTTTGTTCCACAGGTTGCAGGATTGTAGTTCTTGCTTCTGATGTCTGCCCTCTGGCGGATGAGAAGATAAACAAAATTGATAAACCATTAGCCAGACTCATCAAGAAAAAGAGGGAGAGGACTCAAATAGATAGAATTAGAAATGGAAAAGGAGAAGTTACAACAGACACCACAGAAATACCAAGCTTCCTAAGAGACTACTAGCAATTCTATGGCAATAAAATGGACAACCAGGAAGAAATGGACAAATTCTTAGAAAGGTATAGCCTTCCAAGACTGATCCAGGAAGAAATAGAAAATATGAAAAGACCAATCAGAAGTAAGAAATTGAAGCTGTGATTAAAAATCTTCCAACAAACAAAAGTCCAGGACCAGATGGCTTCACATGTGAAATCTGTCGAACATTTAGAGAAGAGGTAACACCCATCTTTCTCAACTGCTTCCAAAAAATTGCAGAGGAAGAAACACTCCCAAACTCATTCTATGAGACCATCATCACCCTGATACCAAAACCAGACAAAGATGCTACAATAAAAGAAAAATACAGATCAATATCACTGATGAGTATAGATGCAAAAATCCTCAACAAAATACTAGCAAACAGAAACCAACAACACATTAAAAGGATCATACACCATTATCAAGTGGGTTTTATCCCAGAGATGCTACAGTTCTTCAATATATGCAAATCAGTCAATGTGATACACCATATTAACAAATTGAAGAAGAAAAACCATATGATCATCTCAATAGATGCAGAAAAAGGTTTTCACAAAATTCAACACCCATTTATGATAAAAACTCTCCAGAAAGTGGGCATAGAGAGAACCTACTTCAACATAATAAAGGCCATATATATGACAGACCTACAGCAAACATTATTCTCAATGACGAAAAATTGAAAGCATTTCCTCTAAGATCAGCAACAAGACAAGGATCTCCACTCTCACCACTATTATTCAACATAGCTTTGGAAGTCCTAGCCACGGCAATCAGAGAAGAAAAAGGAATAAACCGAATCCAGATTGGAAAAGAAGAAGTAAAACTGTCACTGTTTGCAGATGACATGATACTATACATAGAGAATCTTAAAGATGCCACCAGAAAACTACTAGAGTTAATCAATGAATTTGGTAAAGTTGCAGGATACAAAATTAATGCACAGAAATCTCTTGCATTCCTATACACTAATGATGAAAAATCTGAAAGATAAATTAAGGAAACACTCCCATTTACCATTGCAACAAAAAGAATAAACTACCTAAGAATAAACCGACGTAGGGAGACAAAAGGTCTGTCTGCAGGAAACTATAAGACACTGTTGTAAGAAATTAATGATGACACAAGCAGATGGAGAGACATACTTAATTCTTGGATTGGAGGAATCAATATTGTGAAAATAACTATACTACCCAAAGCATTCTACAGATACAATGCAATCCCTATCATGTTACCAATGGCATTTTTTACAAAGCTAGAACAAACATCCTAAAATTTGTATGGAGATACAGAAGACTCCAAATAGCCAAAGCAGTCTTGAGGGAGAAAGACGGAGCTGGAGGAATCAGACTCCCTGACTTCAGACTATACTACAAAGCTGCAGTGACCAAGACATTATGCTACTGGCACCAAAACAGAAATATAGATTAATGGAACAGGATAGAAAACCCAGAGATAAACCCACGCACCTATGGTCAACTAAGGTATGACAAAGGATGCAAGGATATACAATGGATAAAAGACAGTCTCTTCAATAAGTGGTGCTATGAAATCTGGACCACTACATGTAAAAGAATGTAATTAGAACATTCCCTTTCACCATACACAAAAATAAACTCCAAATGGATAAAAAGCCTAAATGTAAGCCCAGCCACTATAAAACTCTTAGAGGAAAACATAGGAAGAACACTCTTTGACATAAATCACAGCAAGATCTTTTTTGATCCACCTCCTAGAGTAATGGAAATAAAAACAAAAATAAACCAATAGGACCTAATGTACCTTAAAAGCTTTTGCACAGCAAAGGAAACCACAAGCAAGATGAAAAGACAACCCTCACAATGGGAGAAAATTTTTGCAAATGAATCAACAGACAAAGGATTAATCTCCAAAATATATAAACAGCTCATGCAGCTCAGTACTAAAAAAACAAACAACCCAATCCAAAAATTGGCAGAAGACCTAAATAGACATTTCTCCAAAGAAGACATACAGATGACCAAGAAACACATGACAAGCTGCTCAACATCACTAGTTATTAGAGAAATGCAAATCTAAGCCACAATAAGATATTACCTCACACCAGTTAGAATTGGCATCATCAGAAAATCTACAAACAACAGATGCTGGAGAGGGTGTGGAGAAAAGGGAACCCTCTTGCACTGTTGGTGGGAATGTAAATTGATACAGCCACTATGGAGAACAGTATGGAGGTTCCTTAAAAATCTAAAAATAGAATTACCATATAATCCAGCTATCCCGCTACTGGGCATATACCTGGAGAAAACCATATATGAAAAAACACATATACCCCAATGTTCATTGCAGCACTGTTTACAATAGCCAGGTCATGGAAGCAATCTAAATGCCCATTGACAGACGAATGGATAAAGAAGATGTGGTACATGTATACGATGGAATATTACTCAGCCATAAAAAGGAATGAAATTGGGTCATTTGTAGAGACATGGATGGATCTAGGGACTGTCACACAGAATGAAATAAGTCAGAAAGAGAAAAAGAAATATCGTATATTAACACATATATGTGGAACTTAGAAAAACGGTACAGATGATCCGTTTTGCAGGGTATAATTTGAGACACAGATGTAGAGAACAAACGTATGGACACCAAGGTGAGAAAGTGGCGTGGGGGGGATGTTGTGATGAAGTGGGAGATTGGATTCACATGTATACACTAATATGTAGAAAATAAATAACTATTAAGAACTTGCTGTATAAAAAATAGATGAAATAAAATTCAAAAATTCCAAAAAAAAAAGATTATCATAGAGAAATAAAAAGTAGAAGAAAGATGAAAAAATACCCAATGACTAAGGAAAATAATAAACAATATCCAAGAAGAAGTCTCTGGCAGTCTGAATAAATAATAAATCTCATCTTTGGAGATTTTTTTCTTTCTGAAAGGCCCTAAAAGTAAGAGATTTTCTTGTTTAGGGTACATGTACAGCAGGACAAAAGTTCAGTTCAGATCAGTCAGTAGAGAACTGTAGGTGTGGCAGGCTTCTACCAAGAAGGTTGTAAAAATTAGTCATGTTGCTTAGTATACTGATACACACTAATCATGTCCAGTATAATGATAAAAAACCAAGTCAAAAATACATACACTGGAGAATATAGGGTTAGAGAATGGAACAAACACTTTGAGCTCAGGTTAACTGCTCTATTGACACAATCCTAAATCTCAGTGGCTTAACACAGTTCAGGTTTATTTTGTGTTCATGTCACAATCTAGTATAGGTTGGTGAAGGGACCCTGGTACGAGCAGCTGTTCTGGAATACAGGTTCCTTCCATCTCATGGTACTGCTACCTTCAATATCTCAGATTACTGTAGAATGGGAAGAGTGAGAACAGAGCCGTGAGCGTGGAAGATTTTTATAGGCCAGATTTGGAAACAGAATACATTTTGTCCACATTCTGTTTTCTCAGACTTGGTTTCTCAGACTTGATGCCAGCCTATCAGGAATGAGGCCAGGAAAGGCGATTTAGCTGTGTGCTTAGGAAGAAGAGGAGAGAAGTCGTGTTGGTGAGCACAGGCAGGCTCTGCTGTAGAAGGCCTCCTGGGGGAGAGCTCCCTGACTGTCACCATGCAGCAAGGCCAGGACCTGCAGAGAGGGTATGTGTGCAAATTTAATCCAACAGACAAACTAAATTAATTCTAATTCCATATTCATTTAAAAACACTTGTAGGAAGGGAAGAGACATGTCATGACTGACAAGTTGGGAATCTGATAAACTAAAAATGTGAATTTAGGTTTACTATAGAAGCTCTACAAATGCAACATACTTGCCAACCTTATAAAACCATTTGCAGTTCAATAGAAACATTTTTTCTTATGTGCTGTATTCTCTAAGACACTCCTTTCCTGTTGGTTTCATCATCTGGCTTCCTTCTACTTACCTTTTTAAGATGTAGCTCAAAGATTATCTCCCTTAGAGATTTTACTAACTCAGTCTGGGTTGAGTGATCCTTCTGTGTGCCGACACAACACACTGGGAAATACTCTCCCTATTTTATTGCATATTATACTCTATTATAACGGTTCTTTATCTCCTTGTCTCAACTATTAGACTCTGGGCACAATAACGGCAGGGTTGTATATTTAATCTCTGTATTCTTAGTGTCTGGCATATGTTAGACATGTAATTAGTATTTGCCACATTGATTAATGAATATATATTCACGACTTGATTATATATCTGAATGTGTACATAGTTTAATCACACCTAAGATGCAGTAATTAATAACAAATAGTTTTGTATTTTTTGGTGATTAGATGTCTGGGAACCAAATATTTTAGGTTTAAAAATAAATAACCCTCCTTGATGACTGTGCTCATTTGTGGTATGTGTCCATAGGAAGGGAAGAGTGAGGGGATGGCAATGAATTGGTAGGAAGGAATCAAACTGTAAAAGAGAGGGAGAGATGGAAAATGGAAAGAGATAAGTGCTTGTTTATGAGATTTTTTTGTGCAAAAATATTTTTATATAAACTCTTGATTTTTTTTAATATAATAAGCGTGGTTGGCACATAATGGGAAAGTTGCTGAAAAGATATCTTTCTTGGTATTATAGAAAGACACCATTATTTTCTGCCTGTGAAATTATATGTGAATTGAGACTTAACTACATCTGACTTTGATTAGTTTGCTGTACAAATAGAATCAGAGGGCTTTACTCATCAGTCCTTCATCCTTCTTTGTTAATGTTCTCTAAATTTAATAGTGGTGTTGTGTAATCTGTCTTGTGGGTATTACCAGACAGATTTGGAAGAAGACACTTACCAATGTTTCTGACCACAAAGAGCTATATTTTGTTATTTGGGTGCCAAAGTGGTTTTCCAATTATCTTGGGTGGTATTGTGACTCATTATAGCTCTGTACAAACACAGGGAGAAGGATCAGTGCCAAGAACTTGTCTAAATTGCCTTCACACTCCAAGGTGTACCAGTTATAGAAGAAGGTTAGAACTTGAAATTAAATGTCCTATCTCTCCTTCAAAGCACAGCTAATTTCATCCTTACCTTTTCTCTCCTACAGATCTTTCCCCCAGCTCCCAACTCTGAACTCCATTAGTCACTTATTAGCTATTGTACTCCTTTGATAGCCTTACCTTCTGTCCTGGATTATCTCTCCAGACACGAGATAACCTTCTCTAGTGAATCTGTAAACTCCTGCTCCTCATGAGCAGGGACAATTATTATTATTTTTAGAATTAAGAAGATTGTTGGAAATGATGAGAATCATTCAGATCTCAAGTTATTTTGGGAGCTTTAAATTTGAGAAGTTTTTGTGTCTTCTTACATGTTTCCCTATAACCAGCAGAAGCATTCGGAACAAGCTTTGTAAGTTGAAAACTATTAAAAGTAAACAAAACCCCCCAAAAATCCATGTTACCTAGTCTGAATATTTTGTCTTCACAGTTGTTGTTGTTTTTTTTTTAATGAGAGTATCTTTCCAAATTTTGACTAGTGCTAAGAACTTTATATACATTGTCTTGAATATGGCTTTACCTAAGCTTCTGTTGCTCAACTTGCTGGAGTACTAGTATCCCCTAGGAGAACTTGAATTTGTACCAAGGAGCTCAAAAACTAAAGAATAAATATGGGATAAATAATTTTAGAAATCCAACTAACTTAACAGAAGTAAATCTTAGATTTACATAAAACCTTGTATGGAAATATTTATAGCAACTTTATAGTAACGCAAAACTGCAGACAACCAAACTAATCCATGAATAAGCAAACTGTGGTATGTCTACACAATAGATCAGTACTCAGCAATCAAAGGAACTGACTATTGATTCACCCAACAATATGGAAGAATCTTAAACACCTGATGTTAAGTGAAATAAACCAGATTCAAAAGATTTCAAGATTATATCCTCAAGTATATGACATTCTGGAAAAATAAAATTATAAGAGGACAGATCAGTGTTTCCAGGAGTTGGGGTGGGGAGAGGGGTTGACTACAAAAGGGCACTTTTAGGGTTATGGACCTATCCTGTACCTTGATTGTGGTGTCATTACTTGACTATATGTATTTGTCAATACTCATAGAACATACACCAAGAGGAATAAATTTTACTGTATTTTAAGTAAAAAAAAAAAAAAATTTAATACCAAGAAGCCAATGCTGGCAGAATGTTATAAAACTTGTACTTTCAGTATAGTAATTTACTACATTTTTTGGAAATAGTTTAGCTATATATTTCGAAAGCTGTAAAATTGCTTATAGCTTTTCATCCAGTAATCCCATACTGAAGTATTTATTCTAAGAAAATCATTAAAAATATGGGAAACCTGTATGCATAGAAATGTTTATCACTTTTTTAATAAGTGAAAATATTGCCTTAGTGCTTTTATTTGCATTTCTTTTTTTGCTAGCAAAATTACATATTTTTCACATGTTTAATAACCAGTTTTGTGGGAAAGAATAAGATTAATATCCTCCAGTGGTTAAAGAGAAGCAGATCTTCTCGTTCATGCAAAGCCATCCATTTCTGTGAAACAATTAGAAATATCTTGGGATTTAGTAAAAGTTTTACTGCTGTTGCTGTAGATAAATAAACACATTGAAGTAAAAAAACACAATTGCTAGATCAGCTATTTTGTAGGATCTTGGTTTAATAGTCTTTCAGTACACTTCACAGTTGAAAGTTTGTCCTAAAACTTTTGTTCCTCTAATCCAGTCTGGACACTTGAATTCCATACGTTTAATATCAGAATATGAGAAATGAGAACCTCAAGTTTTGTACATTCTTTTTTTTTGACAGCTTAAAATTTTGAACTCTACCCAAACTTTTCATTCTTTTTAGTTCATTTAATTTTGGCAATATGTGCTTTTTAGTTCATGAAGCTTTTAAACTTTCCATTAGATACTGTGAAGTGATGTTTTGGTGAATTAAAAATAGATGAATGTAAACCACAAAATGTTTTCTTAGAAATGGCCACATATTTTTTAAAAATCAGCTGGAAAAGTGCTACTAGAAATATGCTAGGATGAGGTAAGAAGGTAAATATTTGTGGGTGAGATCATCCATAACAACAAAAAAGGTAAAGATACAGTGGCTCTCTCCTCCTTTTCTAATTCAGACACCAAATGTTTTTTGAGCATCTATTATGATTTAACAGACACAGTGATTTAATTGGGAATAAAGTAGACAACAATCCCTTCTCTCATGGAGTGTACATTCTAGCTTATTCAGAAATTGGAATAGATAGAGTTTAGTTCATCCTCAGGTATCACCTTTTTATAAATGCCTATGGTCTTATGTAAAGTTAATGATTTGGATAAAACATTGAAATGTGAATTCTACTACTACATTTTCTAGTCAGTCATTCTCCCACTTCCAGAGAAGACTTTTCCTATCCTTAACCTTTGCCTTTCCCCTTACATTCTCAATAGGTGACCTTGCTCCTGATTTCATTGAGAAAATAGAAGCAATCTGAAGAAAACCTCCTTTTCCTACCACCAAATCCATTAACCTCATGCTTCTGAGTTTATATCCACTGTTTCCCTTCCTATTCTTCTTCAGGATCAGTCAATATGTTTACCTTAGGTCAGTCCATTCTCTTGAACACTGGTTCCAGTGCCCTCTGCCTATTCATGGAGTTTGCTTCTATAATTATCCACAGTCATTCCTACATTATCAGTTTTTCCCATCACCATAAAAACATAGTAAACACCTTTAATTTAAAACATCCCAAGATGCCACCTTCCTTCTAGTTATGATCCCAAGGTTTCTCCTTTTATAGAAAACTCCCTGAAGAAATTGTTTATAGGTGCTGTCTTGCCTTCTTTGCCTCCCAATCTCTAGTGTAATCACTCCAATCAGACTTTCATCCCATCATTCCACTTAAACAACTCTTATTATGGTTAACAAAGACCTCATATTGCTGAGGTCAATGTCAATATCAGTCCCTATTTCAAGAGCCTGTGATAGAGTTTTTCACTTTCTCCTTCCTGAGCAACCTTTTCTCTACTTTGCTTTGGAGATATACCACATGAAGACCCTCAGGGACCACTGTCACTTATCCTCCTTTGCTGTATTATCTTCCTTTTCCAGATTTTCGAATGTTGGAGAGCACAGGACTCAGTCCTCAGATCTCTTTTTTCCTCTACCTATAATCACACCCTAGATGATCTCCACTCAAGACTTTAATAGCATTTCCATGCTTATTATACCCAAATTATGTCTTCAGCCCAGAATTTTCTCTGAACTATAGACTACTTCTAATGTTTGATAGTATGTCTCACAGGCACCTCAAATTTATTGTCTAAAAAGTGAATTTCTGGTTTCTCACCCTCCTCCAGTCCTACTCCTCCTATGGTATTCTCCATCATGGCAAGTGACACTTTATTCACTGAATTGCTCAAAAATCTTAAAATAGTCTCTCACACCTCTCTTATTCCGATGCCCCAGATTCAGTTAGGAAATGATATCCCAAAGCTGACCATTTCTCACCTCTTGAAGTCCAGGCCATCACTATTTCTTGATTGAACACCTGCCATCTGACTGGTCTCCCTGCTTCTATGCCATATTGTGTCATTCTCCTGCTCTAACTATCCAGTGGCTCCCCATGACGTTTAGACTAGAATCTAAAGACTTTACCATGGCCTACAAATACCTGCATGATCTTTCTCCTGACTACCTGTCCAACCTCATTTCCTAACACTTCTCCTTTCAATTGTTTGCCTACATCCTGCTCCTTTAATCCCTCACGATTGTATATACCCCAGGGATTTTACCCTTGTTATTTCATCTCCCTGGAACACTTTCCTAAGTTATTTTCCTGAAGAACTGCCATGTTGCTTACATGGAATGTGAATGATGTCTCCTACCTTTTTGATAAACAGCTGCCCTGTTTGCATGTCTCACTTCCTCATATTCTTCATATTACTCATCTTCACCTGAAACATTATTTACCAGTAATACAAATCCCCCAAGTAGAATATAAGCTCCACATAGGCATGAGCTTTTTCTGTTTGGTTCATTGTTACATTCTAAGGGCCTGGCACATAGTAAGACCCCAATAAATATTTGCTGAACTAACAGAGTTGCCAAATTTAGCAAATAAAAATATAAGATGTCTAGTTAAATTTGCATTTTAGATAAAAAGCAAATAATTTTTTAGTGTAAGTGTGTCCCAAATATTTTCCACATTTTGTCTGGTGGTCCTATGAATTAATTATTAACCTGGAATAAGCCCCAAATATCTAATATTTGTTAAATATTAGTAGTTATCACTTAGATGAAAACTCATCTTTTCTACAGAGTAGGCACTCAAATGCTTGACAACTTAACTAAATTTGAAAATGTACATCTCCTCTACCCTTAGGCCTATACTGTAAAATGCTAGCAAATAGGTCTAATTGCGGATAGATGTTTTATGTTTTATGCTATTTAGTTAACGTGAAGACTATTAAAAGAGGCATCTATGGCTCAGTATAACTAAGATTTAAGAACATAGTACCCAAAGGTTTTAATCCAGGCAGAGTATATTAAATTTATTATAAATATCAGGGCTGAATTATTTATAGATGAAGATAATCAGATAGCAATGTAAATATTATTTAAATGGCATGATATAGAAGGAAGAAGACTAGACCAGGAGTTTGGTGATATAGGTTGTGGCCTCTGATTGAATATTTGGTTGCATGAGTAGAGTCACATGACCATCCTGGGTTCCATTTCTTCATCTGTAAATTAATGATGTTAGATTCTTTAATTTCTGAAATTCTTTCAAGCTAAAATCTTCTTTTCCTTATATTGAAAAAAATACATTTCTTAGATGTTAAAGAATCTTTTAAATCTTCTAAAATGAGGTCGTATATTTTGCCATGGTTGGAAAACTGTATGGACAGTTTCTTGGCAAGTATAAACTTAAACATCAGATTGGCAGTTTATGCTTTAAACTCCATTTTTCCTGCAAAATGAGATATTTGTTTAAGCATTCAACCAGAATTTATTGAGATACTGTCTAGGTATCTCTGTGTTTGCTTTTGGAGATACTAAGCGACTAAAAGATTGTCTCTGTTCTTTGAGGAACTCATGGTCTGGTCCTGGGAGACAGACATGTCAGATGCAAGGCCAATAATAGTTGGTATGACAGATGTAAGTACCAGGTAGCCTGAAGGCAGAAAAGAGAAAGAGATCAATGTCTCCCTTTTAGTAGGTGGAAAAGTGAGGATAAGGATAGTTAGAAAAGACCTCATTGAAATGTATGTCTTGAAAGGTAAGGCAGAGGTGACTTTGTAGAAAGAGCAGTAGACACAGTCAATATGCATGTGTGACTTTGTATAATTGTTTTCCTCTTTTAGTGCCACTTTTCTAATCCACACAATAGAGCTAATACTTGCCTCCAAACATTTTTGGGTTGGGTTGAATGTTTGTGAAAGTGCCTGACACCACAGTATCCAGTATGAGTTCCTATCTTTTAAGAAAATAGACTAATGGATTTAGCATTGCAAATGATTCCTAAATTTTAAAGGCTTTAGTACAAAAAGTTATTGGTGGATCAGTGCCAGTCTGTGTCAGAGATTTCAACTATCTTCAGGAAATTGAGAAAAATAAGAATAATGTCACATAGTTATATCAGTGTAAGATTACTTACTGTTCTTTTTGGGGATGCATTGTCTTTTATTCTGGGATTAAGTCCTGCCTAGTTCTTTGGCTGTAATATATACTTTCTTTTATGAAGGGCTAATTAGGTAGATGGTTGGTTGGTTGATTGGTTTTAAAAATAATGTCCATAATTTATAAAATAAGAAATTAGCAATTATAGGCCTGTCAAATAAATATTTTGAACATTTAAAAATTATTTTAGAATTTTACTGAAATGTAAAATTATGATAATCATTGAATGAGAATGTTTTCCTTATGGTAAATGAGGTTCTACATAATGCTATCTTCACTTAAATTGAAAGAAAATTCTCATTTTTAAGATATATTCAAGACTCTCTGACATTAATAGAGCCATAAATTTGAAAGGGACATCATTAATGATTTAAAATAAAAATTCAAAAATAGTTCTATAAGTCTATAGTTCTACATAGTACATCATTCATTCATGTGTTTGCTTGCTCTCTTACTCAACTATTACTGAGAACCTGCTTTACACTGGTACGGTTGTAGGTATTTAATTCAGTTCTGAACAAGAAAGACCAGATCTCTGCCCTAATAGATACCAGTACTATACTGGTATAGTACTTTACTTTATAGTATAGTCCTTTACTATACCAGTAAAGGAGATAGACAATAAACGAATTGTACTTAGTGTGTTATTATGATTCCATCGAGTTACTTGCATAAGGGTACTTGGCCAATGAAGGGCTTAACCCATTTCTTATAATTCTAATGCTCTCCCTGCAAATTGTTCACAGGGCTTTGAAAATTGCTCAACTTACTAATGAAACTATGAAAGGTTAGCTTCATAAGAATGTGACTGCTTCACAATGGGCTCCCCAAGAATGACACTTTGGTAAAGATTGAAGTTCAATTTTTGTCATCTGTAAAACAGATGAGAGAACCTTTTAAGATGACGACTAAATGAGATAATGTAGGTAAAGTACAACTTATTTAATGCTGAGTAAGTCTTAGCTACTATTACCATCATCATTAAACATGAATCTATTTTAATTTTTGCCCAGGAACAAACAAAGTAGGGTATATTAGCTAGCGTGATGGGAAGAAAATTCTGGCACCTTCCCTTTTAAACTACTTACTTGTTGCTGGCTCATAAGAAAATTTTGTTGCTGGCAGAATGTAGGATATCTGTTTTGACTTTACAATTATGCACAGATCAAATGAAATCCAGTGAACTTCACTTTGGTTATTTGATAACTTAAGGAAGACTGTATAAAAATCATAGCCAATACTGTTGACTGGGTAGCTTATTTACCTCTTAGCAGTGTGCCTTATGCCTGCATAAAGTGCTGGCACTTTGTCACTGTGGTAACCTGTGGACTCTGGAAAAGGAGCTATAATATATCTGAAGGTGACGTTTGCATTAATATCTGAAATGATCTTAAAAAAACGGAGATGACAAATACCCTATGTGCTTTATTTTTCCATTCTGTGATCTTCACGTCCAGTTTCTATATAAAAGCAAAGCATTTATTTTCTTATTTGTTTAGCATTTTTGATAAATATTTAGAATGTGTACTATGGGTCAGGTTCTCATCAAAAATTCTGAGTTTTATCTGACAAATAAGGTATATCTGACATCTTTACAACCTGGAAGCCACAAGTAATATGTTTTATTTGGTAGATCATTCTTCATAAGAAATTCTTCTATTTTTTCTTAATTCTTGGCTGTGTTGGGTCTTCATTGCAGTGTGCAGGCTTCTCATTGTGGTGGCTTCTCTTGTTGCGGAGCATGGGATCTAGGTGCATGGGCTTCAGTAAAAAAAATCTTTTTTTTTTTAGAAAAAAATCTTTGACCTGATTTACAATTATGGTTCATCATGTTAAAAATAAACTATTTATTTTTAGTCCTGTTAATCTGGGGATCATGCTAGATGTTAAAGATACAAAAATCAAAAGAAAACTAGCCCTTTTATGATATGTTGGGTAGAGATTGAGAGGAGGGGATAGACACATTAATAAGTACAATACAATACACTCTTTTAAATACTATGATCAATGTCTGTGTTCCTAAAGTATGGTCATTTAGATGGGAATGGTCACTTTTTCCTGGGTTTATCAGTCAAGGTTCAGTCAGAAAACACAAAAGCTACTCCATGTATTCCAGGTTTCAAAAATTAATTCAAGGAATTAGAGGCTTTATATCTTTGGAAGAAATGGGAAATTATAGTTTATTAAAGCCACCATCAACGTTCTCAGGTTGAATCACTAGAGTATGTGGTTTTTTGGAGTTCATTGGGAAGCCATTATAATTTTCCACAACCTCTAGGGAAGTTATATCAGTTTTCCTACCCATAAGAGTGAAGTAGATGTCTGTCAAGAGTGAGTTGGGGAATTGCTGTCAATCTCAGATTTGCTGAGGAGACATTAGTGCAGCTGCCTTCAGAGAATAGCCCCTTCTCCTTTTGTCCCACTTTCAAAATTTTGTGCAAGGTTTCCCATTGGTAGACTCCAGGCCAGAACTATATGTAGAAGGGGAATTTTGAGAAGTGTATTTCCAGGCTTATCCTATGCAGTACAGAAAAAATATTATCACATAAGTGAAAAAATAATAAAAGTATCAATTACCAGGAATATCTGAAAAACAAATGTAAATTTTAGAATTAAAATATACACAATTTTGAACTCACCAATGGATTCAATCAGAGGTGATATATAGCTAACGAGAATTAAGAAACTGGATGATGTATCTAAAGTAGTTACTCAGAACGCAGCACAGAAAGATAAGGAGATAGAAAATATGAATGAGAAGTTAAATTACATGGAGGATAGAATGAGAGTTTCAGTAGAATACAGATAACATACTAAAACTGCATAATTTAGGAAATTTATAAAAGGGAAAATTTATAAAATATGGATGTAGTGAAGTCAATAAATTAGGAAGAGGGGTGTGGATAAAGTTTACTGGAGAACAGTAACAGACAGAACTTTGAGGTTCAGTTGTTAGATATATCAGCCATGTTGCCTGTGAAACGAGGCTGTGAGGAAGACTCTGAGAGAAAGAATAAGGAAAACAAAGCACAATTAATGAGGGCATAGTAATCTGGAATGTTGGCTTTATCCCAGTGCCTGAAGATGGTGTAGATAAAGGGCATAATTGGATTGACTAACTATTTTTGATTCAAGAGGCTTGAGCAGGCTGGAGTCCAAGTATTGTCACAGGCCTGATGAGGTCAACATACTACATGTTTGTTCAGTGTTCAGATTGCATATTTCTGAGCAGCTGACCCAGAGTCTTGAAGATCCAAGCATTAGAGATAATGAGTGTTCCAGTGCCTCCTACCCTGTGATTTGCAGGGGCATGGTGTTTTATGGAGTCAAAGCTTCACACAGAATCACAGAAGAAATAGGAGCGTTTAGGAGGGAGTGGCCCTTGCAGCGTTGTCTCCCTGTGATTCAGAGGATTAGCTAGATTCCCAGTGTTATTCCCGTAGTGGATGATGCCTGGGGAAATCCTGGTACTTTGAGTAGCACAAGTGGTAAGGACTGGAAAAGGAGGTTTTTCCGATAGAAACCTACTGGATAGACTAAAGAGGCCATAAACTCTCCATTTTTTTAAAATTTGTTTAATTTACTTATTTTTGTCTAGGTCTTTGTTGCTGCCCCTGGGCTTTCTCTAGTTGCGGCCCGCAGGGGCTAGTCTTCCTTGTGGTGCGCGGGCTTCTCATTGAGGTGGCTCCTCTTGTTGCAGAGCACGGGCTCTAGGTACTAAGGCTTCAGTACTTGCAGCATGCGGGCCCAGTAATTGTGGCTCACGGGCTCTAGAGCACAGGCTCAGTAGTTGTGGCACATGGGCTTAGTTGCTCCGCGGCATGTGGGATCTTCCTGGACCCGGGCTCAAACCCGTGTCCCCTGCATTGGCAGGTGGATTCTTAACTACTGAGCCAGGGAGGAAGCCTAAACTCTCCATTTTTGATGTGTTAAGTTGCCCACTGCCTATGTGAATTGAAAGAGGAAAGTTGAGCCAAATATATTCTCTAACTTGGAACAAAGAAATCCCTGAAACTACATTTCTCAGTATAAAGGTAGGCTGATAACTATTTGGCTTTGGTTTACCCTTCTTTATCCTATATAGAAACTAAATCCCTAGACATAGGAAAAAGTGACTTTTACCTCAAGCAATGTGTTAACTATAGCAAGAAGAGTTATAAAATACAAATTCTTAATGCTGGGATTGGTATGAAATGTATCTCCTGGATGTGGGGTTTTTGTTCAATGTACAACATGAGCAACTATTCATGGAGGCTTTGTCTTTCTACATAGTTCTCAATAGATTTGGAAACTTGAATAACTTTCCTTTGAGAAAGAAGGAAGGCAACTGAGATTGACTACAGGATATTAGTAACACCACTGTGATCCCCATCCTTACTCCTGGACTTTCTTTTTACACCAGCCTCTTCTCCCCTCAAAAATGTTCGAAACATACAATTATATCACAAAGGATTTGCCCTAACTTCTAGTATTTAGGAATGATTCTAATACAGCCTGTTTAAGTTTGAGGATCTTTGTCACTTTTCTAGCTTTACTCCTTACCATTCAATGAAAACTTGCATTTTTAATATTTTTTTCCAAGTAGAACTGAATTTCCACAGATCACGTTTCTGACTCATAAGCTGATCCTGTTTGCTCACTCACATTAGTCAAGTTTTTCCTTTCTTGTACTAGGCTCTGTGATGTCCGTCTTCTGTATTTAATGATATCCAAAAAAGGCAGCTCTAACATGATGTGCTAAAAATGATCTCTGTTCTTGGTCATTGCCAGTGTCTGTTTCTGTAACACTCATCTTTTATCTCTTCAGTGGTCATTCCTGTCCTTGCTCACCACTGCGTAAGTTGCTGGAACCAGCGTGATGCCATCTTATGCCAGTGCAGATCTTTGAGTACTTCACACTTTTTATTATAGCTGTTTGCCTTAGGGTCCTAGTGAGTCCTAGGTGCTTTGATCAAGAAGAATCTGTGTGCAGGATAAAGTGGTATCCAAGTCATCTCTTTCCTCCCACTTTGCCTACTTTTCTCTGAATCTAACTGGTGTGCCTTGACTCTTTCCTGAAAATGAATTCTGCTGGAGACTTCTTGGCATCTTCTGCAAATAGGTCTATGGTATCCCATCCCAATTCAACTAGTTACCTAACTCAAGCATTTGCCTGTGATACAGCAAAGAAAAAAAAAAAAAAAAAGAAAAGAAAAAAGGCTTTCAAGAACAAAATTGAGAATCAAATTAAGGTAAACAGTGTATAAGTATATTTATTTTGGGGTGGAGGAAAGAGCTGGCAAAAGACAAGGGTCCGGAAAATCCTAAAATTATTTCAAGGAATAATTTATTTCTCCTGCTTCCAACTTATAATTTAATAGCCTATACTTAAGCAAATGAAGGGTGGAGGAATTGACTAGCAGTGGCCCCTTTTTCCTAGTCAGGAAAGCCCTACTAGCTCCCCAGTTAGTTTCCCCTCTGTTAACACTCTGTCTTCAGTTCCTCCTCCTGTCCCCCTCACTCACTCTGCTTTAGTTACACTGGCCTATTTTCTGTTTCTCGAATACCAAGTGTGCTATTTTTCTCAAGGTCTTTGTACTTCCTCCTTTATTTCCTTCAGGTCTCTGTCCAGATATAGCCTTCTCAGGGAAGTTTCCCCTGACCACACCATCTAAAGTAGCTCTCCTTATTCTCCAGCCTCTTCCTCTGCATAGTGAATATGTGTCATTTATGATTTCCCCAAATATTTTGCACATCTTCTCATTTTAATAGTTTCCCATATTGTGAATACAATATAGATGCCAATTATATTTTGAATTTTATTTTATTTATTTTTTTACACAGCAGGTTCTTATTAGTCATCAATTTAGTGTATACATGTCAATTCCAATCGCCCAATTCATCACACCACCACCCCCACACACCTGTGGCTACCCCCCTTGGTGTCCATATGTTTGTTCTCTACATCTGTGTCTCAATTTCTTCCCTGCAAACCAGTTCATCTGTACCATTTTTCTAGATTCCACATATATGCATTAATATACGATATTTGTTTTTCTCTTTCTGACTTGCTTCACTCTGTATGATAGTCGCTAGATCCATCCACGTCTCAACAAATGACCCAATTTCGTTCCTTTTTATGGCTGAGTAATATTCCATTGTATATATGTACCATATCTTCTTTATCCATTCATCTGTCGATGGGCATTTAGGTTACTTCCATGACCTGGCTATTATAAATAGTGCTGCAATGAACATTGAGGTGCATGTGGCTTTTTGAATTGTGGTTTTCCCCGGGTATATGCCCAGTAGTGGGATTGCTGGATTATATTGCAATTCTATTTTTAGTTTTTTAAGGAACCTCCATACTGTACTCCATAGTGGCTGTATCAGTTTACATTCCCGCCGACAGTGCAAGAGGGTTCCCTTTTCTCCACACCCTCTCCAGCATTTGTTGTTTGCAAATTTTCTGATGATGCCCATTCTAACTGGTGTGAGGTGATACCTCATTGTAGTTTTGATTTGCATTTCTCTAATAATTAGTGATGTTGAGCAGCTTTTCATGTGCTTCTTGGCCATCTGTATGTCTTCTTTGGAGAAATGTCTGTCTAGGTTTTCTGTCCATTTTTGGATTGGGTTTTTTGTTTTTTAAATATTGAGCTGCATGAGCTGTTTATATATTTTGGAGATTAATCTTTTGTCTGTTGATTCATTTGTAAATATTTTCTCCCATTCTGAGGGCTGTCTTTTCGTCTTGTTTATGGTTTCCTTTGCTGTGCAAAAGGTTTTAAGTTTCATTAGGTCACATTTGTTTATTTTTGTTTTTATTTCCATTACTGTAGGAGGTGGATTAAAAAAGATCTTGCTGTGATTTATGTCAAAGAGTGTTCTTCCTATTTTTTCCTCTAAGAGTTTTACAGTGTCCAGTCTTACATTTAGGTCTCTAATCCATTTTGAGTTTATTTTTGTGTATGGTGATAAGGAGTGTTCTAATTTCCTTCTTTTACATGTAGCTGTCCAGGTTTCCCAGAACCACATATTGAAGAGACAGTCTTTTCTCCATTGTACATCCTTGCCTCCTTTGTCATAGATTAGTTGACCATAGGTGCGTGGGTTTACCTCTGTGCTTTCTATCTTGTTCCATTGATCTATGTTTCTGTTTTTGTGCCAGTATTATATTGTCTTGATTACTGTAGCTTTGTAGTATAATCTGAAATCAGGGCGTCTGATTCCTCTAGCTCCATTTTTTTTCCCTCAAGACTACTTTGGCCATTTGGGGTCTTTTGTGTCTCCACACAAGTTTTAAGATTTTTGGTTTTAGTTCTGTAAAAAGTGCCGTTGGTAATTTGATAAGGATAGCATTGCATCTGTAGATTGCTTTGGGTAGTATAGTCATTTTCACAATGTTGATTCTTCCAATCCAAGAACATGGTATATCTCTCCATCTGTTGGTATCATCTTTAATTGTTTCCAACAGTGTCTTATAATTTTCTGCATACAGGTCTTTGTCTCCCTAGGTAGGTTTATTCCTAGATATTTTATTCTTTTTGTTGCAATGGTAAATGGGAGTGTTTCCTTAATTTCTCTTTCAGATTTGTCATCATTAGTGTATAGGAATTCAAGAGATTTCCGTGCATTAATTTTGTATCCTGCAGCTTTACCAAATTCATTGATTACCTCTAGTAGTTTTCTGGTGGTATCTTTAGGACTCTCTATGTAGAGTATCATGTCATCTGCAAACAGTGAC
The DNA here is from genome assembly GCF_937001465.1 of Orcinus orca. NCBI lineage: Eukaryota > Metazoa > Chordata > Mammalia > Artiodactyla > Delphinidae > Orcinus > Orcinus orca. Next base: position 151,807,253 of record NC_064559.1, on the reverse strand, counting down.
AGTTTTTCTTCTTTCCCAATTTGTATTCCTTTTATTTCTTTTTCTTCTCTGATTGCTGTGGCTAGGACTTCCAAAACTATGTTTAATAATAGTGGTGAGAGTGGACATCCTTGTCTTGTTCCTGATCTTAGAGGAAATGCTTTAAGTTTTTCACCATTGAGAATGACGTTGGCTGTGGGTTTGTCATATATGGTCTTTATTAAGCTGAGGTAGGTTCCCTCTATGCCCACTTTCTGGAGAGTTTGTATTATAAATCGGTGTTGAATTTTCTCAAAAGCTTTTTCTGCATCTATTGAGATGATCATATGGTTTTTCTCCTTCAATTTGTTAATATGGTGTATCACATTGATTTGTGTATATTGAAGAATCCTTGCATCCCTAGGATAAATCCCACTTGATCATGGTGTATGATCCTTTTAGTGTGTTGTTGGATTCTCTTTGCTAGTATTTTGTTGAGGACTTTTGCATCTATATTCATCAGTGATATTGGCCTGTAGTTTTGGGTTTTTTTGTGACATCTTTGTTTGGTTTTGGTATCAGGGTGATGGTGGCCTCATAGAATGAGTTTGGGAGTGTTCCTTCCTCTGCAATTTTTTGGTTGATTTTGAGAAGGATGGGTGTTAGCTCTTCTCTAAATATTAGATACAATTCACCTGCGAAGCCATCTGGTCCTGGACTTTTGTTTGTTGGAAGATTTTAAATCACAGTTTCAATTTAATTACTTGTGATTGGTCGGTTCATATTTTCTATTTCTTCCTGGTTCAGTCTTGGAAGGTTATACCTTTCTAAGAATGTGTCCATTTCTTCCAGGTTGTCCATTTTATAGGCATAGAGTTGCTTGGAGTAGTCTCTTAGGATGCTTTGTATTTCTGTGGCATCTGTTGGAACTTCTCCTTTTTCATTTCTAATTTTATTTATTGCAGTCCTCTCCCTCTTATTCTTTATGAGTCTTGCTAATGGTTTATCAATTTTGTTTATCTTCTCAAATAACCAGCTTTTAGTTTTATTGATCTGTGCTATTGTTTTCTTTCTTTCTATTTCATTTATTTCTGCTCTGATCTTTATGATTTCTTTCCTTCTGCTAACTTTGGGTTTTGTTTGTTCTTCTTTCTCTAGCTCCTTTAGGTGTAAGGTTAGATTGTTTATTTGAGATTTTTCTTGTTTCTTGAGGTAGGCTTGTATAGCTATAAACTTCCCTCTTAGAACTGCTTTTGCTGCATCCCATAGGTTTTGGTTCGTTGTGTTTTCATTGTCATTTGTCTCGAGGTATTTTTTGATTTCCTCTTTGATTTCTTCAGTGATCTCTTGGTTGTTTAGTAACATAGTGTTTAGCCTCCATGTGTTTATATTTTTTATGTTTCTTCCCCTGTAATTGATTTCTAATCTCATAGCGTTGTGGTCTGAAAAGATGCTAGATATGATTTTAATTTTCTTAAATTTACAGAGGCTTGATTTGTGACCCAAGATGTGACCTATCCTGGAGAATGTTCATTGCACACTTGAGAAGAAAGTGTAATCTGCTGTTTTTGGAAGGAATGTCCTATAAATATCAATTAAATCTATCTGGTCTATTGTGTCATTTAAAGCTTCTGTTTCTTTATTTATTTTCATTTTGGATGATCTGTCCATTGGTTTAAGTGAGGTGTTAAAGTTCCCCACTATTATTGTGTTATTGTCAAGTTCCTCTTTTAGAGCTGTTAGCAGTTGCCTTATGTATTGAGGTGCTCCTAGGTTGGGTGCATATATATTTATAATTGTTATATCTTCTTCTTGGATTGATCCCTTGATCATTATGTAGTGTCCTTCCTTGTCTCTTGTAAAATTCTTTATTTTAAAGTCTATTTTATCTGATATGAGTATTGCCACTCCAGCTTTCTTTTGATTTCCATTTGCATGGAATATCTTTTTCCATCCCCTCACTTTCAGTCTGTATGTGTCCTTAGGTCTGAAGTGGGTCTCTGATAGACAGAATATAAATGGGTCTTGTTTTCGTATCCATTCAGCAAGCCTGTGTCTTTTGGTTGGAGCATTTAATCCATTCACATTTTAGGTAATTATCAATATGTATGTTCCTATGACCATTTTCTTAATTGTTTTGGGCTTGTTTTTGTAGGTCCTTTTCTTCTCTTGTGTTTCCCACTTAGAGAAGTTCCTTTAGCGTTTGTTGTAGAGCTGGTTTGGTGGTGCTGAATTCTCTTACCTTTTGCTTATCTGTAAAGCTTTTGATTTCTCCATCGAATCTGAAGAGATCCTTTCCAGGTAGAGTAATCTTGGTTGTCGGTTCTTCCCTTTCATCACTTTAAGTATGTCATGCCACTCCCTTCTGGCTTATAGAGTTTCTGCTGAGAAATCAGCTGTTAACCTTATGGGAGTTCTCTTGTATGTTATTTGTCATTTTTCCCTTGCTGCTTTCAATAATTTTTTTTGTCTTTAATGTTTGCCAATTTTATTACCATGTGTCTTGGTGTGTTTCTCCTTGGTTTTATCCTGTATGGGACTCACTGAACTTCCTGGACTTGGGTGGCTCTTTCCTTTCCCATGTTAGGGAAGTTTTTGTCTATAATCTCTGCAGATATTTTCTCCTGTCCTTTCTCTCTCTCTTCTCCCTTTGGGACCCTATAATGTGAGTGTTATTGCGTTTAATGTTGTCCCAGAGGTCTCTTAGGCTGTCTTCATTTCTTTTCATCCTTTTTTCTTTATTCTGTTGTGCAGCTGTGAATTCCACCATTCTGTCTTCCACGTCACTCATCTGGTCTTCTCCCTCAGTTATTCTGCTATTGATTCCTTCTAGTGTAGTTTTCATTTCAGCTATTGTATTGTTCATCTCTGTTTGTTCTTTAATTCTTCTAGGTTTTTGTTAAAGATTTCTTGCATCTTCTCTATCTTTGCCTCCATTCTTTTTCCAAGGTCCTGGATCATCTTCACTATCATTATTCTGAATTCTTTTTCTGGAAGGTTGCTTATCTCCACTTCATTAAATTGTTTTTCTGGGGTTTTATCTTGTTCCTTCATCTGGTACATAGCCGTCTGCCTTTTCATCTTGTCTGTCTTTCTGTGAATGTGTGTTTTGTTCCACAGGCTGCAGGATTGTGGTTCTTCTTGCTTCTGCTCATAGATGCAAATTTTTCTAATGTAGAATTTAAAAAAACCTAGACTTTCCAGCCTCTCTTGACAGTGGAGTGTAGATCCCACCAAAGAGGTGGAAGGCTTTGATTTTGAAGGCAGCTGTGTGACACACAGGCTGAACACAGGCATTCCTGGCATTACTTCAAGTGTTAGCAGAAGCCATGCGCTCCTAGGTTGACAGGAGCAAAAGCAGTTTTCCTGATTATGGCAAAGGCAGCATGATACAAAGTTCAGAAGCAATAACAGGAGCAGCAGCTTCCTAAGAGGTCAGTTTTCTAGTAGAGTTCTGGGGGTTGCTACTGTGTGAACTTTCTATTAGCCCTCAATAAATTCCTTCTTTCTGAGGCAACTGTAGACTCTATTGTCTGCATTTAATACATTAACTGATAGCATGCATTTATTTTTCCTTTTGGCATCCCACATATTATTTACTTGATTGTGTGCTTATTGTCTACTAGAATATACCTCCAGTGTCTATAATAGTGCTTGGTCCATAGTAGGTGCTCAGTAAATATTTGATGACTAGAAAAATGACAGGATCTCATCAGTCTCTGGATATTTTAGCCATTGGTATTAGTTAGCACTTGTTGCTTAATTACCTCAAATATTAGTGACTTAAAACAGCAAATAGTTATTATCTCATATAGTTACTATGGGTCAGGAATCTAAGAGAATGGCTTAGCTGAGTGTTTTTGGCTCTGGCCTCTGATGAGGCTGCTGTCAAGATATTGGCAGGAGCTGCAGTTTTCTGAAAGCTTGACTGAGGCTCAGGGATTTGCTTCCAAGATGTCCCACTCACATAGCTGTTGGCAGTAAGCTTTAGTTTTTTGCAGTGTGAGTCTCTCCATAGTTTGCTTGAGTGTCCTGATGACATGACTGTTGGCTCTTCCCCTGAGAAAACAATCAGGGAGAAAGAGAGAGAGAGAACATCACATGCATTTTATGACTTAGTCTCAGAAATCTAACAGCCACTTCCATCACAGTTTTATTCACTAGAATTACTAAGCACTGCCCACACTCAAGGAGAGGGAAATTAAGCTCCACTTTTGGAAGAGAGGGGTGTCAAATAATTTTTGGATATATTTTAAAACCACCACCCTACTAAAGCATGGATTTAAAAAAACTCTAGACCTATTTCCCATCTCTTTCTTAGACTGCCATCAAATGTCTCTTCATTCTCTTTTTCTTAGTAATTATACCCCAATATTATTTGGAGAAGCAATATGCCCTTAGAGGCTGCAGATTCAACAGAAGATGCACCCTTTTCTCCTTCCTGCTCTTTGTTTTTGTTTCTGTTTTGGCGGTACGCGGGCCTCTCACCGTTGTGGCCTCTCCCGTTGCTGAGCACAGGCTCCGGACGCGCAGGCTCAGCGGCCATGGTTCACGGGCCCAGCCGCTCTGCGGCATGCGGGATGCGGGATCCTCCTGGACCGGGGCACGAACTCGTGTCCCCTGCATCGGCAGGCGGATTCTCAACCACTGCGCCACCAGGGAAGCCCCTTCCTGCTCTTTGGAAAGTGAGTGTGACAGTAGGCTCTTCAGTAGACACCCTGAACCATGAGCAATCTTGAGAGTGAAATACATAAAGCACAAAAATGGAAGGAACAGTGACTGTGGAATCAGCAAACAGCCCTGGACACCAAGCAGCCCTCTTCTCTTTTTCTTAAACCCATATTACTTTGGGTTTTCTGTTCCTTACAGTCAAACTAATTTTGATACCTATACCTTTGGGCAAGTGAGTCAACTTGTCTTTTTACATTCTTTCATGGGAAATTGTCTGTCCTACTCCATAGTAACTCACTGGCAGAGCTTTAACTAAGTCTTCAATCCCAGTCTAGGTCTGCTTCTCCCCCATCATGTAAATTCTGTGGATGCAAAGGGATGTTCTTTTCTAGCCAACTTGGAAAAGCCAGGAATTACTGAAATAGTCTTCCAGTTCTTTAGCTATCAGGGACTTTGTATCATAACAAACTTGAAAGAGTCCCATGAATACTTTGCTAATCTTGGTTTTAAGTTAGATGAATATCTCTCAGCAGGAGAGATATTACTTGCTTTATTTTCACTTGCTGGCTCTCCACTGAGCTCACCTCTTATTCTTCACTCTATAGCTCCCTGAGACTTTCTGGTGTCCTTGACACTCAAACTTATCTCTTAGAGTTCTTTCTAGACTCTAGAAAACCCCCTATAATGACAATAGTATATTGTCAAAACATTTATTTTTTATATGCCAGATAGGTACATTACAGTCATTTTTCCTAGCCCTTGTGGCCATCTGGAACAATAGCACTATTATTATCTCCATTTTAAAAAGAGGAAATCAAGGCCTGGAACCTTGATATCTTAACAGTCATTCTTTCTAATCCTTGCGGCCATCTGGAGCAGTAGCACTATTATTACCTCTATTTTAAAAAGAGGAAATCAAACCCTGGAACCCTACCCAGGGTCATGGAGTTCAAAAGTGGCTGAACTTGGATCTAAACCAAGTCATTGGCTCAGAATGACCCCAGAGCCATGTTCTTTCCACTTCACCTGTTCTTTAACTCCACTGAAATCTTGGTGGACACATTTAGTTACAGTAGAAAGTATAAATATGGAATGAAAATTACAACGTAATTGTCAAGTTGGCTGACTTCAGCATGCACAGTCTTGGGAATCCATCTGTCTACAACATTTTTTCTTAATAGAATTTGTTAAATCAGATCAGCAAATTCTTGCTATTGTGGGCCATTGGCCAGGATATGGGAATCACTTCATGAAATGGAATCTTATGTTAAAATAGTGTTTATTAAAATAGGATTTTTTCCAGAGGGTTGTGTTTTCAGTGAAAACACTCAACAGCAAACACTTAGACCTTCCTTGCCCACTTCTCTGCTCACCTTCTTATCAGGTCCTTTCAGATGAGCAGCAGCATCATTGGAAACCACAGAGGTTCAAGGTGCAGGGAAGGGTGCAGGGAAGAGGATGGAAGAAAAAGAAAGATGGTAGGAATATTCACATATATTTCCACCTAGCACAATACACTTTTTCATTAGATTAATATTGTATTTAACTTTCACACACCCTAATGGACTAGATTTTATTAATCACATTGTAGCTATATGAAGTACCATTCACAGGTTCCAGGGATTGGACATGTGTGACTTTGGGGGCCATTATTCAGCCTACCATTCTCAGATTTGTCTTTTCTTTAAAAAAAATAATGCATCATTTAGTTTGATCATGAAACTATGCTTACTTCTTTACTTTCTAATTTATCTTGCTAATTCTACTATGAAATAGATTCAAGTAAGACCTTTGAACAGGAGTGAGTCGAAATGCTGGAACAAAAGACCTGGAATTGTTGAATTAGAATAAACAACTTTCATGTGCTCTCAAAAAGTTATGATTCAGGACCAATAGACATCCTCAAAGCCCTTACGTTAGACCTTCTTGCTCAGGGAAGTTTCATCAAATATGTTAATTAAATACAAAGATGACTGATTGAATAGCATATTTTTATTTGCTTCCCTTCTATTTAGGGTGATTAAAATATAAGACTCAGGTGGGAAAGGAAGCAGAGGTGAACTTGAATCCTTAGGCTGTTTAATCAGTCCCCAGATGACTGAGAGCTGACTGTAAATCCAATGTACCTATGTAGGAAAACTCCCTTTGCTCCTGTGGGTCCTATTGCCTCATCCTGAAGAAGCCCCTGTGGCCTCACTTACTCAGATCTCATGCCCACCGTGCAAGCTTTCTGATGTCAGCAGCTTATTCTCTCAGCTTCAGCAGCTTCCAGTGACTTTGAGAGCCATGGCTCAGCCAGGCTGAATTGTGCAGTAACAAGGGAGCGTGAGCTCTGTGGTTAGACAGACCCACGTTTGAATCCCAAATTCACCAGTTAGCATGTGGGGCCCTTGAACTCATGTGAAGCTTTAACTCTCCATCCGTGGAATGTGGATAGTTCTATGTGTTGCACGTAGAGGTTGGCTGCATTGAATGTGAGCAGAGTGTGTTGTTATTGGCCATCCTCCTTTACCTCCCTTGGCAGCCATTAGCCTTTTGACCTGTTACTGGAGTGACAAGCAGAATAAAAGGTACCAGATGTTCCATGTTTAGAAGCAGACATGATAATGCTGCTCTTTGCAGAGACACTCCTAGTAATACTGAAGGTGGGTTAGAGGGTTTTGACAAAATGTTTGTGGTAATGCAGTGATTGCCTTCTGAGCCATTTGGCTCTTCTTCCCAGCTAATAGAAGCCTGGTTTTGTCCTGACATTAGGCAGACAGTGCAGCCTTCAGAGGATGGTGCCTAACTAGTCTAGGCCTATTGCAATCATTACAGTCCTCTTTGCCAGTGATTAATTCAGGGATGGCCGTGTGATTTATTTCTGGTTCATGAGCCATAAGGGAACCTAAGGGAAGTTTTCTGAGGAAACTCAAAAGATTTTCTTCACTGATTATTTTTATTACCTTCAATTTACTTTGGTGAGGGAGGAAGGCATTCCCACCCTAGGGTTATTAGACGAGCTGAACACATGACATCTCACACTGGACAGATGAGTCTGACAGCAGTTTACTAGTCACAAAAATTCACAGAGCAGAGAAGGAGGACACTGTGTCCTACAGGGCCACTCGGGGATTGTACTGGGGAGCAGAGTGAACAAGCAGGGGCTGTGGGAGGGAGGCTTAGCAGCAAAAGGATGAGGTACCCCCTGGTTCCTGTGGGAGGACATGATTGGCTTGCTTGAATAATTCCTTGGGCTGTCAGGCACCTGAAACCTGCTGCTCAAGGGTAAACAGGAACTGCACTCGTCACCTTGATAAGGAGGCTTGTTTGGCTACAGGACCTTATCCATGGGAACAGCGTGGGGAGGGGACTTGTAGTTAGACCATGGGAGGCCCTCCCAGTTTCATCAGATGTAAATCCAGCACATAATATTTGGCCTTAATTTAGGTCATACACATTACTGATGAGAGAGAGAAAAAGGGGGGCGGAGAGAAAGAAAGAACTGTTTGTTCTTTCTTCTCTTTGTGTATTGTCATATGTGAACATGTTTATAGTTAGAAGCATAACATTGATTTTGCAACATTGAAGAGAAACATTGCAGATATGTTAAGGATGGTGGAGAAAAAAGAGAACAAGCCTGGGTCTCTGGTAACTTCTTTGAAGCTGCTGAGCTTTCCCTGAAACCTACTACCAGGCTTTTATATGACAGTAAACCCCTGTCGTTGAACCACTCTTACTCTGTTATTCTGCCCTTTGTAGCTGAAGCATCCTGATGGGGAAGCCTGGATGTTCCCACCTTCTGCCAGGAACAAGTCCCGTGTGATTTTATATGTACAATATGTTTTCTGTGACTAATATGATTATTGTATTGAGTTATGATTGTACTGTAAGTGTGGTGCAGAATACATCATGGGCCAGAGTGAAGAACTAGAAAAAGTCAGAGAAAACTCCAGTGGGAAGCTATTGAGCACCTTAGCTCTCTGCTCACATCATGAGGAGAATCTGACTTGTATTTTACTCTTCAGCAGAATTTCCATAAAGTTTAAGTCATAAATTCCTTTGTGACTCCCTAAAGTATACATTTACCCATAGGGTATTGAGTACTCTCAGGCTGCCTTATATGTGACTTAGAAGAAGATGGAGCTGCCATATGTCTTATCATTATTTTTTTTACCTATTTTTTCAGTCCTTGAAAAATATATAGTTAACATAAGATATCTGCCTTGGAACAATGGAAAAGTCAGTGAAAAATTAAATAAAGAGCATGTGCTAGAATAATGGAGAATATTCAGAATATCACTTTCTGAGTCTTGTCTTCTGTGTATCTATATACTTAAAGGTAAACAATAAAAAATAAGGAATGATATTGAACTATTATTTTGGAGAAAAATAGAACAACTTGTTAAAATGATACTCCCAAGTGTTTTTATTTGCTTAACCAATTTGACTCAAATTATTTCTGAACTTTTAATTGTTCTATGCTGTCATTTGAAAATTACTTGTATTAACACATATGTAATAAATATTTAAAAACCCTAATAAATTTTCAGTAAAAGCTTAAGAAAACTCAAGATACCAGTTTCAGGTATTAAAATACAATTTTCAAAATACTTATAGTGCCATATTTTTTCCTACTAAATTAATGAAAGTTGTTGGCTTTTGGACTGAAAAAAAAACCTCATGAATTTACACTTAATAGAAGTTTACACTTTTAAAATAATAAAAAATTCTATCAATTTTATCAACTCAAGGAGTATGTTAGGCCAAGAAAGAACAGCTTTTCCTGATCCTACTGACTCTTTGCCTTCTCAAAGGTGCAAAAAGACTAGACATCCTGGAGTCTCTGAAGGCCACGCACCACATTAGACCTCTGTGCAAAGCCTCTGACTGGGCAGTACTTGTGATCAAGCCTACTGAGTGGGTCTCAGCCCCCTTAGTTGCTTTCCTTCACTGGGTCTCTAGGTAGCAGAAGCCAGCGAATGAAGGGCTTTGTGTGCCATGCTAAAGAGGTCTTTCTCAGTTCTTCAGGTAATTAGGAATCCTTTAAAGATTTAAGTTGGAAGGTGATATGAGTCCATTAGCTTTATGACAGCACACCCTTGGTGAAACCTATGAGAGGGAAGATGAGACTGGAGCCGCTGAGGAGGTAGTTACCATGGTCAGAAGAAACAGAATGAAGACCTGAGTTTAGGCAGAGGTACTGCAGATGCCAAGAGAGGCAGGGAGGTAAGACTGAAGGAACCCAAAGGAATATACTGGGAGGAGAGAGGAAAATGGGGCAGTGTGGGGGATGAAGCAAGCTAGTTAGAATTATGCCTACTTACTGTCAAATTCAAATGACTCTAAGGTCTGAGGTTCTCCTACAATTAGAGGGCAGTGACCCAGAGCATGGTCCATAGAGTTTTTCTTTTGTGTGTGTTTTGGGTTTTTTTGGCTTTTAGTTTTCAGCTCTGTTTTAGATAGTTGTGGTGTTGAGATAAATGAACTGATTACATATATCAATGATATATGTATAGTGAATAAAATGTGAGTCATGTTGCCTTCTATTGTAAATTCTCAAAGGTCAGGGACCAGGTTGAATTTTCTAAAGCTCATTTTAGGCACTCTGCAAACCTTACAGATGATAACATTTTCCCCATAAAAAGCTCTAAGAGGAGAAGCATCCCATATAATTTAAAGGATTTTGGCTTCTAGTAGAAATATCAAAATAAACTAAAAAGTCATAGAAGGAGGCATTTATGAAATATCAGTTATGGCCTGAAAAACTAAGATAACCTATGTAATTTATTTAATTTCTCAGTAATTACTTATGAATACATGCTACTTATTATTTGTGAATACATTCTATGGGCAAAGCACCACATGAATAAAAAAATTATTACTATATTGGTTAGCTAAAATTGAAACCATATTGTTTCATATCTGAGGCAGGGAGAGGTATAATGAAGGAAGGATAAACTGTTTTATTAATAAATCATAAAAATGTACAGAATCCGAATGATGGTTTCTGAAAAGAAAGAAAATAAATTCTTAAAAATATGAATTTCTTTCGATTAGCAATTTTAATCATGTTTGTGACATGCCCACTTACGAAATAGACTGGACTCATACTTACCTTGCAAGATCATCAATAGCATTAGAGACTGCAAAAAGCTAAAGCGGCTCCCAGCATGATGTGTGACCTGGCTCAATGGTAGCTCTTCCTATTAATTTGCAATCACTATTTGAAGACCCGGTGCAAGAATTAGAAAAATCACTTTAGCAATTCTTTAATATTGTTTTACATGAATCATTAAAGTCCTAAGGGTTTCATAAAAGATGAAAATGAACAAAATATTTAAAAAATTCATCCATCCCAAAGAATTTATGTAAGATAACAAAAAGAATGCTATACTTGGGACTTCCCTGGCAGTCCAGTGGTTAAGACTCTGAGCTTCCACCACAGGGGGTCCGGGTGCGATCCCTGGTTGGGGAACTGAGATCCTGCATGCCGTGCAGCCAAAAGAAAAAAAAAGAATACTATACTTGTTACTTGGTCACAGTTATTAATAACAATGTATACATAGCTTCAAATACCCATACAAGCACATAGTATACAAATCTGACCAGTTCAGCGTAATGAATTAAAATTATTGTACTTGTAAAAGCAAGATGAGACAAATGCCAATGATGATAAACTGCACTTTTCATGGAATTTCATGTACAAAAGTAAATTTGACATGTATGCATGTAATGGAACTAAACAGAATGAATCTTTAGAATCAAGGATGAGGAGGGAGGTATTCAGGTCACTGTTGCAATATGGTCTGGCACACTGAATTACCTTCCCTAAAGGGAATAAAGGTCTAATCACCCAACAGATTGCTTTTCTGTCTAGAAGCATCTGTTGATTGGTCCATAAACTTCTACTGTGATTTATATTCTTGATGGAAATATTTTTTCACAAGGATTAGATTTCCCTGACATTTACTTAAAATGTCTGTCCTCTCCTGCTGGCTCAAATCCAGGTACTTATGTAGTATTTTGTGGCCATCAGTCATGCATATGAAAATATGCGTTAGGTTGGTAATGAATTTTCCACCTTTATTCAACAACCCCAACCCCAAAAGCTTTAGGGTTATAAACTAATGTTGTGGCTGTGTAAACATTGTGTGACTATAAATAAATAAATTTTATTGTAAATCAAATCCCTTTCTTTAAAAGTGAAAACCAATTCATCTCAGAAAGGAAATAAGTAGAAATGGAGAAATTCAGGTGGTATAGAGAGTTCTGATATTTGGATGAAATAGATTGTGAGACCACATATTGACAATAAATTAGCTACTGCTTAGCAAAGGAAAAGTCACAGGAGCTCCAATATATTTCTCTATGTATGTAGAGTTATTCTGTCATAAGAAGAGAGAATATTTCTTCTTATTACTCTGAACATTTCTGTATGAAGTATTACTCTCTGATCTAGGCAAATAGTTACCAAAAAGTTGTCAGAAAATCTCAACAATTCAGAAAAAAAATCAGAAACTATTTAGATGGCCCAAGTAGATTTTCTTATATGGACAGATTAAGAAAATGTTGAGCAAGGAAAAAAAACATGCCTTCAATGATAGTATCAATGCAGAGTCATGTTCTTCAAGATGACAGGTGAGCACCACTGTCTAGGCTAGAGAGCTGTTTCCCTTTTGAATGAAAAAAGTTTACATTTCTAAATTTATTTAGATAATCTTGACCTCAATAAAATAAAAATAACATAATATAAAACAGTAACACAAAATCCACGCTATTCCCTTTTTTTTTTTTTTTTTTTGTGGTACGTGGGCCTCTCACTGTTGTGGCCTCTCCCGTTGCAGAGCACAGGTTCCGGACGCGCAGGCTCAGCGTCCGTGGCTCACGGGCCCAGCCGCTCCGCGGCATGTGGGATCTTCCTGGACCGGGGCACGAACCCGTGTCCCCTGCATTGGCAGGCGGACTCTCAACCACTGCGTCACCAGGGAAGCCCCACGCTATTCCCTTTTATGCTCAGAAATGCTTTTTTTTTTTTTTTTTTTTTGGCGTGCATTCCATCAATATTAGATAGGATTTAGAAAATAGGACATGATTCTAATTTCACATCTCATTTGAGAAAGAGCCTATAATTGAGTGTATGCAACCTATACATTCAGTGACTTGGGTCAATTCTCTTACATGGGTGAATGGGAGAAAAGAAGATTGTATATTTACTGGGAACCAGAAAAGAGAAAGGCAGGAAAGTTGTCTCAATGTCTGAAGCTGAAATTTGGTGTTATGGTGTGACTGACATTGTGACTGGTAGGGGCTGATTTTAGAAAGAGACAGAAACAGGTGAAAGTTCTAGAAAAGATACTATATTTGTAACCACATAATTTCCTCTATAGTTTTTCTTTCTCTTTCTTTTCCTTCAGTAATGACCTCTTTGTGAATGAGGATGGTGGTTTGTATGCTCTTCATTTAATGCTTTTCCTCAGTTCGAGAATCATGCTTATTGGGCTTCTCTGGTGGCACAGTGGTTAAGAATCCACCTGCCAATGCAGGGGACACAGGTTTGAGCCCTGGTCTGGGAAGATCCCACATGCTGCAGAGCAGCTAAGTCCATGCATCACAACTACTGAGCCTGCTCTCTAGAGCCCGCGAGCCACAACTACTGAGCCCGGGTGCCACAACTACTGAAGCCTGTGCGCCTAGAGCCTGTGCTCTGCAGCAAGAGAAGCCACCGCAATGAGAAGCCCGCGCACCGAAACGAAGAGTAGCCCCCACTCGCCGCAACTAGAGAAAGCCTGTGCACAGCAACGAAGACCCAGTGTAGCCAAAAATAAATAAATAAATAAATAAAATGAATTTAAAAAAAAAAGAATCATGCCTGTTGAATTTGGGGTAAAATACAAGTTGAAAGTCTGTGGGCTTCTGTACTCTCACAGTTTTAAATTCAGAGATGTGAGATGGGGAACAAGTGTCATAGTATTGTTCTTTGCCTTTAAAGTCAAATACAAATTGAAGCAAATTTTCCCACTTTAAGCTTTTTGATTTAAAGATTCCATTAGGTGAAGTTAAATATGTATCTAGTTTTAGAAAAAGCAGAAGAGAGAATGGTAAGAAAAAATATAAACATGTAAAATTGGATTGGTACCTTTGAAAGAATATATTTTAACTCATTTCAAATAAATCATAATCTGATAATTTTGGAGGTTTCTAAGTCTACTTTCTCAGCCGTGCTACCAATTGAAGGTTTTAACAATTCAAGATAACTGCTGTCATCGTGTCAAATTGGATTTTGTTTAAGAACATCTGAGAAATTCTTGCTCCTATGCTCAATGAAAGGCCAGCCGTCAGGGAGTCTTAGCTCAAAAGTTGAAATCTCAGTGGTTCAGAAAACAAGTAATAAAGAATTAAATATGAGTAACATCATGTCTGATGCACCTTTTCCTGGAAGATTGATAGTGCAAGATCTTTGTTATAAAAGTATAAAGGCTTTGGGTTCTTATAGCTTAAGAGTTAAAAATCACTTACTGTCCAACATGCTATATTTTCTAGGGGAAAATTCATTAGGTACTATATGAACTTGTGTAAACAGACTAACTGGAACCAAATTGGTTATTTTCAGAAGTCATGAAAATGCTACATCCTCTACTTTCAAATTCATTGATTGACTAAACCAATATTTATGGAATATGTACTATGTAGATAAGTACTGGTATAAATGTTGCATATACAGCAGTTAACAAAACATGCAAAATCCTTGCCTTTGTGAATTTCATATTCTAATGTGGGGAGGGGAGGGACAGACAATAACCAACATAGATATGTAAATACATAGCATATTAAAATGCAGAAAGGAAGGAGGGTAAGAAGTACTGGGAGTGGGGTGGAGGTGCCAGGTGTGGATGTGATGGGAGATGGTGGATGCACTGGGTGATGGTGAATATGGCCAAGGTAGAGTGCCAAGGAGATTCTCTCAAGCTGATATTTGAGTAAAGTCCTGAAGAAAGTGGTGGAGTGTGCCATGTGGCTACTTGGGGGAAGAGCATTCCAGAGAGAGGAACAAATGAAAAGGAACAAGTAAAAGGTTGGTGCATACATGGTAGGAGCAAGAGGGAGAATGCTAGGAGATTGGATTGGAGAAGTAACAGGTCATATGGAGCCTTGAAGAACACTGTAAGGGCTGCTGCTTCTACCTGAGAAGCCACTGGAGAGATCTGAGCAGAGAAGCGGCTTATATTTTAAAAATGGTTACTCTGGCAGCTGTGTTGAGAATAGATTCCAACCTTAAACTGAAGTTTCCTTTTCCAAACTCCATATGATTATTAATTTCCACAGATCTGGGGGAAACTGGAGGCTGTGCAATCAGCTGAGAAAAGACACAACTCCTCCCATCTTATGCACTGCTGTGGATCCTTCCAAATTCATGGGATATGAAAGGAAATGTTCACCTTAAGGTCATTGCAGAGGTAGTCTTATACTTACTTGCCATAAATCTCATTAATCTTATGTGAAAACAACATAGCAAGAAAAGTCACAGACATTTGAATTAGAAATGCTGATAATCTTTTTTGCATACACTAGCTCTGATACCTTGGTCAAATTATTTCATCTGTGGAAATCTCATGGGACTGTTATAGGGAATCACACACACACACACACACACACACACACACACACACACACACACCTGCCTAGTCTAGTAACTGATATAAAGTAGAGAAGCAATAGATATTAATTTTTTCCTTCTTTGTGGACCTTTTGAAACTTGGCTGACTTAATAATCACAGGTAACTAAAATGTCTGGAATAGGAATGACTAAGATAGACTATTTTAATTCTATATGACTTCGGTTATTAAGACAATTACCCTCTGTGTTGGGCCTCTATGGAAGGACAGCTTAAGCAAAAAAGCAAAAGCTGAGCAAACTTTCCTCAACCATAGTTATTATTATTAAGTGTTATTCAGTGGAATAAATGGTGAAGGAATTCACATACCTGTCTAACTAAGGAACCAGCATTATTGATTACTTAATAACGAGACCTACACTGTACATCTCCATGTTGGATTTGAACTTTTGGGGCAAGTTCAAAGTGATCACTTTCCCCTTAAATGGAGAATATACTCTCTTTCTGTATGTCTCTGCCCCACAGTTGATTTTCATGTAAGTTAGGAAAATAATGGTGATCAAAGACTTGAAAAAAATTAACATGGGCAAAGTCTCTTGGACACTCTAAGAAATATTTTGAGATCCCAGACCTAGTGTTCTCTGTTCCAGCTGAATTGAGAAATATTTTCTAGTTATTTCTTATAAGAATTACAAGGCTTCACTGAGTACTTATCTTAGAACATAAACAGAGCAGTAGCTCCTGTTTGAGAAATTCAACCTACAGATACTTTTGCAGTCTCTCTGTTTGCAGGTTGAAAACTCGTTATTTAAAGTGAAAAAAAAGTGTCAGATTTAAAAAATTTTCACAATGAAACATTACATTCATATATATGAAGATGGAAAGCATGCATTCATTTACAAATATTTATTAAACATTTTGTATGTTCCAGGAATTTTCTAGGCACCAGGGATAGGAGACTGCATAAAGCAGACAAAATTTCCTGCCCTTCTGGAGCTTATCTTCCAATGACAGAAAAGAAGAAAATAAAATAAATGATAAAATTCAGTAATAAGTTTGATGGTGACAAACACATGGGGAAAAATTTAAGCGAGGGTGGGGGTGGATAGGGAGTGTGGAATGCAGAGGCTCAATTTTAGATAGCGTGGCCAAGGCAGATCTTAGTGAGGAGGTAATATTGAAGCAAAGACTTGATGGGGATTTGTAAGCCAGACAGACATCTGAGAGGAAGAGCAATCCAGGCAGAGGGAACAGAAGTTCAGAGACCCTGAGTGGGGAGCTGGAGGAGCTAGAAGGATGCTCAAGAGCTGAATGAGCAAAAGAAAAAGTTGAGGAAGTGATATCAGAGAGGAAATGAGGAGTAAGGGGTGCACGCTGGAGAGGATCTTATAGTCATTATAAGGAGATGGAAAGCCAATGAAGAATTTGAAGAGTTGACAACATATGGATTTTGTTTTAACAGAATGGTCTGTGTTGTAATGAGCATTGATTATAGTGGGTATAATGGTTAATTTTATGTGTCAACTTAAATGGGCCATGGGTGCCCATTTGGTCAAACCTTATTCTGAGTGTCTCTGCAAAGGTGTTTTTGGATGAATTTGACATTTAAATCAGTAGACTGAGTAAAGCAGTCTGTCTTCCCAAATGTGGGTGGGCCACATCCAATCAGCTGAAAACCTGAATAGATCAAAAGGCTGACTCTCCTCCAAATAAAACGGAATTTCTAATACCTGACTTGGAGCAGGGACACTGGGTTTTTTTCCCCTGCTTTGTAACCAAATTAAAACATCAGCTCTTCTTGGGTCTCCAGCCTGCCGACCTTCAGACTGAAACTATACCATTGGCTCTCCTAGTTTTCAGGCCTTTGGACTTGGACTGAAAATATACTGTTGGCTCACCTGGGTCTTCAGCTTGCTGAAAGCAAATCTTGGGACTTGTCAGTCTCCGTAATTCCATGAACCAATTCCTAATAATAAAATTTTCTCCCTTTTTGTACTTATATCTATATCTATCTATATCTATCTATATCGATATTTATATCTATCTGCTTCCTATTAATTCTGTTTCTCTGGAGAAGCCTGACTAAGACAGTGGGCAAGGAAGGATGGAAGCTTGGAGATTAGTAAGGAATCATTGTAATAATCTAGGTAAGAGTTGATGGTGGTCTGGATTAGAAATCGAGCATCGAAGGAGGAAAAAGGGGTTTATTCTGGATTTATTTTATTTTATTTTATTTATTTATTTTTTTGCGGAATGCGGGCCTCTCACTGTTGTGGCCTCTCCCGTTGCGGAGCACAGGCTCCGGACGTGCAGGCTCAGCGGCCATGGCTCACGGGCCCAGCCGCTCCCCGGCATGTGGGATCTTCCCGGACCGGGGCACAAACCCGTGTCCCCTGCATCGGCAGGCAGACTCTCAACCACTGCGCCACCAGAGAAGCCCTAGATATATTTTAAAGGTATAATCGATACAATTTGTTGGCAGATTGGATTTGCATTGTTAGAAAAAGAAAGAATTCAAATATACTGACTTCAAGGTTTTGGCACCTGGAAAAAAGGACATTAAGCAAGACAGCAAAGAGTGTAGGAGGAGCAGGTGTGGGGCTCAGTAATTCAGTTTTGGACAGGCTGAGTCTGAGACACCCAAGTGGAGATGTCAAGTGGACAGATGGTTATATGAAACTGGGGTTAAAGAGAGAAGTCTGGATAGAGATATAAATTTGGGAATTTCAGCATAAACATATTATTTAAGTTATAAGACTGGATGAGATCACCATTGTCATGAGTGTAAGTAGAGAAGATATCTAAGCACTGGCCTTTAGGAAATTGGGTAGATGAGAAGTAACGAGCCATGAAGCCTGGTAATGATCAGCCAGTATGGCAAAGGAAAACTGGGGAGTATACTGCCCAGGAAGGTAAGTGAAAAAGATGTTTCAAGGAGGAAAGAGGAAGGACGGAATGCCAGCTATTCTGAGTCTTGTTAGAAACTTTTAATCTTTATTTCTCTGCCATTCATCTGCTGTTAAAAAATTTAATGAGAAAAATCATATAAGGGAGATATTATGTATTCTGTTATGAAAATTCTCCATCTTTAGCCTATAACATGCTAGAACATATCTTAAGGCAAGGTTCACAGAATATTTTATATGGCATGCTAGTTTCCTCTCTTATAGAAAAAGGGAAGAATTTCAGCTTCAAGTAAGTTTTACAAGATCAGATTTCTCTATTTCAGAACTCTTCTCAGCCTTTCTATGGTAATGTACTTTATTTTATTTGTTTTTTGTTTTGGGGGTTTTTTTTGGCTGTGCAGCAGGTGGGAACTTAGCTCCCCAGCTAGGGATTGAACCCTTGCCCCCTGCAGAGTCTTAACCACTAAACCGAAAGGGAAGTCCCCGGTAATGTATTTTATTGATCTCTAAGATAATATAGTATTCAAAGTTTCTTAAATTTAGTAAATAAAAATTCTTTTTTATTGTGAAGCATATTGAGGGACTCATTATCCAGAATACAGAACTTTGTTGCCTTGAAACAACATTCTTGAATAACTTTCCTCTGGCTTCTTAGAGGACTTCCTTCATAATGCTGTGTTTAAAACTTCATGGCCTTAGCTTTTCCCAGCATAAGAAATGCTCATAAGAATGTTTTTGCTATTTTAAATATACAACTGCATTCAGAGAAATTGATTAGTTTACTGTTAAAAAAAACACTTGTTTAAAAAGTCTTCTCAGAGCCCAGAGTTATGCAAATACTCCTCCTATATTTCTGTTTTTAGAACTGTGGTAGTCTAAGTATTTGGATCCCATTGAAAATAACTAAAATTCATGGGAAAGTATACAAAACATCTAAAGAAGATGGATGCACTGATAAGAGTGGTAAATTTTCAAATTGGTGACCATGTAAAAATAGACATTTAGAGAAGTAAACTGAGCCTAAAGCTGGCTTTCATCTTGAGAACACTTACAACATGGGATGTGCTTGGACTTTATATGCACTCATAGGGTACAGGGCTTCTTACGATGAGGAGTCTAATTGGAAATCATACTCATATAAAATTGGGACCACCCTCAAAGGGCTTCATTCTCGGCAACATGATGAAATAGTAATAACTACCTCCCAGGCAACTGTGAGGCTAATCAACTCTCTCAAACCTTGGCTTTGAACAGAGAGAGAAAAATATGCTGTTGAGAATTTGGAATGATGAATTGGCCCTATATTGTAGCACACAATCACATTACCTATGTGGCTTCCAGAAAACTTCATGCCAAAAAATAAATTAAAAGTGATTATAAACTTGTAGTGCCTCAGCAGCTTGGCAAAGCAAATACAAATCCTTTTGGAAAAAACCTATTCTAATCCCAACCCTCAAAAATTTCCATAAGCAGTTCAAAGTAAAGAAGAAGTAAGCATATAAGGAAAAAGCAACAAAACCCAGTAAAAACAACAGGCCTTAGAAACAGATAAGAAAGGACTTCAGATAAGAAAATTATTAGACATAGGTTTGAAATGATTATGTTTCAAACAAGAAAATCAGGCATGAAAATATTTGAAGCAAGTAAGAAACTATGAAGAATTACTAATCAGATTAGACAAAGAAATGAAATAGAATATAAAGTAAATTTTAACTGCTGGTGACACTTGGATGAGATGAGCACATTCAACATGAGATGGAAAGTGGTTATACCAGGTAATCAAATGAAGGGTCCAAACTCATGCCTGATTTTTATATTTGTTCCTAATTCAGTATCATCTGTATATACCCCTTACTGATTAGTCACATCATTACACATACCTTTCTATTTTCCTACACCATATTTCTTCTTTCCATCTTCCGTGAAACTACTTATAGCCATTAACTTGTGAAGGGTCATTGGAAAGTAATATAGGAGTTTTGAAGATTTCAACTTTCCCTTATAGTTGGCAGGTTGTTCAGCAAGGGCTGTGTCTGGAAATTCTAGGCAACTAGAACTATTTGCAATGAAACGGTTGCAGGCTAGAGCATTTATCTTCTATTCTCTATTATCTCCCTTCTTTTGTGTGATTATCCATCTATGTTTTCTATCCTGTGTTCCTTCTTTTTATTTCTTTCTCCATCTAGTCAGAATAATTCTTGGTAAAGCACTTTGATGGAAAGTAAGGAGGAAATTACTTTGGCCTAGAAAGAGATGAAGTGCTTTAGCACTGATAGTGGAAAGAAAGAGAAATCAGAAAAGTTGGTTGCAGGCTTCTAAGGAACCACAGGTTGTTGTGGGATAGCACAAATGGATCAGGATGGATCCAAAATACACAGTTAGTGGAAGGAAGGAACAGAATGGCTTGAATTCTAACAAATGAGCTCAGACAGATAACATATCTCTTTGTTACCATTATTAAAATAACTCTCAGAAGAGAAACCTTGTTTAAACATTATCAGAAATAGGTGAATTATTGTAGAGATCCCATTTTGACATTTTATATTAATTTTTGTATACTATGAATCAAATATTCCTTCCAAATACACTTTAGAATAGGATACAATGAACCATCCTGTGATATCGGCATTTTTAACCCTTTCATAATATTGTAAAGTGGTTCTGATTTTTAAAAACAATCTAAAATTATGTTCATTAAGATTTCTAGATTAGTGATGTCTCTGCCAGAGTCCATGAGAAAAAAAAATGTACTCAGACTGGTTAACTGAGCAGAGGTTAATGAAGCAGCTGTTTACAGAGGGGGATGAAGGTAAGAGAAACCGCAAAGGGTGGTGAAATGCCCAGGGACTGGTGCCTAGTGGAGGCTCTTTCCCACCACTAGGACTGAAAGGACAAGGGAAATTGATAGAGTTATAAAACCCAAAGAGAGCTTGGGGTCAGGAAAGAAAGGAATTATGACCATAGCGTGCAACTCTGGCCAGAATCCAGGCCAGGCAGGGAGAGCAGAAGATGAACAAATATCCCAACTTCTCTCTCTTCTCACCTTCTGATCTCCAGCCAGTACCTCCCATCAACCAAACGAAAGCCAGAGGGCAAGGGAGTCTAAATGATGAGGTCATAGAGGTCATCCTGCCTGGGCACAGAGCAGAGTATTGAAGGTCAGGGAATGACTGTGTGGAAGCAGATGGCAAATGCAGGTAACTCATATAAGCAAATTCAGTAGTTTGATTTTCTTTTCTACTCTGTCAACATGATTAAAGATTAGTTTGTTTGTTTTAAATTGTTACCTTAGAACTGTGGTTCTTATCCAGGCTGTGTACTGCAGATTGACCTGTGGAAATTTTAAATATTAGATATGTTTGTGGTACCTCCTCCAGAGACCTTAAACAAGAGCTAAGAATCTGGCTTTCAGAAATGTTCTTCAGGTCATTCAGAAGTTCATCCCAGGTTAAGAATCTTAGATCTGGGAGCACCAAATGCTCTCATTCCACTGTAAGGCCATCACCTACAGTAGTTTAATCATCTCTTAAACCACTGAAATACTCCCTATATTACTCATAGTCCATTTAGGAAAATATCCAAACCAAAGAAAATTAAGACAAGGGAAGAGTTGTCGAGGTCATAGATGAATGAGAAAGCAGATGGATGTGAGGCAGCCAGAGATTCGCAAAGCAGAAAGTCACTGCCACATCTGGGCTTGGAATGTCAGTGGAACAACCCATGATCATTTGGAACTAGAGCCTTGGGGCGGCTGCCTTGGGGGAGGCTCCCTTGAAGGGGCTGGACTATCAAGGGAAAGGCTGCCAGAATTATGGCAATATGGCTGCTTCAAGAGACCCACAGGAAGGAAAGAAAGGGGTTTAAATACCCTGCCTTTTCCTTTACAGCTGCCCTCCAATTTTCTGTTAATTCTTCCAATTTGATGAATTTACCAGGAAGCCAGAATACCAGAGAGCCCCTCGAATAGATCATGCCTCCCGGACCGGGGCACAAACCCGCATCCCCTGCATCGGCTGGCGGACTCTCAACCACTGCGCCACCAGGGAAGCCCTCATCATCAACTTTCAAGGTACTTACCAGAGCCGTCTGAGTTTGAAGAGTCAGTCCCTCTGAGGCATCTCTGTCCAGTCCTGATTTTGATCCCTGGATATTGAGGGAGTAAGACCCTCCAAAGACTCTGACCGCCCTGGATATCTAGATGTCAAGGAAGAGAAGATTATTGGCCAATCAGCATTTAAGCCAGGCCTTAACAACCCTTATTAATTTTGTAGAAATAAAAGTCACAGGGGAATTGGATCATGACAAATGGCTTGGAGCTAAGGCTATGAATACAGCAAGAATGTTATCGATCTGCATATTTGGGGACCCAGTTACATGGAGTGGGAGCAGGCCTGGTGGTTTGGGCTGTGAGTGTCCTGGGTGGTAAGTGTGAGTGGTGTGTTCTTCTCCCATCTGGTCTTATCACATAGTTCCCAAGAGGCCTAGATGTCAACCTTTAGTACTTATGGAATTATTTTATACTGGAGAATTAAAAAGGCTTTAGACTCCTTGCATAACTGTTAATGATTCTGATGAAAAAGTCAGACATGAGATTAAGGTTAGGTCTTGAGCGTGAGGGTCAGGAAGTTGCTTCAGGCCAGTGTTCATAAGTGCTACTCAAAGGGGCTCTTCAGGTAGAACATTTATATTTAATATTCCTTTTTGTTTTCTTCATTTTTTGTTTGTTTGTTTTGTTTTGGAAGAATCAATTGAAGCTTGGCTTAGATCTTTTCTTTTTCTTCCAGGCAGAAAAATGTTAAAGCTCATTATGCTGCTTGTAGTCACTCGTATCAGAGCTTTTTGGCAATCTTGCAGCAATAGAACTGAATCAAAACACCAGGATGTTCCAGGGACACCTGTCATTGGCGTCTTCTGCAAATGGCCTACTTCTGGCTGAGAGATGTCCTACCTTGGATGTTTAATTCTGAAATCTATGGAGGAAATTAAAATACAAACCTTCCCTATGTGAGAGAATCTCTTCAAAAAGTACTTGTGGCTGTGGCCCTTCTGCTCCTTCACACACATAAAGTACAACAAATTATACTGAAGCAGTCCTGTAAGTGGAAGATCCAGAAGAATCATAGCTTAATTGTTTATGATTCCTTAATAAGTATTAGCATAAGTAAGATTGCAGAAAGTAAGTTAGCGCCTTTGCAAAAGCTGATAGTTCTTGCTTCCTACACTAGTTCTATGATAACTCAAAATGTAAAAAAGATTGAAATAGTGATTTCATACATGAAAGCATTGTACCAGAATAACAATCCGGCAATGATGGCTGTTTCTGAAATAATTTTCTAATGACAGAACAAAAGAGAGCGAATAACAAACACATCAAGGCTAGGTAATTGAACTCTCTTGACTAATGCAGTTGAAAACCAGCTAATTCCAGAAACAGTAGCTTCTGGTCTTGTTATATTTATAACTTTCTCCCTTTTGTCTTCTTAATTTCAAATTCCAATACTCTGCCAGAAATGGAGCTATACACAATAGTTGAGTGTCTTCTGTGGAAGTTTTCAGTTCACTTATATGTGGATACTCCATAGACTTTTTCTAGTGGATACAGTTTATGACAGGGTTTGATTGAAAGAAATTAAAAAAAAAAAAGATGCACTCTGTTTCATGCTTCAGGCTAAGGAAAGATGAAAGGACAGGTTATTCAAAGCAAATCTAATCCTGTGCTTCTTGTCTTTAGTTTGGGTCAAAGAAGGCACACTCTCCAAGGCCTGGATTGGGTGGAGAAAAAGCAGTACCAGGTAGAGGTAGTCTGAATGGGAGGAAAAGTGATGTTCAGGAAGTCAGCAATCCACCCAGGAAACTAAACTACTTGTGTATCTTAGAAGAAAGGAAGGGGAAATGAAACCTTGGAGACCTGAGAGCCCCAGTTAGATTAATCACACTATAAAAGTAGCCTGATTTTTCTCTCTTCACTTCCCTTCCTTTCTTTTCTCTTTCTCCTCCTCCCCCCTCCTTCTTCTCCTTCTTTCTCTCTGTCTTGCTCTCTCTGTCTCTCTATTTTACTTTTTTGATATATCCATGATATTTTATCAGAAAATAGAGGCGCTTATTTATGTAAGGAAACCATATTTCTCAGTGCTTTGTGTTTCTGTCTGTAGAAAAATGGAAACACTGGTAGTTGATTCAGATGATATTAAATTAAAAATCCCCTGTTTGTTTTACTTTGTGAGATAGTAAAGAAAAAGAAGATTGCCTTTTATTATTTTTAACATTTTTATTGGAGTATAATTGCTTTACAGTGTTGTGTTAGTCTCTGCTGTATAACAAAGTGAATCAGCTATATGCATGCATATATCTCCATATACCCTCACTCTTGCACCTCTCTCCCACATTCCTTACCCAACCCCTCTGAGTTGCCGCAGCACACCCAGCTGATCTCCCTGTGCCATGCAGCTGCTCCCCACTAGCTATCTATTTCACATCTGGTAGTGTATATATGTCAGTGCTACTCTCTCACTTCGACCCAGCTTATCCTTCACCCTCACCGTGTCCTCAAGTCCATTCTCTACGTGGGTGTCTTTACTGCTGTCCTGCCCCTGGGTTCATCAGAACCACTTTTTTTTTTTTTGTATTTCACATATATGTGTTGGCATACGGTATTTGTTTTTCTCTTTCTGACTTACTTCACTCTGTATGGCAGACTGGAGGTCCAGCCACCTCACTACAAATAACTCAATTTTGTTTCTTTTTATGGCTGAGTAATAATCCATTGTATATATGTGCCACATCTTCTTTATCCATTCATCTGTCAGTGGACACTTAGGTTGCTTCCATATCCTGGCTATTGAACATAGTGCTGCAATGAACATTAGGGTACATGACTCTTTTTGAATTATGGTTTTCTCAGGGTATATGCCCAGTAGTGAGACTGCTGGGTCATATGTTAGTTCTATTTTTAGTTATTTAAGGAACCTCCATACCATTGTCTGTACATTGTGACTGTACTAACCTACATTCCCACCAACAGTGCAAGAGGGTTCCCTTTTCTCCACATCCTCTGCAGGATTTACTGTTTGCAGAGTTTTTGATGATGACCATTCTGACCGGTGTGAGGTGATACCTCATTATACTTTTGATTGGCATTTCTCTAATTAGTGATGTTGAGCATCTTCTCATGTGTTTGCTGGCAATCTGTGTATCTTCTTTGGAGAAATGTCTATTTAGGCCTTCTGCCCATTTTTGGATTGGGTTCTTTGTGTTTTTGATATTGAGCTGCATGAGCTGCTTGTAAATTTTGGAGATTAATCCTTTGTCAGTTGCTTCGTTTGCAAATATTTTCTCCCATTCTAAGGTTGTCTTTCTGTCATGTTTATGGTTTCCTTTGCTGTGCAAAAGCTTTTAAGTTTCATTAGGTCCCATTTTTTAATTTTTGTTTTTATTTCCATTTCTCTAGGAGGTGGGTCAAAAAGGATCTTGCTGTGATTTATGTCATAGAATATTTGCCTATGTTTTCCTCTAAGTCTCTGGCCTTACATTTAGGTCTTTAATCCATTTTGAGTTTATTTTTGTGTATGGTGTTAGGGAGTGTTCTAATTTCATTCTGTTACATGTAGCTGTCCAGTTTTCCAAGCACCACTTATTGAAGAGGCTGTCTTTTTTCCAATATATATTCTTGCCTCCTTTATCAATAATAAGGTGACCATATGTGCGTGGGTTTATATCTGGTCTTTCTATCCTGTTCCATTGATCTATATTTCTGTTTCTGTTCCAGTACCATAGTGCCTTGGTTACTGCAGCTTTGTAGAATAGTCTGAAGTCAGGAAGGCTGATTCCTCCAGCTCTGTTTTTCTTTCTCAAGATTGCTTTAGCTACTCGGGGTCTTTTGTGTTTCCACACAAATTGTGAAATTTTTTGTTCTAGTTCTGTGAAAAATGCCATTGGTAGTTTGATAGGGGTTGCATTGAATCTGTAGATTGCTCTGGGTAGTATAGTCATTTTCACGATGTTGATTCTTCCAATCCAAGAACATGGTGTATCTCTCCATCTGTTTGTACCATCTTTAATTACTTGCATCAGTGTCTTATAATTTTCTGCATACAGGTCTTTTGTCTCCTTAGGTAGATTTATTCTTAGGTATTTTATTCTTGTTGTTGCAATGGTAAATGGGAGTGTTTCCTTAATTTCTCTTTCAGATTTTTCATCATTAGTGCATAGGAATGCAAGAGATTTCTGTGCATTAATTTTGTATCCTGCTATTTTACCAAATTCATTGATTAGCTGTAGTGGTTTTCTGGTAGCACCTTTAGGATTCTCTATGCATAGTATCATGTCATCTGCAAACAGTGAGTTTTGCTTCTTCTTTTTCAATTTGGATTCCTTTTATTTCTTTTTCTTCTCTGATTGCTGTGGCTAAAACTTCCAAAACTATGTTGAATAATAGTGGTGAGAGTGGGCAACCTTGTCTTGTTCCTGATCTTAGTGGAAATGGTTTCAGTTTTTCACCATTGGGAGCAGTGTTGGCTGTGGGTTTGTCATGTATGGCCTTTATTATGTTGAGGTAGGTTCCCTCTATGCCTACATTCTGGAGAGTTTTTGTCATAAATGGGTGTTGAATTTTGTCAAAAGCTTTGTCTGCATCTATTGAGATTATCATATAGTTTTTATCATTTGATTTGTTAATATGGTGTATCATTGATTGATTTGCATATATTGAAGAATTCTTGCATTCCTGGGATAAACCCCACTTGATCATGGTGTATGATCCTTTTAATGTTCTGTTGGATTCTGTTTGCTAGTATTTTGTTGAAGACTTTTGCATCTATATTCATCAGAGATATTGGCCTGTAATATTCTTTTTTTGTGACATCTTTGTCTGGTTTGGCATCAGGGTGATGGTGGCCTCGTAGAATGAGTTTGGGAGTGTTCCTCCATCTGCTATATTATGGAAGAGTTTGAGAAGGATAGGTGTTAGCTCTTCTCTAAATGTTTGATAGAGTTCCCTTGTGAAGTCATCTGGTCCTTGGCTTTTGTTTGTTGGAATAGTTTTCGTCACAGTCTCAATTTCAGTGCTTGTGATTGTCTGTTTATATTTTCTATTTCTTCCTGGTTCAGTCT
This sequence comes from Orcinus orca, assembly GCF_937001465.1. NCBI lineage: Eukaryota > Metazoa > Chordata > Mammalia > Artiodactyla > Delphinidae > Orcinus > Orcinus orca. Next base: position 151,780,015 of record NC_064559.1, on the reverse strand, counting down.
CGGAAAGTTGTGCTTCTAAGAATTTGTCCATTTCTTCCAGGTTGTCCATTTTGTTGGCATATAGTTGCTTGTAGTAATCTCTCATGATCCTTTGTATTTCTGAGTATCAGTAGTTACTTCCCCTTTTTAATTTCTACTTCTGTTGATTTGAGCCTTCTCCCTTTTTTTCTTGATGAGTCTGGCTACTGGTTTATCAATTTGGTTTATCTTCTCAAGGAAGCAGCTTTTAGTTTTATTGATCTTTGCTATTGTTTCCTTCATTTCTTTTTCGTTTATTTCTGAGCTGATCTTTATGATTTCTTTCCTTCTGCTAACTTTGGGTTTTGTTTATTCCTCTTTCTCTAGTTCCTTTAGGTGTAAGGGTAGATTGTTTATTTTAGATTTTTCTTGTTTCTTGAGGCAGGCTTGTGTAGCTGTAAACTTCCCTCTTAGAACTTTCTTAGAGCTTTGGCTGCATCCCATAGGTTTTGGATCATCGTGTTTTCATTGTCATTTGTCTCTAGGTATTTTTTTATTTCCTCTTTGATTTCTTCAGTCTCTTGGTTATTTAGTAACGTAGTGTTTAGCCTTGATGTGTTTGTGTTTTTTATGTTGTTTTCCCTGTAATTGATTTCTAATCTCATAGCGTTGTGGTCTGAAAAGATGCTTGATATGATTTCAATTTTCTTAAATTTACTGAGGCTTGATTTGTGACCCAAGATGTGATTTATCCTGGAGAATGTTCTGTGTGCACTTGAGAAGAAAGTGTAATCTGCTGTTTTTGGATGGAATGTCCTATAAATGTCAATTAAATCTATCTGATCTATTGTGTCATTTAAAGCTTCTGTTTCCTTATTTATTTTCATTCTGGATGATCTGTCCATAGGTGTAAGTGAGGTGTTACAGTCCCCCACTATTATTGTGTTACTGTCAATTTCCTTTTTTGTAGCTGTTAGCAGTTGTCTTATTTATCGAGGTGCTCCTATTTTGGGTGCATATATATTTATAATTGTTATATCTTCTTCTTAGATTGATCCCTTGATCATTATGTAGTGTCCCTCCTTGTCTCTTGTAACATTCTTTATTTAAAGCCTATTTTATCTGATATGAGTATTGCTACTCCAGCTTTCTTTTGATTTCCATTTGCACGGAATATCTATTTCCATCCCCTCACTTTTAGTCTGTATGTGTCCCTTGGTCTGAAGTGGGTCTCTTGTAGACAGCATATATATGGGTCTTGTTTTTGTATCCATTTAGCAAGCCTGTGTCTTTTGGTTGGAGCATTTAATCTATTCATGTTTAAGGTAATTATCGATATTTATGTTCCTATGACCATTTTCTTAATTGTTTTGTGTTTGTTTTTGTAGATCCTTTTCTTCTCTTGTGTTTCCCACTTAGAGAAGTTTGTTTAGCATTTGTTGTAGAGCTGGTTTGGTGGTGCTGGACTCTCTTAGCTTTTGCTTGTCTGTAAAGCTTTTGATTTCTCTATCGAATCTGAATGAGATCCTTTCCAGATAGAGTAATTTTGGTTGTTGTTTCTTCCGTTTCATCACTTTAAGTATATCATGCCACTCCCTTCTGCCTTGTAGAGTTTCTGCTGAGAAATCAGCTGTTAACCTTATGGAGAATTCCCTTGTATGTTATTTGTTGTTTTTCCCCTGCTGCTTTCAATAATTTTTCTTTGCCTTTAATTTTTGCCAATATGATTACTGTGTGTCTTGGCTTGTTTCTCCTTGGTTTTATCCTTTATGGGACTCACTGCTCTTCCTGGACTTGGGTGGCTCTTTCCTTTCCTATGTTAGGGAAATTTTCATCTATAAATTCTTCAGATATTTTCTTGGGTCCTTTCTCTCCCTCTTCTCCTTCTGGTACCCCTATAATGTGAATGTTGTTGCATTTAATATTGTCCCAGAGGTCTTTTAGGCTGTCTTCATTTCTTTTCATTCTTTTTTCTTTATTCTGTTCTGAAGTAGTGAATTCCACCATTCTGTCTTCCACATCACTTGTATGTTCTTCTGCCTCAGTTATTCTGCTATTGATTCCTTCTAATGTAGTTTTCATTTCAGTTATTGTATTGTTCATCTCTGTTTGTTTGTTCTTTAATTCTTCTAGGTCTTTGTTAAACATTTCTTGCATCTTTTCGATCTTTGTCTCCATTCTTTTTCCGAGGTCCTGGATCATCTTCACTATCATTATTCTGAATTCTTTTTCTGGAAGGTTGCCTGTATCCACTTCATTTAGTTGTTTTTCTGGGGTTTTATCTTGTTCCTTCATCTGGTATATAGCCCTCTGCCTTTTCATTTTGTCTATCTTTCTGTGAATGTGATATTTGTTCCACAGGCTGCAGGATTGTGGTTCTTCTTGCTTCTGCTATCTGCCCTCTGGTGCATGAGGCTATCTAAGAGGCTTGTGTAAGTTTCCTGATGGGTGGAACCCCAGATACTGTTTTAAGTTAGAATTTTTTATGTGCTATCTCCTTTTTCTTCTTACAACATTCTCTGTTGGTACTGTGATTGTCCCCACTTTACAGATGAGGAAAGTGAGGCACAAAGGAACTAAGTCCCTTACCCCAGGATGCACAGAACTGGTATTCAAACCCTGGCAGTTTGTTCATCACTACTCCTTGCTGCAACTCTATGATATCTTTTATCAAACCACTCTAATGAAGAAACAATTGCATAATGTTTATGAACATAATGAAAAAATGAAAATGAAAGAACAATTCCAATATTCTAAAATTGAACTTTTTTCTTTTCAGATTATTTAAAATTATAAACTCGTTACTTAGCTAACTACACAGAAATGTGTAAAGTTAAAAGTAAGCTGTTTCATTCTTTACTGCCACTCTCCTACAAGTTTCACTGTTAACAGTGCTGTGTATACTTCCAGAGATTTTCTATGCTCATACAACATATATTTTTATTTATTTCATACCATGTTTGCTTTTTTTTTTTTTTTTCCGTACGCAGGCCTCTCACTGTTGTGGCCTCTCCCGTTGTGGAGCACAGGCTCCAGACACGCAGGCTCAGCGGCCATGGCTCACGGGCCCAGCCGCTCCGTGGCATGTGGGATCTTCCCGGACGGGGACACGAACCCGTGTCCACTGCAATGGCAGGCGGACTCTCAACCACTGCACCACCAGGGAAGCCCAAATACCATGTATTTTTAAAGAAAAAATGGAATACAGGGTAAGTATTGCTCTACATCTTGCTTTTAAAATAAAACAATTTATGATATACATCTTCTCCATCAGTACATAAAAATTTACCAAATTTTTAAAAGAACTGCCTGAAGTTCCATTTATGTGTATATAACAATTTTTTTTAACTATGCTTCTACTGATGGTAGTTTATATTGTTCCTAAATTTTCATAATTACAACAATGTAGCAATGAAGTGCCTAGTACATATATGTTGGTGTACATGTGCATGTATTTCTAGAGGACAGGTTCCTAGAAGTGAAATACTTTTGAAAATCTCAAAGAGTAATGTTAATTTAAATAATCATTCACTACTAACTAACTTTTTAATGGGATTGTTCTGTGGAGTTCTAAAAATAATGCTATTGGGCTTCCCTGGTAGCGCAGTGGTTGAGAGTCCGCCTGCCGATGCAGGGGACGCGGGTTCGTGCCCTGGTCCGGGAAGATCCCACGTGCCGCGGAGTGGCTGGGCCCGTGAGCCATGGCCGCTGAGCCTGCGCGTCCAGAGCCTGTGCTCCGCAACGGGAGAGGCCACAACAGTGAGAGGCCCGCGTACAGCAAAAAAAAAAAAAATAATAAATAAATAAAATTTAAAAATAAAAATAATGCTATTAAGAATGGATAAATTAGGAATTTATCAATATTATGTAATAACCACCCCCAAAAAAACAAAACAAAACAAAACAGAGAAGAGGTAACAGAATTGACAAGAGAGTTAAGGCTGACCTTACTTGAGAGAGTGACACTCTCATGGCACTGTCACCTCCATTGCTCACAGAAGGGAATATGAAGGCCCTTTTGTGAGTACACAGCAACCAAGAAGATGAGTACAGTTATAGAGCTACCTATGACATGGGACATTTTAAGTCAGCTTAGCAAGGTACCAGTACTAACTACAGATGATCTTACTCTACAAATTTTTTTTTTAATTTATTTTTGGCTGCACTGGGTCTTCGTTGTTGCACACAGGCTCTCTCTAGTTGCGGCGAGCAGGAGCTACTCTTTGTTGTGGTGAGCAGGCTTCTCACTGCGGTGGCTTCTCTTGTTGTGGAGCACGGGCTCTAGGCACGCAGGTTTCAGTAGATGTGGCACATGGGCTAAGTAGTTGTGGCTCATGGGCTCTAGAGTGAAGGCTCAGTAGTTGTGGCACCCGGGCTTAGTTGCTCCGTTTCATGTGGGATCTTCCCTGACCAGGGCTCGAACCCATGTCCCCCGCATTGGGAGGCAGATTCTTAACCACTGCACCACCAGGGAAGCCCCTACAAATATTTTAAATGGAGATAGAATCCCTTTATTTGCCCAAGCTGAGAGACAGAAGTTGGGCTAACTGACTCCAGGTGGTCTCCTCTCTGCCTTTTATTGCAATAAATGAGTTTAAGCACAGTGACATTCTGTATAATTCTGCATCAGTAACAGTCAGTGTCATCTCCTACATACAGGATAGGATATTGGCCAACTGTAGCATAGGCAGTTCATCTTGCTTTTGAAAGAGTTTTCAACTGTTTTTACCATGTCAAAGTGTAAAGACTTTTTCTTTGAGGCTATTATACAAATTCATAATAGCATAAAGTGCTTGTCAAGTAGAAATTCATATCAGAAGGAGAACATGTCAGGGGGATTCCTGGTGTATTTTTAACATTAAAAAAGTAACATATAAATGCCTGCATGTTTTAAAAGGGAAATTAATTAATATAATTTCCCATTATTTGGGAACTATTTAACATTATATGATTATTTTTAAAATGAATATGACACAAATTCAAGATCTTTTTATCAGTTTTGTGGCCTTGGGCAAGCCACTTAACTTTCCTGGACCTCAGTATGTAAGATAGGAATAATCGGTTATATTCCACCTTTCCAGATGTTTTGAGAATTAAAATACATATCTAAAAATGTTTGAAAAGTTTTAAGTGCTATAAAAATGTAGCTAAAAGCCAATGGTGGATACTGTCAATCATCTATTAAACTATAATCCTCCCCTCATGCAATTTATGTATTAAACCCAATTGTATACAATAAGGCCATGGGCTTCAGGGGTGCCTGGATCTGTCCTCAGTGCATGGAATGCATCTTAGTTGTCCTAAGGCAATTGGTTCTATTCTGCTCGCCTGTGCTAGGCATGTGAATCTCTTCTAGCCAGGATACTTGAGGGAAAGTTCGTCTGAGGGACTTTTGGGAAATGGGAGAAGGCAGAAGTCAGGGAGTTTCTTCTTTTCTGCTTGTGGAGGTTATACTGTGAGGATGTGATGCTTGTGTTTTTGTTAACAGTAACTGGAAGCATTTTAGTTGATGAATAATTGCTAGTTCAAAGAACTTCCTCAGCCATATTTACTTATCCCTCAAAGCCTTATTTTGCTGAACCAAAAGGAAAGTTTGAATTATTACCCAACAAATTCAGATAACGTAGAGTACATCTAAATAATTCAGGTTCAAAGTCTTCTTTTAACAACAGCAGTTTGAGTGGGGAAAAAAGGAGTGTCCTAAATTTTCTTTTCCTTTGACTGTGTAGATGAGAATGTTATTAAAAAGAAGTGCAGAAGTAAGAACAAAGTGTACTTTTTTTTCAAAGTTGTTACTATGATAACACCATAACAGGGAAGGAATAAAACCTCACAGCCATCAAATGCACATGAACTGTTTTAAATAGTGAGGGATGATGTGGACAAGTTGGCCTTTCTTCTAAAAGTTCAGAATTTCCAAATATAAACAGTTTAACTTCATTGCATTCTAATCTTTTGAGAAGAGCGTTTTAAATTTATGAGATGCAATCTGGCATATATAATTTAAACTGTTAAGTTTATAGTTTGGTTTCAAAGAGGCATCTTTGTTTAGGCTGTCATTGTAAAACCCTTGGGATCTGAAATTATAATCTTTTTCATGAAAGAAATTAACTAGACCCTCATAAATTAACAAGACTCTTATGGAACGGGTCTGACCTAGATAACCAAAGTTGTTCTGGAGTTTTAGCCAGAGTTCTAATATTAGTTTAATCAAAGGTAAAACTTTGATATTTGACTTCACGATATGATAAATTTAAACTTGAAGCCTCAAATGATATGAGCTGCCACTTTCTCAATATTGTTCATTAGTATTTAAAAGATAATATATGCTGATTTTTATGATTCTGACATCTGCAAAATCCTTCTGGATCAGAAAAGTTAGAATCATCCTTATCAAATGAATCACACCTAATAATTATTTGTCCATATTTTCTAGCTGTGCCTCAGAGATCCTCTATGTTTTTACTTAATATGTACTTCTTCGTTGCCATATATGAACATAAAGAATGAATTTAATCCTACATTGAATCAAATCCGTAGTGTGATTAAAAAAAACTTTGTAAGAAGACTGTCCTAGCACCTAGAATCTTGGTCTTCTCTTTTCTTTCTGAAACTTCCCAGTCTCAGGATTAGTTTTTCAGCTTATAGCCTCCTCAGTCTTTAGTACGCTGGCTTCTTAAAGGTCAGGTATGAAACATTTATCTTTCTGTTTTGCACTGAGTGTATCTCTCCCAGACAGCCCTATATTTTAGTCTTCTTGATTGCTCTATCTTTGTATTATTTTGTACCTAGGAGGAAAGTATTAATGTATTAATATTCTCCTTACATATGAAGCAAAAGAAGGTAATGGCAATATTTTTCTTAGGTTAATTTATTTCTCTGGTCTTTACTCCCCATTCCTGCTCCATTTCTCTTTTTCATTCTATAACCATCCAGGCTCTGCCTCATCTCTTTCCTTTATATATTAGTCAGCCTTTGCTGTACAGCAAACCACAGTGACTTTACACCAATAAATATTTATTTTTCTCAGTCAAGGGTCTGTTGGTGACCTGGGCCTGGCTTCAGCCTACACATAGGGTCCAGATCTGCTCTGTGTGCCTCCTTGTTCTTCTTGGATGGGGTATGTTACTCTCATGGTAGATGGCAAAGATGCAAAATTCCAAGCCAAATCCTAAAAGCAAGGCTAAAGCCTTTCCTTGAATTACATCTGCTACAATCCACTGACTAAAGTAATTCATGTGGCCAACACCAGTATCATTGGGGGTAAGGAACACACTCTGTTTACTTGGTGAGAGATACTGGAAAGTCATGTACAATCTATAACAAGGTAGGAGAGAAGAACTGGAGACAATAATCCAGTCTACCACAATTCCCCATATTCTCCTAGGGCACTGGAGAACAGCCATTCTATTTATCTCATACCTTCAGAATCTAAAGAGAGCTAAGGTAGAATAGAAGAAAAACAGAATCCTAGGTAATATAAGCCCATTTAAACTCAATGTTAGGCCTTTGTGAATAAAATAGCATGTTAGTTGAGTTTTGTTTTTTTTTAACTGAGTGGAGAAAGGGAAAAGAGGAAGTAAATGACAATGTTTCATGGTGTTCCAGCAAAAGCATTCAGAGCACATTTCATAGGAACTCTATCCATCTTACAAACAAAATGCTTCATGTGTATCTTAAAAATATAACTTTTACTGAATGCTATGTGGCAAGCACAGTATAAGTTCTTTGAGTGTTATCTTTTAAAATTCATATAAACCCCCTGTGAACTTTATAGATAAGAAACTGAAATCTAGAAAGGTTAAGTTTTCACATACATATGAAAAGATTAATTGTTCTGTAGCCATGGCAACAAGTGGTCAACAGAACTGGTTGTAAATCCAGTCCACTTGATCAACAACTGCTGCAGGGAATGTGCTTTATAAGCCAACCAATCAAGGACAGCCCTTTGCTTCTGAAAGTCAGCCAATCAGGACTCACTCCTACAAATATATTTCTTAGTTTCATACAGTTAACAACAGCCTTTACCTCCAGTAGTCAGGCTTCCACAGATGCCTCTGAAAGTGTCCATGAACAGCATGCTTCCCCTAAATCCTTTGGAAGACCACAGATACTGTGCCTGACCAGTATCACTCTCTCTTGCTGTACGAGCAATACATTCTGCTTTGTCTTCTTATTTCAGATAATGTGTAATGGTCTCATTATCCTTTGACAGTAACTTACCCAAGTTTATACAGCTAGCAAATGATAGAGTCAAGCAACAAATTCTATCTCATTTCAGAGCCTAAACTCTCACCCAGCAGGCTGTCCTGCTTCTCCTCATTTCAGGATAGCTACTGCCCACGTACTCTTCCCTGGGAAAGTTAAGCCGTTAGGGTAATTCAACTTTTGGTTTGTTATTTAATTTTGCATATCTTATCTATCCAGCTAACTTGTAAGATAAGTTGAGCTTTAAACAAGTTCACATTCCCAGTGGTGATTAATTTATCCATTATTCATTTATTAATTTAAAAGATATTCAATTCAGTGCTTAATATGTGCTGTGTATAAGGACAGTGACGAAATTAAGAAGTCTTAGCTCTCAAGGGCTGGCAGCTTAATGGCAACGTGAAATGTGCTCTCAGCTGCAGTTGGACCTGAGAGGAAAGTGCCTAAGTCTGCCGTTAGCATTGTGGGCCCTCAATAATAAACTGCCGAAAGACTGATATTTGTGTATTAGTTCTTTGGAGCAATTATTTTAAAGCAGAGAAAGAGTCCTCAAAGCCTCTAAAACTCTTCAAAAGTCAAACAGTGAATCAGTGAACAAAACAGTGAATCAGATTTGAGTGAACCCAGATTTGAGTTATTTGGGAGGAGACCATATTATAAATATGTAGTTTATCAATTGACAGTATGTTTAAGACAATGCCATTTTCTGTTTCTATTTCTCTAAATGTTTAGGTTTTAATTTTTCTTATCGAGTGCAGTTATAGTTGTCTAATATTGAATATTACAAGTTTCAGATAACTGATGCAAAAGATTGAGAAAATCTTAAAAAATGATATTAGGAAAACAGGAGCTGGCTTAATAAGGAGGCATAAAGTCACAGTGATCCTCAATTTCTACTACTCGGTCCTCTTTATTTTTGGTGCAAAGCTATTTTTCTGGATTACTTCCCGCTCCTTTTCCTTGGTATTCTACCAGTTTTTAAACATGATGTAATCACTAAAATGAAACTTTTGTCTACAAAGAAAAAGATCTCTAGTTTATATAGAAGATATCAGTGCTCTAGACACAGCAGCAATGTTTTCATTTAGGATGATAAATGCGTTGGCGCCACTCTAGATTTTCGTGCTCGTTTTGATTTTCCCAAACATCTCCAACCTTTGCTGACAAGTTGACTGGCCAAGCCCGGAACTCGGGGCCACTAAGTGATGTTCATGTCTACTGCAGAGAACTGGATTCTCTTGTGTCAGCTAGTGCTGCATTGATTTGATGTGAGATGATGTGTAGTATCTGAGGAATTACAATACTCTGTGGCCTTGGTTAACCAAAAAGACAGTAAATGCATTTCAAAATGTTTAAAACATCATTGAAAAAGTGAGAGTTCTGATTGCAATTACTACTGACAGTTTTCTTTGATCCCTTTCTTCCTTATGGAGCCCTTGTGACTCCAGATTGCCCAGCCTCCCCCATCCCCCGACACCAGTGCCCATTTGACTCCCTAAGGAGACATTCACTCTTGTGTTCTGAATCTATATTTCCTCCCCTTATCCAGAATATGCCCATTTATAAACCCAACACCAGAAGCTAACTGCTCACTGGGATCAGCTATCATTAATCCTATACTATTAAAAAGAACATATTAGCATTAGTTTATTGATCATTTCTTAAATGCTTTAGAAGCTTCATGTCATTTATTTCTCACACAAAATCCCTGTAAAGCAAGTACTATTATTATCCCCATTTCCAGGTTACGAAGCTAAGATTTAATAAAGTCAATTGCTCAAGTTCTTGTAGCCATTAAGTGGCAGTCAGACTTCCCATCCTGGTCTTCTTGACACCCAAGTCCTATTCTTTTTTCAGTGCTGTCTCACATGTATTGTGACTGATAGGGGTTTTGTGTGATATTTCTAATTTAATAAGAGAAAGTGCCTACAGAAATGCCATGTACCTTAGAATTTTAAGTATCAACAGAAATTTGTGGGGAAAGATACTTTTGACTAACCAGAAGCTTTCCTGAAATATCTCAAATAATGCCACATAGAAAGGCCCCTTATTCATTTTTTAAAACTTTTTATTTTATATTGGATTATAATTGATTAACAATGTTGTGTTAGTTTCAGGTGTACAGCAAAGTGATCCAATTATACATTCTTTTTCAAATTCTTTTCCCATTTAGGCTGTTACATAATATTGAGCAGAGTTCCCTGTGCTATACAGTAGGTCCTTGTTGGTTATCCATTTTAAATATAGCAGTGTGTACATATCAATCATACTTTATTTTATTTTTTTGTCTGAGCTCGTGCGGCATGCGGGATCTTAGTTCCCCGACCAGACACTGAACCTGTGCTTCCTGCAGTGGACGTGTGGAGTCAGTCAACACTGGACTGCCAGGGAAATCCCAGGCCCCTTATTCATTAGAATCAGGCTAGCTGTGTTCAGCACACTAGTATGTGTGATAATAGGTGCAGAAAGCAGAGCCTGCTGATGTGTGCAGCCTTTCCCTTGGTGGCTGACTGTTTATTTCCCCTTTTCTATTAGAAAAAAGGAAAAGTAGAACCACAATGCACAGAATGATGGAACATTCATCTTGGTAGTCATCTTAGAGGTGATTGAATCTAAACTCTTTATTGTCGAGAGGAAGGAACTGTGTTCCATGAGTACAGTGACATAAGTTTACCCGGCCATGAAATAGGTGGTAGAGTCAGAACTCAGGTCCTTCCCTCCCTCTCCTTCTCTCTCCCCTCCTCTTCCTCCACCTCTTTCCCCTCCTTCTCCTCCTTCTCTCTCTTCCATATCTCTATCTCGATCTCTCCTTCTATGCAAACATTTATTATATGTCTATTGCATGCCAGTCACTGGATAGTAGGAATATAGCAGAGTAAATGCAATCAAAACTCCTTACCTTAATAGAGTTTACACTAGTAGGGAAAGGTATACAACAAGCCAATAAACAAATCAAAACCACAGTGAGATACCAGCTCACACCTATCAGGATGGCTGTCATCAGAAAGTTTACAAGTAACAAATGCTGGTGATCATGTGGAGAAAAAGGAATCCTTGTGCACTATTGGTGGGAATGTAAATTGGTGCATCCACTGTGGAGAACAGTATGGACGTTTCTCAAAAAACTAAAAATAGAACTACCATATGACCCTGGGTATATATCCAAGAAAACCCAAAACCACCAGTTCGAAAAAATACATGCACCCCAGGGTTCATAGCAACATTATTTGCAGTTGCCAAGATTTGAAAGCAACCTAAGTGTCCATCAACAGATGAATGAATAAAGAAGATGTGATATATATATACACAATGCAATACTACTCAGTCATACAAAAAGAATGAAATTTTGCCAGTTGCAGCAACATGGATGGACTTGGAGGGTATTTTGCTAACTGAAATAAATCAGACAGAGAAAGACAAATATTGTATTATATCATTTATATGTGGAATCTAAAAATATACTATACTAATGAATATGACAAAAAAGAAGCAGACTCACAGATACAGAGAACAAACTAGTGGTCACCAGTGGGGAAAGGGAAGGGAGGAGGGGCAATATAAGAGGGGTAGGGGATTAAGAGCATAAACTATTATGTATAAAATAAGCTACAAGGATATATTGTACAATACAGGGAATTTAGCCAATATTTTATAATAACTAAGAATGGAGTATAACCTTTAAAAGTTGTGAATCACGATATTGCACACCTGTAACTTGTACATCAACTATACTTCAAAATGTACTATGCCAGATGATAAGAACTATAGAAAAAAATATAGCAGGGAAGGGTGATCAGGTGACAAGAAGAGGAGAGAGTGAAGGTCTTTCAATAAAGTCCTTCTTAGGAAGAGTGCCACGAAGAGAATTCCATATGGAGTAACAGCAAATGGGGAGCATGGTTGGGCTTGATCTGTTTGAGGAATAGTGAGGAGACCAGTGTACAGAGAGCAGGGGATGAGGGAGCAAAGCCACAGGATGAGGATCAAGAGAAGCCACATGAGCTCTATTGTCTGATCTATGAATAAGCACCTTTACACCAACCTCATTTCCTCTTGCTAAAAGGCTCATAACATGGTGAGTCTAACCAATATTTCCTTTATGGACATGGCTAATGTCAGAGACCTTCCGAATAGAGATTGCAAGGAGTATAAAACTCGGTAGACCTGGAGGCAACTACCCAGATGCAAGTCCTGCCATAATTAGCTACATCATTTGCTTCCTTTAAGGTTCTTTCCGCTTCTCTGTGAAATAAGGATGATATTAGCTCTTTCCCAGAGTTTTCATGAAGACTGAAGGAGATAAGGTATGTGAAAGCAATCTGTTAAGTTGGACATCCTGAATAATTGCTGTCAGTCAGTCACTCAATCACATCCAGTGTGAATGTGGGCTTTGCCCCTTCAGATGTCCAGGGGTCTGCTGCTTCATCTCTGTCTGCCAAGGTGTTCAGAGGAACTTGGGTTATAACTGTGGAAGAAGACAAGAAAAAGGAAACATGTTCATCTTTACCTTTCTATCATGACCTTCAACTTCATTCCTCACCTGCCAGCAACAGAATGTGAGAGACCATTGTGATCAGTGTGGTCCTCAGTTAATCCTCTGATTAAATACAGTTTATTTTCTTTACTGTCAGAACAAGCAATATGATGGATGGTGTGACTGCTGCTGTTTGGAAGAAATAGCTACTAAATATGAAATGTACCATGTTGATGTTTTCTGAAGTTTTATGTGTATGTATATTGACATGCTAGTGTGTCACAGCCATCTCTCATAGTCCGTGGAACTCAGGGCTTCTAAAATGAAAATCTGTTATTTTTCTGTCATGAACTGTCATGAATTTTTTTGTCATGAACCTGGACTATTTGTCATGAACTTGAAACTTTATGTACAAATAAGAATAATACTGCCTTTTATCTAATTGCCAAATACAGTAGTGATAGAGTACCGTATGAAGAGTACTATATTCTAAAGAAAACTAAATGTAACTAGTCAAGAAAACCAGTTTACTGTGTGACCTTGGGGATCCTCATCTCTAAAATAAGTTTAATAAAAACTGGTAATAATAAAACTGCTTGTCAGAAGGATTAATAATACAATATTTTTGAAAATGTATAGAAAGAGTTTGGCACATAATGCCATATTATTGTTTTTTGGTAAATAATGTAACCTTTCTGATTTCCTGCTTGTTGTTTGGTGAACATTTACTCATCTGTTAAGATTTTGTTCATGTCTTTGGAAAACATAAACATAGGCTTTGTGCTTTCATAACGCTTACTACATTCTTCAATTAAGTATTTATCTGTTGTCATTTAATTGTGTATTTATCTTCCTAATTAGGCCATGCCAAATATAGAGGCTGTGTACGTTTTACGATTGTACTCTAGTGTCCAGTCACTAAAACAAAGTAGCATCTGGAACATAGCAGGCACTCAAATATTTTTTTCCCCAAACCTCTGAGGATGACATGCAGAGCTTTCCTGTGACTTAGCCTCAGTCCATCCCTTTTCCATCACTTTCTACCTCAGTCCCCTTGAACTAGAGATGCCACATGCAGTTCTGTAACATGCCATGCACTTTTACTCCTCATTCCCATGCCCACTTATGTGTGACTTTGCAGCTGGTATATGCACTGCCTAGTCCACCCTATTCTGCCTGCTCCCCTCCCGCAAGACGCATACACTCCCACCTATCCTGCTATACTGAATTGGACTCCATCGTCTCCAGGCAGCCTCTTGGTTAGGACTCTTGGTTAGGAGCACCTCTTACAAGTTGCCAGTGGTGCCTTTTTCGTATAACAATAACTAGTATTTCAGGTATTGTCTAAGCACTTCCCTATGCTAATTTATTTCATTCTCACAGTAACCTTATGAAGTAGCAATTGTTATTATCCCCAGTTTCAGATGAGATTTTGAGACTCAGGCTGAATAACTTCTCCAAGTGGCAAGTGGTGTGCCAGAATTCAAACCCAGATGGTCTGGCTCCAGTTTGTATTTTTAAGACCTTCATATACTACCTCCTGCACTACAATGCGTAATATCTTTGCCATAGCACTCATTATCCATCACTGTAATTTTCTGTTTATTTCTTTTGTCTTGCTATTGTAAGCCCAGACAAAACCAACTACAGTCATCAATGCTGGGGACTTTCAAAGTAAGAAAGTCATCTGAAAGCAAAGTAGTTATCTAGATATCCAGACGCAGGTGAGTTTTGAAATAAATCTTGCGGGATGAATCGGTTGTGGCATAGTAGCAACAGGGTAGACAAGATTGTGTGAGCAAAGTGAATGACATGGATTCTGAGTGGTTAAAAACATGAGATGAGGAGCTTATATGGGAAACGGAAAGCCACAGGAGGACAGTGATGTGATGTGACATGAAGTCTAGGGTAGTTGGTGGTAGCAGGGATTGCATGCTTTGAGACTGTATATGCCGGCAAAGAAAAAAGCGAAGCAATTAACTATTACATTTTGTCGATATGAATGGACATAGGGACAATTCAGGCATGCACCATCCTTTCTATTGCAGTGTTGGTATGACTAGACAAGATGTCTTACATTGACAAGCACAGCATATGTTAACTCGGTGTTTCCAATACATCAGTTTCCTTCACAAGTCATTTTATTACATTATGTACTTAATATTTTTCTTTAAGTGACTTTATATTTTGAAAAAATGGACACATTTATTTTTAAAGGGAATTTACTATAAAAAGGAAACAATTTGTCTTCTCTAGTAAGGTATGAGTAAAAGTACTTAAGATAAATATTTTGATATAAACTACCTAAAATCATCTCATATACCATTAATAAACATACTATGGTTTGGAAAACATGGCATTATCTCATTAGCTTATTACACCAGTATTTTCACTACTTTATTGGCCAAGCAAGCAAGGCTAGGACAAATTAAGTTGGTGCCTGTTGCTCACAGGCAGAGCTGGGATGAGTATCCAGGTTCTTTGCTCTAGTTTGTATTGATTATGACCCACAAGGTGACAACTGTTAGATAGATAAGCTACTGAAAAGGAAGAACCTAAAGCAGCTGGGTGGAAGTGTGCTTCTGGAGTGACCAGGGAGCAATGCACTGTGGTGGCACTGGGACCTGGCTAGAGGGAGAGGCCCTGGGCTATTTCAATGTCCTGGATCACCCTCAGTGTGAAAGACTCCTAGAAGGACAGGTTGATACTGGGATCTCCATCTTTTCCTCCACCCACCCCTAGACACATATTCAATTCTAGTTTGAAACAAAAAGGACTAGGAACAATTTTCAGTCTGGAAAACTCTCACAAACTCTGAGGATAGTTTTGCACCTATTTAGACCTAGAACTTCTTAGGTGGTGATTCTGAGAGAGGAAACTTTGGGATTAGACCGTGGGTCTAGGCCTCTGGATGAGCATAGGTCAAGTGCTAATCCTCCAGCTTTTTTCCCATGGTGCTTTGAGAATCCAGTCTAGTGACATAAATCCTAGCAACATGACGGCACAAGAGATAGGGGACGACTTCAGATTGGGATGGGGGGAATGAGATTTCAGGTAGTTCCTGAGGGATTCTAAGTCCTGGCAACAACGCTAGTAGTCATACATCAGAGAATTAAATGACATATTCCTTAGAGTTAAGCACTTCATATTTGATTAAGCATGCCATAGATACTAAATAAATGCTTATTAGAAAATACAGCAGCATTCAAAGTCCTTTCCACAATAGTGATTATATACTGGGTTAAACCTATTTTTAATAGGTAACAGTGGCTCAGTATTGGTAATTTTATGCAGTTCAATCTAATATTTTGGTGGAAAGTATGAGTTGGGCGTCAAGGACTCTTGTCATAATTTAGTAATTAAGGTGTTGTTAAACTTGATCAAGCCGTGTAACTTCTCTGGATCTCAGTTTCTTCATCTCTTTGATATTGATATTGAAATAAGCTATTGACTCCAACTTAGAAATTTGATTAATTAAATTGCAAAAAAACGATTACTTAAAATATTATTCAGTAAAAATATTTCAAAATATGAGACTTAAAAGGAACAAGTTTTTGTAGGTGTATTTTTTATTTTGAAATAATTTAGATTCACGTGCAATTGTAGGAAATAATGTAGAGATATCTCTACACATTACACAGTTTCCCAGAAGAGTAACATCCTGCAATATAGGACAGTATCACAACAGTTGTGCCAGGACCTGGATACTGGTCTGTAGTTTCCTGTTTTTGTACTGTCTTTGTTTGATGTGGTGTCAGGGTAATACAACATTGTAAAATGAATTGGGAGATATTTTCTCCTATTTTATTTTCTGGAAGATATTGTATAGATTTAGTGTTAATTCTTTAAACTTTCAGTAGAATTCTCTAATGAAACCATCTGGGCGTGGAGATTTGGAGGGGTGTTTTTAAATTATGAATTCAGTTTTTTAATAGTTGGAGCGCTATTCTAGAGATCTATCTCATACTGGGTAAGTTGTGTTTTTTGAGGAATTGGCCCAGTTATTCAAATTTGTCAAATTTATGAGTGTAGAGCTGTTTGTAATATTCCATTTTATCCTTTCATTCTGCAGGACCTGTGATGATTTCTCCTGTTATACCTGGTATTCATAATTTATGTCTTCTCTCTTTTTTTCTTTGTCAGATTTGCTAAAAGTTTGTCAATTTAATTGATCTTTGCTAAAAACCAGCTCTTTGTTTCATTGATTTTCTCTATTGTTTTTCTGTTTTTAGTTTCACTGATTTCTGCCCTTATCTTTTGTTATTTCCTTTCTTCTGCTTTCTTTGAATTCATTTCATCTTTGTTTTTTAGGTTCTTGAGGTAGAGGTTAGATTGTTTATTTGAGTTTCTTTTCTAGCTATGCACTAGTGATATAAATTTCTCCCTCAGCATTGCTTTAGTTGAGTCTTAGAAATTTTGATATGTTGTTTTTTCATTTTTGTTCAGTTCAATGTATTTTTTAATTTTCTTTGAGGCTTCCTATTTGACCCATGGACTGTTTAGAAGTGTGTTGTTTAGTTTACAAATATTTTTTTCTGTTATATTTTGTCACCTATCTCCAGTTTGATTACATTGTTATTAGAGAACACACTATATAATTTCAATTTTTAAAAATTTGTTAAGGGGGCTTCCCTGGTGGCGCAGTGGTTGAGAGTCCGCCTGCCAATGCAGGGGACACGGGTTCGTGCCCCGGTCTGGGAAGATCCCACATGCCGCGGAGCGGCTGGGCCCGTGAGCCATGGCCTCTGAGCCTGAGCGTCCGGAGCCTGTGCTCCGCAACAGGAGAGGCCACAACAGTGAGAGGCCCGCGTACCAAAACAAACAAACAAACAAAAATTTGTTAAGGTTTGTTTTATGGCCCAGGACAGAGTCTATCTTGGTGTATGTTCCATGGGTATTTTAAAAGAGTGTATATTCTTCTGTTGGGTGAGGTTTCCTAGGGATGCTGCTTAGATCCATTGGTTTATGGAGTTGTTGAGTTGTTGAAGGTCCTTGCTGATTTTCTGTCTGGTTATTCTATCAATTATATTTTATATACCAATAATTATTAATAATTAATTAAATTAATTATTTAATAATGTTAAGTATTCTACCAATAATTATATTGTGGATTTATCTATTTCTTCCTTAAGTTCTGTCAGTTTATGCTTCACCTATTTTGTAGCTCTGATGTTTGATGCAGAAAATACACATTCAAGAGTCCTATGTCTTCTTGATGGATTGACCCTTTTATCATTATATAATGTCCTTCTTTGTTTCTGATAATTTTCTTTGCTTCACTGTCTACTTTATCTGATGTTATATAGTTGCTCTTCTTTTCCTTTTATTAATGTTTGCATGATACATTTTTTCTATCCTTTTACTTTTAACCTGACTGCATCATTATATTTGAAGAGAATTTCCTGTAGACAGCATATACTTGGGTGTTTTTTAATCCACCCTGTCAATCTTTGTCTTTTAAAGTATTTAGACTGTTTAGATATGTTCTAATTATTGTTATGCCAGGTTTAAGTGTACCATTTAAATTTTTTTTGTTCTGTTTTTCATTTCTCTGTTTTCTTTTTACCTGTCTATTATGGGTTACTTGAACATTGTTTAGAATTCCACTTTGATTTCTTGATAGTGTCTTTGAGTCTATCTTGTTGTAAAGCTTTTATAGTGTAGCCTGTGTATTACACTATATATACATAACTTATCATAGTCTACTGATTTCATCATTTTACAAGTTTGAGTGTAGTATAGAAACCTTACCTCCTTTCACCCTCCCCCTATTTATAATTGTCTAATATATTTCCTCTCTCTATGTATTTAGAGCCATATCAGAAGATGTTATAATTTTTGCTCCAACTGTCAAACATAATTTAGAAAACTCAAGAGAAGAAAGAAAACTATATTTACCAGTATTTTTGCTTACTGTGTTCTTTTTTCCTAAAATCCCAAAGTTCTTTTATCATTTCCTTTCTGTTTAGAAAACTTCTTTTAGAATATATCTGCTGGTGACAAAATCTTTGTTTTCCTTCATCAGAGAATATCTTAATTTGTCCTTAATTCCTGAAGGATATTTTCCCTGGGTATAGGATTCTTAATTGACACTTCTTTTCTTTCATCACCCTGGTTTCTAATGAGAAATTTCTTGTCACTCTAGTTGTGTCTCTCCTGTAGGGAAGGTATCTTTTTTTCCTCTGGTTGCTTTCAAGACTTTTTTTCTTTGCTTATTGCTCAGAAATTTGATTATGGTGTGCCTTGGCTTGAATTTCTTTAGATTTATACTCTTTGCGGTTCATTCAGATGTCTGAATGTATGGGTTTATGTTTCTTTCCAAATTTGGCATATTTTCAGCCATTATTTCTTTAAGCACTTTTCAGCACTACCTTCTTTCTCCTCTCCTTTCAGGAATCCAATATTGTGAATGTTAGATCTTTTCTTATAAACCCATAGGTTTCTAGAATCTGTTAATTTTTTAAAAATTTTAGTCTATTTTCTCTCTACTATTCAGATTAGGTTATTTCTATTGTTCTATCTTGTAGTTCACAGATTCTTTCCTTTACTGTCTCCATCCTGTTGGTTAGTCCATACATTGAACTTTGTACTTCAAACATTCTATTTTTCTGTTCTAAAATTTCCACTTGATTCTTTTTTATATCTTTTGTTTCTTTGCTGAGATTTTCTGGTTTTTCATTTGTTTCAAGTGTGTTCATAATTGCTTACTAATGCATCTTTAACATGGCTGCTTTAAAATATTTGTCAGGTAATTCTACTTTCACTGTCATCTTGGTGTCAGCATGTAAAAATTTTTTTCATTAAGTTTGAGATTTTTCTGTTTCTTGGTGTGACAAATGATTTTTACTGAAACCTGGATATTTTTATATTATGCTATGAGACTGTGGATCTTATTTAAACCTTCAGTATTAGCTGGCTTTTTCTGGCATTGCTCAAACAGTGGAGGGCAGGTGCCACCTCATTACTACCACACAGAGGTTCACCACTTGGCCTCCAATGATACCAGAAGAAGGGGCTTCTCATTACTTCTGGGTTGGGGTGGTTAAGTTCTGGTTCCTTACATAGTCTTCACTGACATTGCAGGGGAGGGAGGGAGGAAGGGTACTTGTTACTGATCTTCAGAGGTGAATTTCCTGGCTCCTTACTTGGTCTTCTTTGACACCACGCCCATAGAAGTGGTGGCACATCTTGTTACCTAGCAAGGCTACAAGTCTAGGCTCCCACTCAGCCTTTGGTAGTGTGGGGGAGAGTGGGGGCACAGCTTTTCTGTGGTGTTTGAGTCCCAAGGTCCTTAACCAATCTGACTCACATATTTTTCAGTGTCTTCTTTGTTTTTATTTTGCAGTACGCGGGCCTCTCGCTGTTGTGGCCTCTCCCGTTGTGGAGCACAGGCTCCGGACGCGCAGGCTCAGCGGCCGTGGCTCACGGGCCCAGCCGCTCCGCGGCATGTGGGATCTTCCCAGACCGGGGCACGAACCTGTGTCCCCTGCATCGGCAGGCGGACTCTCAACCTCTGCGCCACCAGGAAAGCCCTCAGTGTCTTCTTAAGTTCATTTTCTACATAATGACCTTGGTGGGAGGAATAGGAAAAAGTTTATCTATTCCATTTTCCCAGAAGTAGAAGTTTCAGGAAATATAGTACTTAGAAAGGCTTTTTGGTAATACAAACAAATTTATGAAATAAATAAAATGTAAGTTTCTTTTTAAGTTTCAGCCAGCCATCCCATGATTTGGGGAATAACAGAAAGACTGCCCAAATGAAAGACTACTGACTAACTGACTAACTGATAATAAACCATCTTCACATTTATCAATACAAGAAATGATATATGTATAGATACAGAGGAGAGAGTTCACACTCATGATTGATGCTAAGATATATAAAGGCTCTTAAATCTTTTATTTTTTAACATCTTTATTGGAGTACAATTGCTTTACAGTGTTGTGTTAGTTTATGCTGTATAACAAAGTGAATGAGCTATATGTATACTTATATTGCCATATCCTCTCCCTCTTGCACTTCCCTCCCACCCTCCCTATCCCACCTCTCTAGGTGGTCACAAACACGGAGCTGATCTACCTGTGTTATGCGGCTGCTTCCCACTAGCTATCTATTTTACATTTGGTAGTGTATATATGTCCATGTCACTCTCTCACTTCATCCCAGCTTACCCTTCTCCCTCCCCTTGTCCTCAGGTCCATTCTCTACGTCTGCATCATTATTCCCGTCCTGCCCCTAGGTTCTTCAGAATCATTTTCTTTCTTTCTTATAGATTCCATATATATGATTTAGCATACAATATTTGTTTTTCTCTTTCTGACTTACTTCACTCTGTATGACACATTCTCGGTCCATCCACCTCACTAGAAATAATACAATTTCACTTCTTTTCATGGCTGAGTAATATTCCATTGTATATATGTGCCACATCTTCTTTATCCATTCATCTGTTGATTGACACAGTTTGCTTCCATGTCCCGGCTATTGAAAATAGAGCTGCAATGAACATTGTGGTACATGACTTTTTGAATTATGGTGTTCTCAGGGTATATGCCCAGTAGTGGGATTGGTGGGTAGTATGGTAGTTCTATTTTTAGTTTTCTAAGGAACCTCCATACTGTTGTCCATAGTGGCTGTACCAATTTACATTACCACCAAGAGTGCAAGAGGGTTTCCTCCACAGCCTCTCCAGGATTTATTGTTTGTAGATTTTTTGATGATGGCCATTCTGCCTGGTGTGAGGTGATACCTCATTGTAGTTTTGATTTGCATTTCTCTAATGATTAGTGATGTTGAGCATCCTTTCATGTGTTTGTTGGCAGTCTGTATAACTTCTTTGGAGAGATGTCTATTTAGGTCTTCTGCCTATTTTTGGATTGGGTTGTTTGTTTTTTTGTTATTGAGCTGCATGAGCTACTTGTATATTTTTGGAGATGATTCCTTTGTTGGTGCTTTGTTTACAAATATTTTCTCCCATTCTGAGGGCTGTCTTTTCTTCTTGTTTATGGTTTCCTTTGCTGTGCAAAAGCTTTTAAGTTTCATTAGGTCCCATTTGTTTATTTTTGTTTTTAATTCCATTTCTCTAGGAGGTGGGTCAAAAAGGATCTTACTGTGATTTATGTCATAGAGTATTTGCCTAAGTTTTCCTCTAAGAGTTTTACAGTGTCTGACCTTACATTGAGGTTTTTAATCCATTTTGAGTTTATTTTTGTGTATGGTGTTAGGGAGTGTTCTAATTTCATTTTTTCCATGTAGCTGTCCAGTTTTCCCAGCACCACTTATTGAAGAGGCTGTCTTTCTCCATTGCATATTCTTGCCTCCTTTATCAAAAATAAGGTGACCATATGTGCATGGGTTTATATCTGGGCTTTCTCTCCTATTCCATTGATCTATATTTCTGTTTCTGTGCCTGTACCATACTGTCATGGTTGCTACAGCTTTGCAGAATAGTCTGAAGTGAGGAAGCCTGATTCTCCAGCTCCATTTTTCTTTCTCAAGATTGCTTTGGCTATTCGGGGTCTTTTGTGTTTCCATACAAATTGTGATTTTTTTTGTTCTAGTTCTGTGAAAAATGCCATTGGTAGTTTGATAGGGATTGCATTGAATGTGTACATTGCTTTGAGTAGTATAGTCATTTTCACAATGTTGATTCTTCCAATCCAAGAACATGGTATATCTCTCCATCTGTTGGTATCATCTTTAATTACTTTCATCAGTGTCTTATAGTTTTCTGCATACAGGTCTTTTGTCTCCTTAGGTAGGTTTATTCCTAGGTATTTTATTCTTTTTGTTGCAATGGTAAATGGGAGTGTTTCCTTAATTTCTCTTTCAGATTTCTAATCATTAGTGTATAGGAATGCAAGAGATTTCCGTGCATTAATTTTATATCCTGCTACTTTACCAAATTCATTGATTTAGCTGTAGTAGTTTTCTGGTAGCATCTTTAGGATTCTCTTTGTATAGTATCATGTCATCTGCAAACACTGACAGTTTTACTTCTTCTTTCCGATTTGGGTTCCTTTTATTTCTTTTTCTTCTCTGATTGCTATGGCTAAAACTTCCAAAACTATGTTGAATTATAGTGGTGAGAGTGCGCAACCTTTTCTTGTTCCTGATTTTAGAGGAAATGGTTTCAATTTTTCACCATTGAGGACGATGTTGGCTGTGGGTTTGTCATATATGGCCCTTATTGTGTTGAGGTATGTTCCCTCTATGCCTACTCTCTGGAGGGATTTTATCATAAATAGGTGTTGAATTTTGGGGAAAGCTTTTTCTGCATCTCTTGAGATGATCATGTGGTTTTTATCCTTCAATTTGTTAATATGGTGTATCACATTGATTGACTTGCGTATATTGAAGAATCCTTGCACTCCTGGGATAAACCCCACTTGATCATGGTATATGATCATTTTAATGAGCTGTTGGATTCTGTTTGCTAGTATTTTGTTGAGAATTTTTGCATCTATGTCCATCAGTGATATTGGTCTGTAGTTTTCTTCTTTAGTGACATCTTTGTCTGGTTTTGGTATCAGGGTGATGGTGGCCTTATAGAATGCGTTTCAGAGTGTTACTCCATGTGCTGTATTTTGGAAGCGTTTGAGAAGAATAGGTGTTAGTTCTTCTCTAAATGTTTGATAGAATTCGCCTGTGAAACCATCTGGTCCTGGACTTTTTTTTTGTTGGAAGATTTTTAATCACAGCCTCAATGTCAGTGCTTGTGATTGGTATGTTTCTATTTTCTATTTCCTCCTGGTTCAGTGTCAGAAAGTTGGGCTTTTCTTAGAATTTGTCCATTTCTTCCAGGTTGTCCATTTATTGGCCTATAGTTGCTTGTAGTAATCTCTCATGATCCTTTGTATTTCTTCAGTGTCAGTTTTTACCTCTCCTTTTTCATTTCTAGTTCTGTTGATTTGAGTGTTCTCCCTTTTTTTCTTGATGAGTCTGGCTACTGGTTTATCAATTTGGTTTATCTTCTCAAAGAAACAGCTTATAGTTTTATTGATCTTTGCTATTGTTTCCTTCATTTCTTTTTCATTTATTTCTGATCTGACCTATATGATTTCTTTCCTACTGCTAACCTTAGGGTTTTTTTGTTTTTCTTTCTCTAATTGCTTTAGGTGTAAGATTAGGTTGTTTATTTGAGCTTTTTGTTTCTTAAGGTAGGATAAACTTCCCTCTTAAAACTGCTTTTGCTGCATCCCATATGTTTTGGGTCATCGTGTTTTCATTGTCATTTGTTTCTGGGTATTTTTTGATTTCCTCTTTTATTTCTTCAGTGATCTCTTGGTTATTTAGTAGAGTATTGGTTATTTTCCATGTGTTTGTATTTTGTACATATTATTTTCTGTAATTGATATCTAGCCTCAGAGCATTGTGGTCAGAAAAGATACTTCATATTATTTCAATTTTCTTAAATTTAGAGAGGCTTGATTTGTGACCCAAGATATGATCTATCCTGGAGAATGTTCCATGAGCACTTGAGAAGAAAGTGTATTCTGTCGTTTTGGGATGCAATGTCCTGTAAATATCAATTAAGTCCATGCTGTTTAATGTATCATTTAAAGCTTGTATTTCCTTATTTATTTTCATTTTGGATGATTTGTTCTTTGGTGGAAGTGCAGTGTTAAAGTCCCCTACTATGATGGTGTTACTGTCCATTTCCCCTTTTGTGGCTGTTAGCATTTGCCTTATGTATTGTGGTGCTCCTATTGTGGTGCATAAATTGCTGTGCATAAATTGCTGTGCATAAATATTTACAATTGTTATATCTTCTTCTTGGATTGTTCCCTTGATCATTATGTAGTGTCCTTCTTTGTCTCTTGTAATAGTCTTTATTTCAAAGTCTATTTTGTCTGATATAAGAATTGCTACTCCACCTTTGTTTTGATTTCCATTCTCATGGAATCTTTTTCCATCCCCTCACTTTCAGTCTGTATGTGTCACTAGGTCTGACGTGAGTCTCTTGTAGACAGCATATATACGGGTCTTTTTTTTCTATATCTTTTGGGTGGAGCATTTAATCCAGTTACCTTTAATGTAATTATCAATATGTATGTTCCTATTACCATTTTATTAATTCTTTTGTGTTTGTTATTGTAGGTCTTTTCCTTCTCTTGTGTTTCCTGCCTAGAGAAGTTCCTTTAGCATTTGTTGTAAAGCTGGTTTGGTGGTGCTGAATTCTCTTACCTTTTGCTTGTCTGTAAAGTTTTTAATTTCTCTGTCGAATCTGAATGAGATCCTTGCTGTCTAGAGTAATCTTGGCTGTAGGCTTTCCCTTTTCATCACTTTAAGTATGTCCTGCCACTCCCTTCTGGCTTGCAGATTTTCTGCTGAGAAATCAGCTGTTAACCTTAAGGGGATTCCTTGTATCTTTTTTTTTTTTTTCCCTTTCTGCTTTTACTATTTTTTCTTTGTATTCAATTTTTGATAGTTTGAATAATATGTGTCTTGATGTGTTTCTCCTTGGATTTATACGGTATGGGACTCTCTACGCTTCCTGGACTTGATTCACTATTTCCTCTCCCATGTTAGGGAAGTTTTCAACTATAATCTCTTCAAATATTTTCTCAGTCCATTTCTTTTTCTCTTCTTCTTCTGGGACCCATATAATAAGAATGTTGGTATGTTTAATGTTGTCCCAGAGGTCTGAGACTGTCCTCAATTCTTTTCATTCTTTTTTCTTCATTCTGCTCTGCAGTAGTTATTTCTACTATTTTATCTTCCAGCTCACTTATCTGTTCTTCTGCCTCAGTTATTTTTCTATTGCTTCCTTCTAGAGAATTTTTAATTTCATTTATTGTGTTGTTCATCACTGTTTGTTTGCTCTTTAGTTCTTCTAGGTCCTTGTTAAACGTTTCTTGTATTTTCTCCATTCTATTTCCAAGATTTTGGATCATCTTTACTATCATTATTCTGAATTCTTTTTCAGGTAGACTGCCTATTTCCTCTTCATTTGTTTGGTCTGGTGGGTTTTTACGTTGCTCCTTCAACTGCTGTGTGTTTCTCTGTCTTCTCATTTTGTTTAACTTACTGTGTTTGGGGTCTACTTCTTGCAGGCTGCAGGTTTGTAGTTCTTGTTTTTGGTGTCTGCCCCCAGCGGCTAAGGTTTGTTCAGTGGGTTGTGTAGGCTTCCTGGTGGAGGGGACTAGTGCCTGTGTTCTGGTGGATGAAGCTGGATC
The DNA here is from genome assembly GCF_937001465.1 of Orcinus orca. Taxonomy (NCBI): domain Eukaryota; kingdom Metazoa; phylum Chordata; class Mammalia; order Artiodactyla; family Delphinidae; genus Orcinus; species Orcinus orca. Next base: position 151,754,196 of record NC_064559.1, on the reverse strand, counting down.
TTGTCTTTCTGTTGGGCAGGTCCATGTCCGGTGATGTGTTTGGGGGTATCTGTGACCTTATTATGATTTTAGGCAGCCTCTCTGCTATTGGGTGGGGTTATGTTCCTGTCTAGCTAGTTGTTTGTCATAGGGTGTCTGGCACTGTAGCTTGCTGGTCATTGAGTGGAGCTGGGTCTTAGTGTTGAGATGGAGATCTCTGGGAGAGCTTTTGCCATTTGGTAGTACATGGAGCCATGAGGTCTGTGGTGGGCCAATGTCCTGAACTCGGCTCTCCCGCCTCAGAGGCACAGGCCTGACACCCGGCTGGAGCCTCAAGACCCTGTCAACCACACGGCTCAGAAGAAAAGGGAGAAAGAAAGAAAGAAAGAGAGAGAGAGAGAGAGAGAGAGAGAGAGAAATGAAGGAAGGAAGGGGAAAGAAGGGAGGGAGGGAGGGAGGGAGGGAAGGAAGGAAGAAAGGAAGGGAAGAAAGAAAGAAAAAAATAAAATAAAAGTTATTAAAATAAAATGTAAAAGTAAGTAAAAAAGAATAAAAAAGTAAGAAAGAAGAGAGCAATCAAACCAAAAAGCAAATCCGCCAATGATAACAAGCGCTAAAAATTATATTAAAAAAAAACACAGACAGAATCCTAGGACAGATGGTAAAAGAAAAGGTATACAGACAAGTCACAGAAAGAAGCATACACATACACACTCACAAAAAGAGTAAAAGGAAAAAAATATATATATATATCTTTGCTGCCAAAGTCCACTGCCTCAATTTTGGAATGATTCGTTGTCTATTCAGGTATTCCACAGATGCAGGGTACATCAAGTTGACTGTGGAGATTTAATCCGCTGCTCCTGAGGCTGCTGGGAGAAATTTCCCTTTCTTTTCTTTATTAGCACAGCTCCCGGGGTTCAGCTTGGATTTGGCCCTGCCTCTGCGTGTAGGTTGCCTGAGGGCATCTGTTCTTTGCTCAGATAGGATGGGGTTAAAGTAGCAACTGATGGGCTTCCCTGGTGGCGCAGTGGTTGAGGGTCCACCTGCCGATGCAGGGGACTTGGGTTCGTGCCCCAGTCTGGGAAGATCCTACATGCCGTGGAGCAGCTGGGCCCATGAGCCATGACTGCTGAGTCTGCACGTCCGGAGCCTGTGCTCTGCAATGTGAGAGGCCACAACAGTGAGAGGCCCGCGTACCAAAAAAAAAAAAAAGTAGCAACTGATTAGGGAGCTCTGGCTCACTCAGGCGGGGTGGGGGTGGAGGGAGGGGTACAGAGTGTGGGGCAAGCCTGCGATGGCAGAGGCCAGCATGACGTTGCACCAGCCTGAGGCGCACTCTGTGTTCTTCCGGGGAAGTTGTCCCTGGATCACAGGACCCTGGCAGTGGCGGGCTGCACAGGCTTCTGGGAGGGGAGGTGTGGATAGTGACCTGTGCTTGCACACAGGCTTCTTGGTGGCTGCAAGCAGCAGCCTTAGCGTTTCATGCCCTGTCTGATGTCCACTCTGAAAGCCACCACTCACGCCCATCTCTGGAGCTTGTTTAGGCGGTGCTCTGAAACCCCTCTCCTCGCGCACCCCTAAACAATGGTCTCTTGCCTCTTAGGCAGTTCCAAACTTTCTCCCGGACTCCCTCCCGGCTAGCTGTGGCACACTAGCCCCCTTCAGGCTGTGTTCACGCAGTCAACCCCAGTCCTCTCCCTGGGATTCGACTGAAGCCCGAGCCTCAGCTCCCAGCCCCCGCCCACCCCTGCAGGTGAGCAGACAAGCCTTTCAGGCTGGTGAGTGCTGGTCGGCACCGATCCTCTGTGCGGGAATCTCTCCGCTTTGCCCTCTGCACCCCTGTTCCTGCACTCTCCTCCATGGCTCTGAAGCTTCCCGCCCGCCATGCCCTGTCTCTGTCAGTTAAGGGGCTTTCCAGTGTGTGGAAACTTTTCCTCCTTCACCGCTCCCTCCCAGTGGTGCAGGTTCTGTCCCTATTCTTTTGGCTCTGTTTTTTCTTTTGCCCTACCCAGGTACGTAGGGAGTTTCTTGCCTTTTTGGGAAGTCTGAGGTCTTCTGCCAGCATTCAGTAGGTGTTCTGTAGGAGTTGTTCCACATGTTGATGTATTTCTGATGTATTTGTGGGGAGGAAGGTGATCTCCACGTCTTACTCTTCCACCATCTTGAAGGTCTCTAGGTGTATATATTTTATTTTATTATTAATTTTTAATCCTTTCTGGGATTTTCTGAGTTTCCAGGTCCTGTGGATTAATATCTTTAATCTTTTTGGAGAAGTTTCAGCCACTCTTTCTTCAAATATTTCTTCAACACTTCTGTCTCCTTCTGAAATTACATTTAAGTGCATGTTAGACTCTTTGAGAGTATCCTAGGACTCTTTGATGCTCTGTTCTGCTTTCTTTTTCTGTCTTTTTCTTTGTGCGTGTGCGTGTGCCTGTGTGTGTGTTTTATAGTTTGGTTGCTATCTAGTGACCATTCTTGGTTATGTTGTCTATTAATAAGCCAGTTTCAGGCATTCTTCATCTCTGTAACTGTGTGTGTGTGTTTTATAGTTTGTGTTGTGTATGTGTGTGTGTGTTTTATAGTTTGATTGCTATGTAGTGACCTCTCTTGGTTAAGTTGTCTATTAATAAGCCAGTTTCAGGCATTCTTCATCTCTGTAACTGTTACGTTTTCCCCTAGCATTTCTATTTGATTATTTCTTATTCTTCACATACTCCATCTGTCCATGATGAAATTCCCTGTCAGCTCATGCATGCTGCCTACTCCTTCCATTAGATAACATATTAATGATACTTTAAATTCCCTCTCTAACACATACATTATCTAGCTTATCTCTGAGTCTCAGTCTGTTGATATATTTGCCTTTTGACAGTGGGTTGCTTTTCCTTGACTTTAGTGTGTCTCACAATGTCTTATTGGTTCCTGACATGGTATGTAGAGGAGCAGACTGAGGTAACTAGTACTCATGATGGATAATGGCCATTCATGTGGGATATTGAGTTCAGATAGTCAGGATTTAACTGGGTTTGGGTTTTATTGTTACAGTGGCTACCTTTAGTGTACCACCAGCTTTAAATTTCTCTATCATCACCTTATTCTTATCATGGGGTTGGTTTTTCTCAATTTTCCTGCTTTATTCTAAGTTTTAGGCTTTCCTTGGTCTCTCTCCATGCTCTTATCCCTCCCCAAATGGTAGACGGCTGTTGACTGTGGTTAGTGCTTATTAACCTAGTGATGGAATACAGACAAGTTCTCTATTATTCTGTCTTAGGTGGTTTCCAGTTTATGCTTGAAAAGTAAAGATCTTCTTTCTAACATCTGCAGCCAATTTGGGTTAAGAACACAGGCAAGCTCAGCATCCACTTTACATCCAGTTGCTCATTTTCTCTGTTCTTGTTATGGTATCCTACTATAATTCAGAAACTCTCTTTTTTAACTTGTTAAGAGAAAAAAAAGACAGGAAAAGAGAAGAAAAGAAAAGTCCCTCTAGGTGTCCATGAGAGTGAAGGAGGTACAGTCACGTGGCTGATCAGAGTAGAGAAGGAATCTGTGGCTCTAACTTTTCCAAGCAGATTTCAAAAATCCCCTCATTTTAGCCATTTTCTCTTCACTTTGCTTTGCCAACAGTTCCTGAGATTTGGGGGACAGTTTGAATTATAAATCAGGTTATTTTGTAGCATTCCTCACTGTTATTTTAGGATTCAGCATTTTTTTTCAGATCTGTTTTCATCTTCCATAATTTTGTTACTGTAGGCTTGCCTTCTATTTTTTCTAAATTTGTGGGTTTATATCTTTAAACCAAATCATATACTATTATTTTAGTGGAATTTTGGGGAGGGAGCCAAAGGTAATGAATGTGTTTAATCTACCATGCTTATACAGAAGTCCTGTGGCTGGCAATCTTAAAGTGATTAATCATTTTAACTTCTTATCAAGTTCCTCTATTGTATGTGTAAATAAACTTTGGGGAGGACCCAGATAGCCCTACTGATGTGGCCAGAAATAGATGAAATTGTCTAGGATGTGCAGCTTACATTTTATCTCTGGGATATAAATATATGTTTGTCATGTCTTATTTTCTTATTAAGATTTCAAGTACCTTGATGGAAAAGTTCATATCTCATATATCTTTATAATGCTTCTAACATCTTGCCTGTTATCCTGATTTTCTGTTATTTTAAACTCTTTCATGTATTTAGCCAGATTAAAATTCCAGCTGTAAAGTCCTGTAATTTTTATAGAAAAATTGGGCTAATAGGGATTATTCTTCGTTTTGCATTTACTCAGAGTTTTTTTCCCATAAAAAATGTTATTTGTTTATGAAAATCAGAACAATCTATGTTTAGCAGGCTCTTAAACCTGAACACAATGTAAAAACTAAATTCCTTCTTTTCTATGTTATTTGAGTGAGGCTGAGTGCCCTTGCTAATACAAAACTGGTTCTTCTGTTTCCTCATAAGGGGTGTCAAAATAATGTTAAGAAGTTGCAGCTCTTTGTAACTAAAAATTCTCGATGTGGGGATATACAATTGGGGGCCAGATCATTTTATTACACCATTTACATTTATTTAAATGTAAATGCTACTAAGTGTAAGGATCTGTGTTATATACTCTGAAGGACTTTGAGGAGCACCAGCTCCTTTCAGGACCCAACTTGTTGCTTAGTGCTATATACCTCATCTCCACACAGCAAGAACACTAAATGTTTCTTTAATTTTGTATCTATATGAAATGATGGATGTTCACTAAACTTATTGTCATAATTACTTCATGATGCATGTGAGTCAAATCATTATGCTGTACACTTTAACCTTATGCAGTGCTATATGTAAATTATATCTCAATAAAACTAGAAGAGGACTTCCCTGGTGGTGCAGTGGTTAAGAATCCGCCTGCCAATGCAAGGGACACAGGTTCAAGCCCTGGTCCGGGAAGATCCCACATGCTGCAGAGCAACTAAGCCTGGGTGCCACAACTGAGCCTGCGCTCTAGAGCCCACAAGCCATAACTACTGAGCCCACATGCCACAACTACTGAAGCCCGTGCACCTAGAGCCTGTGCCCCACAACAAGAGAAGCCATCGCAATGAGAGGCATACCGCAACAAAGACCCAACTCAGCCAAAAATAGAAATAAATAAATTTTTAAAATTTATTAAAAAAAACTAGAAGAAAAAAAGGTTTTTTCTCTGTAATGTGACCTCTTCTATGGATGACTATGGAAGTTAGGTACAAAATATTAAAGAGGATAAAAGAAGGAGGATGACTCTCTCTTTGAAGTGAATTGTTTATTTAACCCAAACACACATGGAAACCTGATCCCAGAAACATCTGCTGTCATTGTTCTATTTATATATAATGACTTGAAGAATAAAATAAGGCATCTTACACAAATAGCTTCTCTCTTCTAATAAAACCTATTGAATCAGAGGTTGTCAGATATAGTCAAGTCATCATAGATGGAAATGTGAGCTAGATTATTAAGACTCTGACTCAATCATCTCATTTACTGGCAGTTTTCAAAAAGGAAGATAGAAACAGAGGAGTATGAAGGTTTGCTTGTGTTTCTTCCCCTTGTGCAATCTAGTTCCCTCTCAGTCTCTTTTTGCTTACTGTGAGATGGATTCCAGAGAGGCAGCATTACAATCAGATTTATAATGTGTTTAGAAAGAAGCCTTCCTTGGATTACTTAGCATTGAAATAATTATAATTTGTATTGAGCCTTTGATCTCAGATCAGTTAAATCCATGAAGGATGAGTTGGAAGTGCAGAAAACACGTCCAGGAGTAATTTTGATGGGATAACTAAACTTTCCATCCTCCCTGTAGAGAAGATAAAAATGATGCTTCTTTAATTTAATAAAAATGTAAGATAAGTGAAGTATCTGTTGAAGAAATGCACAAGCACTCTCATTTAAGTTGGCCCCTATAGAATATTCTGGTGGAAACTGTGATACACTTCAATTCTGGGCTCCTTCATGGTTGGGAGTGCTCAGTTGTCTCTAAAATGAAGTGATTTTTCTGTTTCTATAGAAGGATGATGCACTGGCCCAATAAAACCTGGACACAGAAGACATTGAAAACATAATGATAGTGTACTTGGTCCTTTAGTTACTGACAGACAGAGTATATTATATATATTTGGCACATACTAAATGTCAGGCATTTTGATAGAAATGTTCCCATATTTCAGGTCTGAAATTGGAATTTACGTCTGTACTTTTCTAAAATCTTTTCTATTAACAAGAAGTGATAGAGCTTGATGCTTGAGAGCATGGTCTCTACCAACTGCTAGCCGTGGGTCCTGAGAAAGAATTTCCTTTGCTTGAGTTAAAAAGAACTGTGGCTCTGAACAGAATATTGAGGCTTAGGGTAAGGCCCAAAGTTACTGCTGTGAGCTTCCAAGATCTGATAGGAAGTGAGAGGAGTTGGGAAAATTTCCCAACTGGCCCTACATTTCCACACATCCGGAAACAGTACCTGACAAAATGTGGGTTAGAAATAAATACCAGTGGTGATGGTAGAGTTGAAATTTCATTAACAAAACCAGGCAGCAGTTACCCTGATACCTCTGAATTTGTAAGCTAAGCCTTTGATTGATTGATTGATTTTTTGGCTATCTGGGAACCTCAAAGGAATTTTAGCTCAGAAGACACTTATATGATAAGTTTATGTTTGGTCTTTATTTCCTTTTCTTTCTCTTTCCTCCTTTCCTTCTTGTACGAAGTTTTGCTGGTTTCAAAACTGGAACCCATTGAATAAGACTTACCACTCACAGGGATAGTCTTAAAAGAGAGACTGCTGGGTCCCTATTGAAGTGGGAGATTTATTTAAAGTAGTTAGTAATTAATTTTAATTAGTTATAATAATTTATTTAAAATAATATCAAGATTTATCTGGATGAGAAGACTTAGCACAGATGATGAAGACAATGGAGCAGATTTATTGGATGCTGGTGATCCATACTTGGATGATATTGATGATGAGATAGACCCAGAGATAGAAAAAGCTAATGAAAAGTTTTGTTTAGAATCAACAAATATAAGTAAAAGAATAAAGTTACACTGCAACATACCAGTTTTATAAGGCAGTTTAGGTTATGGTGATTTAGCGGAACACAGGAAAACAAGAAAATGTGTCACACTTACACCAAATTAAGGATGTTGAGTTATGTTACTAATATATGCAAGTTTAGTTTTGTTTAATGCTATCTGCCAAAATAAACTTCATTCCTTATAACTTAAAGTGTGTGTGTGTGTGTGTGTGTGTGTGTGTGTGTGTTTGTGTGTATAATAGTTTATTATTACAGTTAATTCCACTGTTTTGGCTTCAATAAAATTAATTTTGAAATAAATGGAATGTTGAAAGTAAAACACATATTTATTAAGATTTACTCAAAACGGCAAGGAAAGCATTGCTAGAGGAAGAATCAAAATTAAAATAATCTTCAAGGGGGCATCAAGCCTGAACCTGGGAAGATGGTATTGAGGGTCAATTCTGAAAAGTGAGGTGTGGATGAAAATAGGAGGGTTAGAAACTGTAGGGTGTCAAGAGTAAGACAATGTCAGAGGAATGAATCAGGACAAGTTTAAACTGTGGGAATGAGAGTGCTGAAGTTCTCATTTTTATGGGGCATTTGGTGTGCAGTGGAAGTGATTATTCAAAAGAACCCTACAGGAATTTACTTTTTTGTTGTGTCAAATAGCCTGGGTACCAAAAGTCTTCTCATGAGTGAATTCTACTTATAACATCATGGACTTTTGTTGTTGTTGTCTTGACCTTAGAGAATATTTGACCTATACATAAATAAAACATCTTGATAATTATTTTTTCTCTGGAGAAATTCTGTGTGAATGAACTAGAATGTGTGAAGTCACAATCTAAAATCTAGTCTTAGGAAAACCATGATGTCTCATTTCTCTTTCCTCTAAAAGGTGAAGTCAAAGAGAGATACAGGCACATTTTCTACTCTTGGATGAAAGGTGTTGTAGAAATACAGAGCATAAGCCTATCATTTCCACAGCTCTGAACTATGCTGTCCTCAGAATGCAAGGTGGAAAACTGAAGCTGCAGCTTATTTCAATGGCCTCCTATGACCCATGAGTAAATTCAGTGTAATTCAAATAGCAGAAGTAACCCAAATAAGAAAGAGGCACATGAAAGCTCCAAATATTGATCTATTCAATAATAACAAGGGGAACATAAACTACCAACTTTTCATGGACAGATGTGATTTCTTATCTCTATCCCAATGGAAGAATAAAATCAAAACTATGGTTTACTGAGCTAAAGAAGAGTCTGACTCATGGATTCTGGCCACAATACATTTCTGAACTCCTCCTTCAAGTCTAAAGCATGACCCAGTCAGGTTCAGCACTAATTCATGCGGCTGTCACATTTACAACTGAAGTACTGGGGGAGACCTCCAGGAAATAGATGATTTGAGTTGTAAGCAATTCCTGTTATCCAGCTAAGAGAAAAGCGGGAACCACAGAGATTAAATGTAAAAATTTATTTATAATTTTAGATTGCCAGTCCAGAAATGTAGAAGGTCCCTGGCTATTCACAGCCACATAATATAAATAGATTCATAAGCTATTAACGGTATAACACTAGTCTGTTATTCTGAATTTACAATAAACATTTTTTTTTAAAAAGCCATCAATTTTTAAAAACTTGTCTGGTATATAAATGGAACAACATTGCTCCAAATAGAATTGCTTCTTAAGTAGCAAGATCTGGGAAGAACTCATAGCTACACTGTATCTCCATTACAATATTAAGGCCCAGAAAATTCCAGCTCTAGGATGTCTGGTCCTCAGCCTGTTGGCCTGGTGGTGTATCAAGAGTGAGCCTGCATTGCTTCAAGTCCTTTCATCTAGAATGTTTCAGTGAGAGCTTTTTATGGGGAAATCACTTTTTTTTTTCTTTCTTAAGATCATTTATCACTTAGTATATAAGCCAATATTTACATGTATCTGTCACAAAGACTCAACCCTATTCCAGAACATATTAAAGGGAACATGTGGAATATGCATGTGCAAAAGAGGGGTTGTTGGTTTCCATATTTTGGGGAATTGTAAAATACCTCTTCCCTTTCTCTCCTATACTGAGCCCACTGAAGTTTTCTTGCCCTGCGTTACAAGAAACTCTAGTTTGTGTGTATTCCACACAAAGCTAGTTGTTGGGCTAAAGACTGTGAAAAAGAGAAAGAGAAGCTTGCAATTTTCTAACTTTTGCTGTTAAGAAAACACAGTGATATGGCTGTTTACAGTTAGGGCAGTCAAAAGCAAATCTCTGCTTTGCCGTTAATAGTAGTATGATCTCTGGAAAATTTTTTGACTTTTCTAAATGTCAGTTTCCCTGACTGCCAAATGGAAAAATGATAGCATCTATGTCTTAAAGTTGCCATGAGGGTTAAATGAAATAATGTGCTTGAATGTGTCTCATTTAATTTTCAAATCACTCTATGAAGTGAAGCTCTTATTACTATTATTACTATTTCTCACTCTATAGATGAAGAAACCGAGCCTTACAGAAATAATTAAAATTAAAACTAACTAACATTCCCAAGGCCATGCTGTTAACAAGTGTGGGACATGGTAGTCAAACCCAGCTCTGCCTGACTCTAGGGCCTGAACTCTTCACCACTGCATGATCTTCCCTTCTAAGTGTTCACTCGTTTCTAATGAGAAAGGATTTAAGTCATTGGCAGAAGTCCAATGCATAATCTTTGTGATATGTGTAATTTGGCCTATTGCAATTGTAGAGAGAGCTGTTTCCAGTTTCCATACCATACTACAGGTTTGGCCATTTCGAATCAAAACTTTGGCTATTATTTTAAACTCCCAGATCTAAAAACTTCTCAAGTGTTGCCATAGATTGATAGCTAACAGGTAAGTCCCAAGGGATAAGTTGCAGTGAAGGTTCTGGAGCTCAGGATGGGCAGAGCAAATCAGCAGCTGGTAGAAAAGGACTTTCCTCTGGGTGTTCTGTAGTTACACTCATATTCACAAATGTTAACCCAGCTGCTACCTAATTGAAATCGCTAATAGAGTTACCTTTCCTCAAGCCAGTACCAGGAAATCCAAACCACAGATAAAATTAGCCCTGGCAACTTAAGAGCTTAGTCCAGTAGATCTCAATCTTTTTGGCCTCAGAACCCCTTTATGAGGACCCCAAAGTATGTGTTATGTGTGTTACACATCTATGATTTGTGTGTTACATATCTATTTCTGGGTTCCATATTAAAAATTAAAATTGAGAAAATTTTCATTTGAAAATAATAATAAACCCATTACATGTTAATTGATTACATATAAACTGATGTTAGCATAAATAACATATTTTTAATGGAAAATAATTATATTTTCCATTGAAAAAATTATCCCAGAGGGTGGTATTATTTAACATTTGTGCAAATCTCTTTGATGGCTTAATAGAAGATAGCTGGATTCTCATAGCTGCTTCTGCGTTCAGTTTGTTACATCATCACACTTCATGTTGATTCTGCAAAACAACACTGATCACTCATGAGAGAGTGAGAGAGAAAGGAATATAACATTTAGAGTTATTATTAAGATAGTTTTGACATTACAGATCCCCTGAGTGGGTCTTGATGACCTCCTGGGGTCCCTGGACCACACTTTGAGAACCATTTGCTTGACCAATAAACTTGAAGTATGAGGAATGTCCTATTGATACTACTGGTATAATTGATAGTACAATAATATTCATGGCTGAGACCATTCAAGCTTAAAAAATAGACTATTTAGTAGCATAATGTATTGGAACTTGTTTGGATTTGTAAGTTCTAAAACTTTCACACAAGCTTCAAGAAGGTCAGGGAACTTTGTCACTACTGATTTGCAGAGGTGAGAAATAATAATATTTCTTTCTATGATTTTTGTTCACTTAGAGCCCCATTTGACAAGTCCTATAAGCCATTTAACAGAGAGTGTTTGTTATGAGACTCAAATATATACTGCTTTCTGGTGTCCAGGCTCCACAAATCCATCATGCGTCTGCTGTGAAATCAAGCCTGTGGGAGCCCAGACGGCTTTCTCTTGTAAAGGTTCCCAGAAAGTCCAAATCTTCCCCTTTTTCCTACTTGATATTTGAAGTATGTGGACTGGGACCATTAGGAGGCCAGTGTCCTCCAAGTTTTGCAAAGCCTCGGTCTACTGTAGACTGTATACTTTGGCAGGCTGCTTGAGAGCACATAGCCTGGCTGTCTACCAGTGAGAGTCCCACCGAGTCTCTGGGTGCCCTTCCTTTCCTGCTCCCCAACATCGTCCTTAGGGTCCCATGATTAGTTACACTGTTGGGGCTCAAAGCAGGCCAGCCCTCCCCTGAACACAGTTTCCGGAATCTCCTCTCCTCAGAGTACTGCCTGCTTTCTTCCAGCCACTGGTTTTCTTTCACTCTTTGCCCATATAGTTACCCAGTTGCCTGCAGTTTCTTGAGGCCACCCTTGTTTCCAATTGTCTCTGTTAGTTGTATTCAGCTGACCCTAAAACTAGTGTGGCATGTAAGAAACCTTGAAAATAAACCTGATACCAATGTAAGCAAAAAATATATATATATGAAATCATCTATTTCTATAAAAATGTATGGTTTTAGTCATGGAGGTAGAACTATAAAAACTGTTCAATTATTAATCAACAAATAGTTACAGGATCCCAATAAAATGAAAATCCCCTGCCAGATGCACTAAAAGTCACATATTGAGTCTCTCTGGGGAGTCTCCACTCTCAAACAATTTTAATAGATTTTAGATTGAGCACTTGCTTTATGAAAAACTTGGAGCTCAATAATGCAAGGGAGTCAGAATGATCCAGGAGAGCTTCTCAAACCTCAGTGTACAAGTTCTGATCCAATAGACCTGAGATGAGGGCTGTTATTCTGCATTTCTACCAAGCTCATAGGTGAGGCTAAAACTGCTGGTGCTGGGGCCTCATTCTGAGGAGCAAAGGTCTAGGACATGCCAATCAAAGTGTGGTCCATAGACCAGTGCTAGGCAGTGAACTATTGGTTACTGGTCTGTAATGGGTTAAGTACAGAAAATGAAAGTAAGCATTTTGAAACCTTTAAAGCATTTTGAAAGAGTAATTTTATGTTTGTTGTATATAATAATAAAATTGGGACTTGTGTTTTCTATATCTCTTTTTAAAATTTCTGGTAACCTATTTTTATTATATTTTACAAAAATATTGGTCTGGGACAGATTTTATATACATACAAATGGTTGTTCATCATAAGTGATTTGAAAAACTCTGGTCTAGAGCATTGTCCCTGGCTCATGAAACTTATAATAAAATTGGAGAAATATGAAAAGCAACCATAAACACACAACAGAATGTGGTGGAGACCATACAAGAAATAAAGAATTTTGAGGGTTCAGTGGAGTGGAAAGGAAATAGGAGGACCGAAGCATTTATGGAACACCTGTATAATGGCATACACAGCTAAGTCCTTAACATTTAGCCCACCCAAAGCCCCATTTTAAAAATGAGAAAACTGAATGTCAGGGAAATTAAATAAATCAAGATCAGGAAGGAGTAGGGCCAGAATTAAAATGTAGGTTTGACATATATCTGTGAATTATGGATCCTCATATTTTTTGAACACCCTCCCTACATTCTATTAGGATCTCACACTTTAATCTCACCTTCCTGAGGTAAACTTCACATACTTTATGTCTAGCCTTCCTTACAGGGAGGGTGCAGGCATGAGATCTAGGTTCTGTACTCTGAAGACTGGAGAGGTCAGAGACTGGAGACATGGACACCAGATTAAGGACAGTACAGAAGACACTGTTGGTTTCTATTGTGGGTTGAATTTGGGTTGAGCTGTGTGCGCCCCACTGCCCCAAATTTATATGTTGAAGTCCTAACCACTATTATAGCAGAATGTTACCTTATTTGGAAATAGGACTATTGCATATGTAATTAATTAAAATGAGGTCACACTGGATTAGGGTGGGCTCCTAATTCAATTAAACTGATGTACTTATAAGAAGGGGAAGTTTGCACACAGACATGCACAGGGAGAATGCCGTGTGAAGATAAAGGCAGAGACTGAGGTGATGCAGAACAAGCCAAGGAACATCAACGATCACCAGTAAACCACTGGAAGCTAAGAGAGAGGCATGAGACAGATTCTCCCTCTCTGCCCTCAGAAGGAACTGACTCTGCTGACACCTTGGTGTCAGATTTCTAGCCTCCAGAGCTGTGAGACAATAAATTTCTGTTGTTTAAGCAAATGTTTAACATTTTCTACAAGAAATATTCAAGCTATGAAATTGAAAAATCTCACTGAGTGTGGCGTAAGATTAAAAACAATCACCCAGGGATATCACAGTGAAATGGCAGAATATCAAAGACAATGAGAAAGATCTTTAAAATTACCAGAAGAGAAAAAAGATAGCTCATGAGTTTAACCCTTGGGTAATTCTACAGGGGCTGAGAAAAGGGTTGAAACAGGAACAAAGGGGAATTACTTTCAGAGCGTGGCCAATACCTCCATCTTGACTTCACTTTGATTAGAGTCAGGCTACACGGTGGCTGGGAAAGCTCTTGTCTAGCCATAGAAAGCAAGTGTAGGGCTAGAAAATCAAGAGAGAGTCAGGTGTCTGGGGGTGTGTGTGTGTGTGTGTCTACTTGTGCACACTAGTGACTATTTCATGTTTAGTTGTTTCTGATCTTCTGGGTATGTTGGAAAAAATAGAACTCAGTATATCGGTATTTATTCAGTTCAGTGTAATGTATATTAAATATCCTATCTAAACCAGGTACTACTCTGTAAGTGCAAAAATAAACAAGACATAGTTTCTTCTTTCATTCATGGATAACTTCACTCTGTCATACTATTTATGACAATTTTATGAACAAAATACAATTTTTGAAGGCAATCTCTTCAGCTTAAGTACCCCATTCATGTAGTTTCTCTAGGAATTAAGGATATTTATTGGAACCTTACTTGAGTGTAGGCATTTATTCTGGAAAATTGCTAAAATGCCTTTTCATTTCATTCTGATAAATTATTTTTTAAAAAGACATAGATAAGTGGATCCACATATTTCTTGCTTAGGAATCAATACCACTGCTTTAAATTTTCGGTAAATCCTTTAAAGAGGCAGGTAAAGTACAATCTGTAAGCTTGAGCATCAGTGTAAAACTGTTGAGTTTATTTTTGTATAAATGTGCTTCTATATTAAACTAAAACAACCATAGAGGAAGTCAAATGTTTGCTCTCTTCAACAACACATTGGTACTAAAAAAGGGAGTGATGATGATAATCCCACGAGGGTTTTCTTTAAAAATCTCTATGTAGATTATTACCCATATTTATTTTTTTACCATTGCCAAAATTAGTTCTATGGATTGCTTTATTATAGCTATTTCAGTGGTAAGTTTGCCTCAAGCTCTGTAGCTGGATAAGTAATCAATACCTTACATATCAAAGAAAAGTTTCCTAAGGAGGAAAACATTTTTTTCTTGAATAACCTTTTTGTTGTTGTTGGCAATATATTTCAAAGTGCTCAGAGAGATGTGCATGGATGTTTTTTCTCTCAGTGCCAAACATTAGCTTCTGATTATGGCCTTAACAAATAATGCTGGTATGTGATAATAATAAAAAGTAAAAAAAATAAGACCTAGTTTATTTTGAGACCTGCAGTCACAGTCAACCAGTCCTATTTAGTGTCAGTAGGACTAATGGCAGTATCTATAATTTGTGATGGGAGGTACTAATAATGTTAAATTTACAAAAATTGGTGACGGAGGAATGATAAGAATTTTGTTCCCATAAAGAAGACAATGAAAATAAAAAGGTAAACTAATGTAATATGTTGGTTAGAAATAGCTGCTTCATTTTTATTTTCCTTTAGCTTTAAAAATATCCAAACCACAAGGAGGAGAGAGGGAGAGAGAGGGAGAAGGGGAGGGGGAGGAAGGAGAGGTGAAGGGGGACAGAGACTAGCTATGATGGAATATTGGCATTGGAGTAGTAGAAAGAACAGGGGGTTTGGAGTTAGAAGGCATGGCACTTAATTCTTGGGCACAGAAAGTTTGGAAAGGATGCTTATTGTCTTTGAATATCCATTTTCTTAGCTGTAAGATATAAAAACAGTGTAATAAAGTGTGAGAAAAGCCTTTGTAAACTGTCACGCACTATACAAATGTCAGTTATCATTATTCAGACTCCCAGAGAAAATAGAGTGAAAAACTGTGCCTGCTTTGGCCACTTTTTTATTCTTATTTTATTTTTTAAATTTTTATTTGATATTGAGGTGTAGTTGATTAACAATGTTGTGTTAGTTTCAGGTGTACAGCAAAGTGATTCAGTTGTACATATACATGTATCTATTCTTTATCAAATTTGTTTCCCATTTAGGTTATTACAGAATATTGAGCAGAGTTCCCTGTGCTATATAGTAGGTCCTTGTTGGCTGTCTATTTTAAATATAGTAGTGTGTATATGTCAGTCCCAAACTCTCAATTTATCCCTCCCCTCCACCTTTTCCCTTTGGTAACCATAAGTTTGTTTTCTAAGTCTGTGAGTCTATTTCTGTTTTGTAAATAAGTTGTATCTTTTTTTTTATTTTATTTTATTTGTGGTACGTGGGCCTCTCACTGTTGTGGCCTCTCCCATTGCAGAGCACAGGCTCCGGATGCGCAGGCTCAGCGGCCATGGCTCACGGGCCCAGCCGCTCTGTGGCATGTGGGATCTTCCCGGACCGGGGCACGAACCCATGTCCCCTGCATCAGCAGGCAGACTCTCAACCACTGCACCACCAGGGAAGCCCCTAGTTGTATCATTTTTTTTGATTCCACATATAAGCGATATCATATGATATTTGTCTTTCTCTGTCTGACTTACTTCACTTAGTATGACAATCTCCGGGTCCATCCATGTTGCGACAAATGGCATTATTTCATTCTTTTTAATGGTTGAGTAATACTCCATGCTTTGGCCACTTTTTGGGTCCCATTTCTATGAGTTCTCCATGTGAAAGTGGCAAAAAAAAATTTGTTACAGTGCAGATACAGATGATTATCAGAAAGGAAAGTATATGATCTTATGATTGCCAGCACAGATGGATTCAGATGATAAAATATTTGTTTTCCCAAAAAGTCCATAGTAATGCCTCTTTGTGGGTAGCTAGTAATCTCTTGGAATTCTGGTCTCTATCCTTGTTCTCCCCCCTTCTCCTCTTCTTCCCATCTTTCCTTTGGTCTTTTCTACCCTTCTGCCCCTTCCCTTATCACCTAATCCACAGTCTCAGTTCTGCCCTGGAGATGAGCCCCAGATCCTTACTGTCCAACTAGGAGCAGACGCACGTTTTTAGTCTTAAGGAACACGTACAAGGAAGGCAATATTTCTCTCACTCTGTTGGCTGCACTTCCATAGCAGTTTTTATAGGGTATTATGCTAACAGAGTTTCTGTTACTTTTGTTTTTTATCACAGTTGAGGAAGATACGGGGAAAAAAGGACAGGGCTGCAAGCTGGAGGGCTGCAGAAAATTCCATTGTGTAACATGAATTACTGTCATGGCGATGGGAACTCAAGAACTCTGCAGAGTCCTCTAAAACAGCACTTCTCAAATGCCCATATGCATAGCATTCACCTGTTAGCAGATTTTGATTCAGTAGTTCTGGGGTGAGCGTGAACAGTCTGCATTTCTAATAAGCAGCCAGGTAGTCCATGGATCCACCCTTTAAATAGTCATCTCTACAGAGAAATCTTTTCATTTTGCATCCCTACCTTACAATCTACTGGAAGCAGCATTGTGTAAAGGAAAGAGCAAAATGATTTTGTAGTCAACTGGAATAGATTTGAAATCTGGCTCCATGAATTCTTTAAAAGACATTGGGCAAGGATTACTTTTTAAGTACAATTTCTCTAAGTCTCACTATTATCTGGAATGTGGAGATAATAATATCTGTCTTACAGGATTGCTATAAGAATTAAATGTTTCCGTTTTTTTTTTTTTTGCTTTTGCTTTTGTTTTTTTGGCTGCCTTGGGTCTTCGTTGCTGCACGCAGACTTTCTCTAGTTGTGGCGAGTGGGGGCTACTCTTTGTTGCGGTGTATGGGCTTCTCATTGCAGTGGCTTCTCTTGTCACAGAGCGCAGGCTCTAGGCACGTGGGCTTCAGTAGTTGTGGCACACGGACTCAGTAGTTGTGGCGCACGGGCTTAGTTGTGGGATCTTCCCGGACAAGGGCTCAAACCCGTGTCCCCTGCATTGGCAGGGGGATTCTTAACCACTGCGCCACGAGGGAAGTCCAAGTGTTTCAGTTTTTGCAAAGCATTTTAACATGGGGTCTAGACTGCTCCCTCTCCTTTCTTTGCCCATTTCAAATTCTTCAAGATGGCATATAAGGATTGTCACAATGCAGCCCCAAGTTCTATTTCAAACTTCATCTGCTTATTGATACTGAAACAATTTACTTCCATGTAGCTCACAATCTATTGTACATTAACAGGATTTTACTTTACAACTTCTGCATTAATCTAACTTTGTTATTCCAGGAAACATTTGCCCAAGAATATGAAGTTGAAAATAACTATTGTTTTATTTCAGAACCTCTTGAATTTACTGATCTGAACAATAGATTTATTTTCATTAGGTATATAACCTCTTCTCAGAATAATAGATTACTCAGCTGGGCTCATCAAATGTTTGTTTACTCTTCAAAGACTGTCTTCAAAGTCTCCCCCTTACTTTATACATTAATCTTACACTATTACATTGTGAACCTTGTTCAGTATCAGTCAGACCCCTTATTAAAAGGCATGCCTTAAACTACACCCCCAAACCTTACAAATGTCACTTTGACTCCCCCTTCCAACATACTACTAAGATTCTGTCAAGGTCTTAATTGGCCCCCCACTTCCGGCAGTAAACAGTAAACTTGTCTTTGTTTGATCAAACAGGTTATTTTGCTGGTCTCTTTAGAGAGGTGAAAGTCCATAATCTCGTCTATGAAAACTATCATCCAGACAAATATAATTACAGTTGACCCTTGAACAAGGAGGGAGTTAGGGGCACCAGTCCTCCCTGCAATCAAAAATCTGTGGACAATTTACAGTTGGCCCTCCATACAAACCCAGTTCCTCCCTATCCATGGATCCACATCCACGGATTCAACTAATCGTGGATTTTGTAGTATTGTAGTATTTACTATGGAAGAGAAATCGGCGTATAAGTGGATCTGCACAATTCAAACCTGTGTTGTTCAAGGGTCAACTGTAATTACTTGTTATTTCCTAAAGGTATTATGCCTTTTCATAGTCTGTGTTTTTGCATATCAGTTTCTTTTTCTAGAATAGCATCTCCTTGTCTTTTATCTAACCTTCAAGACTCAGGCTAAGTGTTGCTTCCTCTGAAATATTTATTGAAGTACTAGCAATATAAATCACTGAAGCTTCTGTGCTCCAATAGCATTCAGAAAGCCTTTTCTATAGTATCCTATTGTTTTCTGATTGCTTGGTTATACATTTTTCTTTCCTAAAGACATTGTGCTCCTTGAATGTAGGGACTGAGCCTTATCCACTTCTACTTGTACCTTGAAGAATGAAAGAAACTTACAAGTTGATCAATAAATATTTGTTGAACGTGGAATGAACAACATTTATCTTAGCTATTTAGAGGAAGAAGAGGGTAAAGAAATGTTTGTCAAAAGGAACTTGGGCTTGTTTTCTTAAGGATATCTTTGCATCCTTGATTGTATTTTCCTTTTTGTTCTAGGTAACCCCAAGAAATGTTAACCTCTGAAATAGTAACTTTCTGAGCCAACAAAAACAGGATCCTGTTGAAGTTTCATGCCTCTGTCAAAAAGGTAATTTCTCATTTCCCTTCCATCTAGCAATTACAGATGACAATTATGAGCATGCAGCTGGTCCAGCCCTTCTAACGGGGTAACAGATGGCTTCCCCCCAACTTCAGGAAAATTTTATATCCTCTGGCATAGATCTGGATATAAATGTTATCAGTTTCATGATCTGAAATAAAGGGTGAGCATGTGGTTTAGCCCAGTCGGAGCTGGAAGAAGGACCAAGTTTTATAGTGTTGTGAAATTCATGACTCTATGATGGCTAATAAAAATGAAGCCTGACATTTTTATGCATCTGTCTAAGTATTATTTACTCCCTGTGCACAGCACATGCTTTATTGTATAGCTCCAATTAATCCAGTACTTGGGTTGTTGAAGGCAGATTTATACTATAGCAATAGAATTTTTTTAAACATCTTCATTGGAGTATAATTGCTTTACAATTGTGTGTTAGTTTCTGCTGTATAACAAAGTGAATAAGCTATATGTATACATATATCCATATATCTCCTCCCTCTTGGGTCTCCCTCCCACCCTCCCTATCCCATTAAAAATGCCATCTGAACTGAAATTTAGAAGTTCAGAAAAAAGTGTCAGAGTTCATAGCTAACAGGTTTTGGCAAGGACTAAATTAAAGTTAGCAGCAGTGAATCATTTCCTATATAACAGTATGTTGAGACATCAGAGAAATTGTTGATAAAAATGAAGTCTAGAGAATACTTATGACAAACAGTAAGGCTGGTTTGATATTCTATCAGTACATTAGCAAAGTAAGCTGCATTTGAAAAGAAGACAGAAGTATGTGTACCATATCTCAGTTTCTGATCATTTTGGATCATTTGGAGGTATAATTATTTAATAAATTTAGTGTTAAGTAGTGAATCTCAGATGTTTCATTCCTCTTTCTTTGGCTGTCATCTAAAAATGAAAGAAATAACCTTTCTTATAATGTAAGAAGCTATAAGCTATTTATCCCTTGGAGTACTCTGACGTTTATTTCATAGCATAATGACGATAAGCATTATAACATATTTGTGTTGAGTCCCAGTGATTCTGATTTGTGTGGTTTGTGTTAATTATATTTTGTAAGAACTTGAGTAGTAATCATAATAGTTTAGTATAAGTGTATTGCAATTTTTGCCTTTAACATGCAAGACCTGAGTGACCCTTAATCAATACTGTGAGGTAGTAATGTACCCATTTTACAAGGGAGACAAAGGGTCAACTAGAAGAAATGATTTTCCACAAGTCACATAGTTGGTAAATGGAAGAGCTAGTGCCAGAACTCAGACTCTTGTCCTGCAGACACAGAACACTTTGTTCTACAGTACACAGATCCCTGTTAATATATTTTAAAATAATTACAGAAGAGATGTTACAGACCCTTCACATAGAATCTGATCAATGTTAATTTTCAGGAAAGTGAACTAAGACAGCATTAGTTTTAATTGCATTCTCCTTTTGAAAACAGTAACCATGAAAATAAATTAAAAGATTGAGTTCAGGATTGATTTTCTTGTCTTTGAAGCAGCCAGTGTAGGTTCAAGAAGCCTGTAGAAAGGTTCTTTTCAGAGATTGTTTTGACTTCCTCATGTTAGAGTATCAAAGGCAAACTCAGTACTCAGTGCAATATTAATCCTATTGGGTTTGAACTCAGACTTTTCTCTAGGGATGTTCCTCCACTTTATAAACAGTGTCAGGGCAAATAAATACATGCTCCTGTGTGGCACAACACAAATAATTGATGACATCGATTGACAGTTTCTAAGATGGTGGTCTAGTTTCATTTTTTTGCATGTGACTGTCCAGTTTTCGCCACAAGATTTATTTATTTAGTTAGTTTTTAACATCTTTATTGGAGGATAATTGCTTTACAGTGTTGCTAGTTTCTGCTGTATAACAAAGTGAATCAGCTATATGCATACATAATATCCCTATATCCCCTCCCTCTTGCATCTCCGTCCACCCTCCCTATCCCACCCCTCTAGGTGATCACAAAGCACCGAGCTGATATCCCTGTGCTATGCGGCTGCTTCCCACTAGCTATTTTACATTTCTTAGTGTATATATGTCAATGCTACTCTCGCACTTCGACCCAGCCTACCCTTTCCCCTCCCCGTGTCCTCAAGTCCATTCTCTACATCTGCGTCTTTATTCCTGGCCTGCCCCTAGGTTCTTCAGAACTAATTTTTTTTTTTTAGATTCTATATATATACGTGTTAGCATACGGTATTTGTTTTTCTCTTTCTGACTTACTTCACTCTGTATGACAGACTCTAGGTCCATCTACCCCACTACAAATAACTCAATTTCGTTTTTTTTTCATGGCTGAGCAATATTCCATTGTGTATATGTGCCACATCTTCTTCATCCATTCATCTGTTGATGGACACTCAGGTTGCTTCCATGTCCTGGCTATTGTAAATAGTGCTGTAATGAACATTGCGGTACATGATTCTTTTTGGATTATGGTTTTCTCAGGGTATATGCCCAGTACTGTAATTGCTGGGTCATAGGGAAGTTTTTTAAGGAACCTTCATACTGTTCTCCATAGTGGCTGTATCAATTTACATTCCCACCAACAGTGCAAGAGGATTCCTTTTTCTCCACACTCTCTCCAGCATTTATTGTTTGTAGATTTTTTGATGATGGCCATTCTGACTGGTCTGAGGTGATACCTCATTGTAGTTTTGATTTGCATTTCTCTAATGATTAGTGATGTTGAGCATCCTT
The DNA here is from genome assembly GCF_937001465.1 of Orcinus orca. Lineage (NCBI taxonomy): Eukaryota > Metazoa > Chordata > Mammalia > Artiodactyla > Delphinidae > Orcinus > Orcinus orca. Next base: position 151,732,644 of record NC_064559.1, on the reverse strand, counting down.
TCATGTGTTTGTTGGCAATCTGTACAACTTCTTTGGAGAAATGTCTATTTAAGTCTTCTGCCCATTTTTGGATTGAATTGTTTGTTTTTTTTGATATTGAGCTGCATGAGCTGCTTGTAAATTTTGCAAATTAATCCTTTGTCAGTTGCTTCATTTGCAAATATTTTCTCCCATTCTGAGGTTGTATTTCTGTCATGTTTATGATTTCCGTTACTGTGCAAAAGCTTTTAAGTTTCATTAGGTCCCATTTTTTAATTTTTGTTTTTATTTCCATTTCTCTTGGAGGTGGGTCAAAAAGGATCTTGCTGTGATTTATGTCATAGAGTGTTCTGCTAATGTCTTCCTCTAAGAGTTTTATAGTGTCTGGCCTTACATTTAGGGCTTGAATCCATTTTGAATTTATTTCTGTGTGTGGTGTTAGGAAGTGTTCTAATTTCATTCTTTAACAGGTAGCTGTCCAGTTTTCCCAGCTCCACTTATTGAAGAGGCTGTCTTTTTCCCATTGTATATTCTTGCCTCCTTTATCAAAAATAAGGTGATCATGTGTGTGTGGGTTTATCTCTGGCTTTCCATCCTGTTCCATTGATCTATATTTCTGTTTTTTTGCCAGTACCATACTGTCTTGATTACTGTAGCATTGTAGTACAGTCTGAAGTCAGAGAGCCTAATTCCTCCAGCTCTGTTTTTCTTTCTCAAGATTGCTTTGGCTATTCGGGGTCTTTTGTATTTCCATACAAATTGTGAAATTTTTCGTTCTAGTTCTGTGAAAAATGCCATTGGTAGTTTGATAAGGATTGCATTGAATCTGTACATTGCCTTGGGTAGTATAGTCAGTTTTTCAATGTTGATTTTTCCAACCCAAGAACATGGTATATCTCTCCATCTGTTGGTACCATCTTTAATTTCTTTCATTGTGTCTTACAGTTTCTGCATACAGATCTTTTCTCTCCTTAGGTAGGTTTATTCCTAGGTAGTTTATTCTTTTTGTTGTAATGGTAAATGGGAGTGTTTCCTTAATTTCTCTTTCAGATTTTTCATCATTAGTGTATAGGAATGCAAGAGATATCTGTGCATTAATTTTGTATCCTGCTACTCCACCAAATTCATTGATTAGCTCTAGTAGTTTTCTGGTAGCATCTTTAGTATTCTCTATGTATAGTATCATGTCATCTGCAAACAGTGACAACTTTACTTCTTCTTTTCCGATTTGGATTCCTTTTATTTCTTTTTCTTCTCTGATTGCTGTGGCTAAAATATCCAAAACAATGTTGGATAATAGTGGTGAGTGTGGGCAACCTTGTCTTGTTCCTGAACTTAGTGGAAATGGTTTCAGTTTTTCGCCATTGAGGACAATGTTGGCTGTGGGTTTGTCATATATGGCCTTTATTATGTTGAGGTAGGTTCCCTCTATGCCTACTTTTTGGAGAGTTTTTATCATAAATGGGTGTTGAACTTTGTGGAAAGCTTTATCTTCATCTCTTGAGGTGATCATATTTTTTTTATCCTTCAATTTGTAAATATGGTGTATCACATTGATTGACTTGCATATATTGAAGAATCCTTGCAATCCTGGAATAAACATCACTTGATCACGGTGTATGATTCTTTTAATGTACTGTTGGATTCTGTTTGCTAGTATTTTGTTGAGGATTTTTGCATCCATGCTCATCAGTGTTATTGGCCAGTAGTTTCTTTGTGACATCTCTGTCTGGTTTTGGTATCAGGGTGATGGTGGCTTCATAGAATGAGTTTGGGAGTATTCCTCCCTCTGCTATGTTTTGGAAGAGTTTGAGAAGGTAGGTGTTAGCTCTCCTCTAAATGTTTGATGAAATTGGCCTGTGAAGCCATCTGGTCCTGGGCTTTTGTTTGTTGGAAGATTTTTAATCACAGTTTCAACTTCAGTGCTTTTGATTGGTCTGTTTATATTTTCTATTTCTTCCTGGTTCAGTCTCAGAAGGTTGTGCTTTTCTAAGAATTTGTCCATTTCTTCCAGGTTGTCCATTTTATTGGCATATAGTTACTTGTAGGAATATCTCATGATCCATTGTATTTCTGCAGTGTCAGTTGTTACTTCTCCTTTTTCATATCCAATTCCATTGATCTGAGTCTTCTCCCTTTTTTCTCGATGACTCTGGCTAATGGTTTATCAATTTTGTTTATCTTCTCAAAGGAGCAGCTTTTAGTTTTATTGATCTTTGCTATTGTTTCCTTCATTTCTTTTTCATTTATTTCTGGTCTGCTCTTTATTATTTCTTTCCTTCTGCTAAGTTTGGTGTCTTTTGGGTTCTTCTTTCTCTAATTGCTTTAAGTGTAAGGTTAGGTGGTTTATTTGAGAGGTTTCTTGTTTCTTAAGTTAGGGTTGTATTGCTATAAACTTCTGTCTTAGAACTGCTTTTGATGTATCCCATAGGTTTTGTGTTGTCATCTTTTCATTGTCATTTGTTTTAGGTATTTTTTGATTTCCTCTTGATTTCTTCAGTGATATTTTGTTTATTAAGTAGTGTATTGTCCAGCCTCCATGTGTCTGTATTTTTTTACAGATTTTTTCCTGTAATTCATATATAGTCTCATAGCATTGTGGTCAGAATAGATACTTAATACGATTTCAATTTTCTTAAATTTACCAAGGCTTGATTTGTGACCCAAGGTATGATGTATCCTGGAGAACGTTCCATGAGCACTTGAGAAGAAAGTGTATTCTGTTGTTTTTGGATGGAATGTCCTATAAATATCAAATAAGTCCGTCTTGTTTAATATATCATTTACAGCTTGTGTTTCCTTATTTATTTTCATTTTGGATGATCTGTCCTTTGGTGAAAGTGGGGTGTTAAAGTCCCCTACTCTGATTGTGTTACTGCCGATTTCCCCTTTTATGGCTGTTAGCCTTATGTATTGCAGTGCTCCTATATTGGGTGCCTAAATATTTACAATTGTTTTATCTTCTTGTTGAATTGATCCCTTGATCATTATGAAGTTTCCTTCTTTGTGTCTTGTAATAGTCTTTATTTTAAAGTCTTTTTTGTCTGATATGAGAATTACTACCCCAGCTTTCTTTTCATTTCCATTTGCATGGAATATCTTTTTCCATCCCCTCACTTTCAGTCTGTATGTGTCCCTAGGTCTGAAGTGGGTCTCTTGTAGACAGCATATATATGGGTCTTGTTTTTTATCCATTCAGTCAGTCTGTGTCTTTTGGTTGGAGCATTTAATCCATTTACATTTAAGGTAGTTATCGTTATGTATGTTCCTATTACCATTTTCTTAATTGTTTTGTGTTTGTTATTGTTGGTCTTTTCCTTCTTTTGTGTTTCCTGCCTAGAGAAGTTCCTTTAGCTTTTGTTGTAAAGCTGGCTTGGTGGTGCTGAATTCTCTTAGCTTTTGTTTGTCTGTAAAGTTTTTAATTTCTCCATCAAACCTGAATGAGATCCCTGCTGAGTAGAGTAATCTTGGTTGTAGGTTTTTCCCTTTCATCACTTTAAATATGTCCTGCCACTCCCTTCTGGATTTCAGAGTTTATGCTGAAAGATCAGCTGTTAACCTTATGGGTATTCCCTTGTATGTTATTTGTTGTTTTCCCCTTGCTGCTTTTAGTAATTTTTCTTTGTATTTAATTTTTGATAGTTTGATTAATATGTGTCTTGGTGTGTTTCTCCTTGGATTTATCCTGTATGGAACTCTATGTGCTTCCTGGACTTAATTAACTCTTTCCTTTCCCATATTAGGGAAGTTTTCAACTATAATCTCTTCAAATATTTTCTCAGTCCCTCTCTTTTTCTCTTCTTCTTCTGGGACCCCTATAATTCGAATGTTGGTGCGTTTAATGTCTCAGTGGTGTCTGAGACTGTCCTCAATTGTTTACATTCTTTTTTCTTTATTCTGGTCTGCTGTGTTTATTTACACTATTTTATCTTCCAGGTCACTTATCTGTTCTTCTGCCTCAATTATTCTGCTATTGATTCCTTCCAGAGAATTTTTAACTTCATTTCTTGTGTTGTTCATCATTGTTTGTTTGCTATTTTTTTCTTCTCGGTCCTTGTTAAACGTTTCTTGTATTTTCTCCATTCTATTTCCAAGATTTTGTGTTGTCTTTACTATCATTGCTCTGAATTCTTTCTCAGGTAGACTGCCTCTTTCCTCTTCATTTGTTTGGTCTGGTGGTTTTTTACCTTGTTCCTTTATCTACTGTGTGTTTCTCTGTCTTCTCATTTTGCTTGACCTACTGATTTTGTGGTCTACTTTTTGTAGGCTACAAGTTCATAGTTCCCGTTGTGTTTGGTGTCTTCCCCCAGTGGCTAAGGTTGGTCAGTGGGCTGTGTTTGCTTCCTGGTGGAGGGGACTAGTGCCTGTGTTTTGGTGGATGAAGCTGGATCTTGTCTTTCTGGTGGGCAGGTCCGCGTCTGGTGGTGTGTTTTGGGGTGCCTGTGACCTTATTATGATTTTAGGCAGCCTTTCTTCCAGAGGGTCGGGTGTGTTCCTCTCTTGCTAGTTGTTTGGCATAGGGTGTCTAGCACTGTAGCTTGCTGGTCATTGAGTGGAGCTGGGTCTTGGCGTTGAGATGGAGATCCATGGCAGATTCTCACCATTTGATATTACATGGAGCTGGGAGGTCTGTGGTGGGCCAGTGTCCTGAACTCGTCTCTCCCACCTCAGAGACCCAGGCCTGTTACCCTGCCATAGCACAAGGACCCTGTCATTCACACGGCTAGATTAAATGGGAGAAAAAACGAAAGAAAGAAAAATAAAAAAAAAGTTATTAAAATAAAAAAATAATTATTGAAAAATTAAAAAAATAAAAAGTAATAAAAAAAAGAAAGAAAAGAGCAACCAAACCAAAAAAGAAATCCACCAATGATAACAAGCACTAAAAACTATACTAAAAAAAACAAAAACAAAAAACAAAAGACAGACAGACAGAACCCTAGGGCAAATGGTGAAAGCAAAGCTATACTGTCAAAATCACACACAGAACCATACACAAACACACTCACAAAAAGAGAAAAAGGAAAAAAAAAAAAATATCTTTGCTCCCAATGTCCACCGCCTCAATTTGGGATGATTCATTGTCTATTCAGGTATTCCACAGATGCAGGGGACATCAGGTTGATTGTGGAGATTTAATCCGCTGCTCCTGAGGCTGCTGGGAGAGATTTCCTTTTCTCTTCTTTGTTTGCACAGCTCCCGGGGTTCAGCTTTGGATTTGTCCTGTCTCTGCGTGTAGGACTCCAGAGGGCATCTGTTCCCACTCAGACAGGATGGGGTTAAAGGAGCAGCTGATTAGGGGGCTCTGGCTCACTCAGGCCGGGGAAGGGAGGGGTACGGAATGCAGGGTGAGCCTGTGGCGGCAGAGGCTGGTGTGACGTTGCAACACCATGAGGTGTGCCGTGTGTTCTCCCGGGAAGTTGTCCCTGGATCACAGGACCCTGGCAGTGGTGGGCTGCACAGGCTCCTGGGAGAGGAGGTGTGGATAGTGACCTGTGCTTGCACACAGGCTTCTTGGTGGCTGCAGCAGCAGCCTTAGCATTTCATGCCCGTTTCTGATGTCCGCACTGATAGCTGCGGCTCATATCCGTCTCTGGAGCTCATTTAGGCGGTGCTCTGAATCCCCTCTCCTTGCTCACCCAGAAACAATGGTCTCTTGCCTCTTAGGCATTTACAGACTTTCTCCCGGACTCCCTCCCAGCTAGCTGTGGCGCACTAGCCCCCTTCAGGCTGTGTTCACGCAGCCAACTGCAGTCCTCTCCCTGGGGTCTGACCTCCAAACCCTAGCCTCAGCTCCCAGCCCCCACCCACCCCGGCAGGTGAGCAGACACAGGTGAGCAGACAAGCCTCTCAGGCTGGTGAATGCTGGTCGGCACCGGTCCTCAGTGCGGGAATCTCTCCGCTTTGCCCTCTGCACCCCTGTCGCTGCGCTCTCCTCCGTGGTGCCGAAGCTTCCCTCCGCCACCCCTGTCTCCACCAGTGAAGAGGCTTCTTAATGTGTGGAAACTTTTCCTCCTTCACAGCTCCCTCCCAGAGGTGCAGGTCCCATCCCTATTCTTTTGTCTCTGTTTTTCCTTTTTTTCTTTTGCCCTACCCAGGTACATGGGGAGTTTCTTGCCTTTGGGGAATTCTGAGGTCTTCTGTCAGCATTCAGTAGGTGTTCTGTACAAGTTGTTCCACATGTAGATGCATTTCTGATGTATTTGTGGGGAGGAAGGTGATGTCCACATCTTACTCTTCCGCCATCTTTAAGGTCTTCCCTAGAGTATTTTTAATTTAGTTATTGTGTTGTTCATCACTGTTTGTTTGCTCTTTAGTTCTTCTAGATCCTTGTTAAATGTTTCTTGTATTTTCTCCATTCTGTTTCTGAGATTTTGGGTCACCTTTACTATCATTACTCTGAATTCTTTTTCAGGTTGGTTGCCTATTTTGTCTTCATTTATTTGGTCTTATAGGTTTTTACCTTGCTCCTTCGTCTGTAACATATTCTTTTGTTGCTTCTTTTTTTTTTTTTTTTAATGGGTGGGGCTCTATTCCTGTCTTACTGGTTATTTGGCTGGAGGCGTCCAGCACTGGAGTTTGCCGGCAGTTGGATAGAGCTGGGTCCTGGTGCTGAGATTAGGACCTCCAGGAGGTCCCACACCATTTATTGATGAGAATGTTGTATGTTGTTGTCCTTTCTCTGTTGTATGTTCTTGACTCCTTCATTGTAAATTAATTGTCCATTTATGTGTGGGTTTATTTCTGGGCACTCTATTGTGTTTCATTGATCTGTGTGTCTGTTTTTATTTGTTTTGTGAAAAAGAGTGACTTGCTTAGGGGGGTCCACATAAGAAGAGGCCCTCCTCCTCCTGAGATAGGCCATGCAGGTCTGGCTAGGGTTTTATTTCCCCATTTAAGCATCACAAGGCAGTGGGCAAAGAGCACACCAGCCATGGATGGAGAAGTGGGGATGACTGAGACAGCAGCTCTACTGACCCAACAGCAATTTTGAGGTCAAGGATTGGGCCTTATTCATTTTGGATCAAAATCCACCAGGAACTGTACAGGAAACACTGGACTTGGAATCCTCCTGTGAAGAATTCAGGGGCCAGAAATCATCAAAATGACTACCTACCTGAGGTTTGAGGAACCTCAGCAAACAAAGGTTACATGTTGAGGCTCACTGCTACATCCTATTTAGTCTTCTCTCACACACTGAATGGTTTAGATGCACAAGGAGGACTCCTTGTGAGAGGGAGATTCTATAAAGCTCTCTGTAGGGACTGCACTTAGAAACTGCATTATGACTATTCACTGGGATTTGGAATGAATTTCCCAGAATTTGTCTTTTAGCAGTCACCAGAGGCAGAACAAAAGCACTGAAACCTTGATGGAATGAGCCTGGCAATGTCCAAAATCAACATGGGTGAAATTTCACCTTTCAATCTGTGATAAAGTGATATTGATTTCATCTCAAGTCCAAAATATTCAGTTCTCTGATGTGACGTCATTGGAGAAAACTGTTCAGGATTTGAAATGGAAAGTTTCTTTGTGTCTAAATGGTCAAAGGCCTTAATATAAAAAAAAAAAAAAATTTCCAGCTGGTTCCAGTCATAAGGGTGAAACTTCTCTCTCTGGTTCCCAGAAGCCTACAGTGGCCTATTTATTTCATGATTATCTTTGGAGAGTTAAGCCCCATTTTTATACTTTCCCCTTATGAAGTTATCATTGATATAAATGGCAATTAGATAAAATCAAATTATAAAAGTGATTGCATTAATAAATTTCCAATCTATAATTTTTATCAGCCCTTTAAAATAAACAACTACTAGAAAACATCTGAATGGGTCTCAGAATATGATGTTTTGAAAGGTGATCAAGTAATTATATGACAAGTAACTGTAGAGGTTAGTATGATTCCGTTCAATTGCAATAGGGCTGCCAGATTTAACAAATAAAAATATAGGACACACGGTTAAATTTGTATGTCCCAAATATATATCTGACAGGGTGCCCTTGATGATTTTTCTAAGTCCACCAACTGAGGCCAGGACCTACTTAGAACATACTTATACTAAAATATCTATTCGTTGTTTATCATAAATTCAAATTTAACTGGGCATCTAAAATGGATAACTAATAAGAACCTGCTGTATAAAATAAATAAAATTCAAAAATTCAAAAAAAATTAAAAAGAAAGAAATGCTAAAAATATATATATATATATAGGTTATCACTGCAATAGGAGTTTTACCTTTGCTTAAGTTTCCAAAGATGGAAGCATCTTCTTCATGCTTGGCAATATCATCCATACTCTAAGGAATTTGAGAAATTATAATATTTATGTATTATATTTGTATGGTGTTTTATGATTTGTACCTTCTTTTCATTTACATTGTCTTATTTGATCCTCACTAAAACCATGTTAGTTGTCATGGCAATTATTATTATATCTTTTAATTTTTTTTCACATGAAACTGAAGTTCCAAGAGTCTAAATAAGCTGCCCAAGACTCCGCAGTAATAAGAGGCAGGAGAGTGTAAAATTACAATTCTTCATTCTTTCCCACCACATAATTATGCTTCTACCAAAGGTTACATCTATCACTAAATGAGATCATATATACAAAGTGCAATGCACAACAGGAGGTGCATAATAAACCTTATTTCTCCCCCTTTCTTCCCCTGCTTATTATGTGGGAAGGTAGGAAAAGTGCCTCTCTAAGTGGCATGATTCATTCTTCAACAAACTTTGACTGAATGCCTACCAAAGGCCAAACACTGTGCCAGGCTTGGGGGAACAACTGTGAGCAAGACATAGTCCTTGCCTTTGTGTTGTTTACTTTCTACTGCAAAAGACAGACCAGTGAATAAGGAATGGTTCCAAAAATAGTACCTGTTAAGAGAGTTACCTCCTGAGAGCTAGCGGAGATACCAGCCCAGTCTTGAGAGAGTTACGAAAACTAACCAAGGAAGTAATCATCCAGGCTGAAATTTGGCTCTCTCAAGGCTGTGGTGGTTTAAAATGTGTCTACAAATTCTTTGACATTCCCTTCAAGAGGTGAAGCTTAATTTTCCTCCTTTGAGTGTAGACTTAGTGACTCATTTTAAAAAAAAGAATATGGCCAAAGTGATGATGTTTCACTTCCAAGATCAGGTCATAAAGGACACGAAGCTTCTACCTTGTTCTCTCTTGGATCACTAGTTTTGGGAGAATTCAACTGGCATGCTGTTAGGACCCTCAGGCCATCATGTGGAGAGACCAATATGACAAGGAGCTGAGGCCTTTGCCAATAGCTAGCAAGGAACTAAGATTTGCTGCCTGTAGCCATCTGAGTGCGCCATCTGGGAAGTGGATTCTCCATCCCAAGGCACAGCAGTCCTGGCCAACAGCTTGACTGAAACCTCATGAGAAACCCTGAGCCAGAACCTCCTAGCTGAGCTGTTTCTAGATTCCTGACCCATAGAAACTGTGAGATAATAAGTATGACTTGTGTAAAGTTGCTAAGTTTGCTTAATTTGTTATACAGCAATAGATAATACACAACAATGAGATGGGTGGTTGTGAAAGTGTTCTAGGTTGAGGGGAGAGCGTGTGCAGAGCTCAGGAAGGGAGAACATGATGAGTTTGAGGAAATGAAAACAGGTAAGTGCGATTGGAGACTGAGTTTGGGTCAGAAGGGTCTGTAGAAGGGTCTATAGTGAGGTAAGCAGATCATGAAAGGCCTTATAAAACATAGAAAGGAGTTAAGCATTCTTCCTGTGGCCTGTAACATTTACACAAGAGGACCACAAGGGTACAGTATAATTGGCATAAAGCATATGCCCTTTTTATTTTACTCTTCCACATTCTATAATAACATAATTTCTTTTTGGCTCAAAGTTTTTTTTTTTTTTTTTTTCATGTTAAAACATACATCTGTTTTTATTTTTATTTATTTATTTAAAAAAATTTAACATCTTTTTTGGAGGATAATTGCTTTACAATGGTGTGTTACTTTCTGCTGTATAACAAAGTGAATCAGCTATACATATACATATATCCCCATATCTCCTCCCTCTTGTGTCTCCCTCCCACCTTCCCTATCCCACCCCTCTAGGTGGTCACAAAGCACCAAGCTGATCTCCCTGTGCTATGCGGCTGCTTCCCACTAGCTATCTGTTTTACATTTGGTAGTGTATATATGTCAATGTTACTCTCTCACTTCGACCCAGCTTACCCTTCCCCCCACTGTGTCCTCAAGTCCATTCTCTACGACTGCGTCTTTATTCCTGTCCTGCCCCTACGTTCATCAGAACCTTTTTTTCTTTTTAGATTCCATATATATGTGTTAGCATCTGGTATTTGTTTTTCTCTTTCTGACTTACTTCACTCTATATGACAGACTCTAGGTCCATCCACCTCACTACAAATAACTCAATTTCATTTCTTTTTATGTGGCTCAAAGTCTTAATGAAATGAATAATCATTATATAAGTACTCAGAAAAGTAGAAGCCACAAATTACATGGGCCCTGGAAAAGAGGAGTTAATGACCAGTATAGTACATTGTTCTTCTGTCAGGGCTAGAAAGGGTAATGGCTTGTGGCTTCATTTGTGAAACTCCTTTTGAAACCCTACATGGTCCATATCTCAGTGAAACACTGGGCCAAAAAAAGGAGGAGGTGAGTGAATTTACTCTGCCCTAGTTACGTTAGAGTTGCCCATGAACTAGAACTGAAATTATATCTCCTTCTGGAAAGGTACAGCTTGTAATTTCAGGGAGACATTGCTCTATATTTGGGTCTTTTACTGTCAGAGTTAAATTGTGTGATGCTGTCACAAGGTCAAAATAATGTTTGAGGTGATTGTATGAATGGGCATTACCCCTGTCCATACCTAAAGCTTGTCTAGTCTACACTTTTGTGCCATTAAGTTGGGACATCTGCTGAGAATTGCATTCCTGGCTCAGGTACATGTTTTCTTCTGACCATTTTTATCAAGTGTTGCTCATGTCAAAGGTAGTGTATACTGGAAGTTCTCAACTTGTGAGACAGGCCCAGGCATTTCGTGTGTGGTTAGTGAAAGCAGGTCAGGCAGTCAAGTTGGATAGTATCCCACACTCTGAAGGGCAACGGCCACTCAGTTTTTGTCAACTGTTGTTTGTCATCCAGAAAATCAAGCTTATAACCCCAGATCTTCCAGTTTTTCAATAGACCCAGCAATCCAAATTGTATGTGAAATTTCCTACTTTTTAATTGCTTAGACTGTGAATTCAGTTTAAGTAGTGCATGTTAGCATGGAGCAAGCAAAGAACAAAACAAAACAAAAAACATACATGCATGTGGGTTGGAGGCAGCTCATGGGTCTCCAGTTTGCTGTCTCTGTATAACAATATAATAGCTCTGCTTCCTCAAAATTCATGTTCCAGAAGCAGCCAGAGGGTTCTAACTAAACACAGTTCTCCCTGCAGTTCATTTTTTTTTAACATCTTTATTAGAGTATAATTGCTTTACAATGGTGTGTTCATTTCTGCTGTATAACAAATTGAATCAGCTATACATATACATACATCCCCATATCTCCTCCCTCTTGCATCTCCCTCCCACCCTCCCTCCCTATCTCACCCCTCTAGGTGGTCACAAAGCACTGAGCTGATCTCCCTGTGCTATGTGGCTGCTTCCCACTATCTGTTTTACATTTGGTAGTGTATATATGTCAATGCTACTCTCTCACTTCATCCCAGCTTACCCTTCCCCCTCCCCATGTCCTCAAGTCCATTCTCTACATCTGCGTCTTTATTCCTGTCCTGCCCCTAGGTTCTTCAGAAGCTTTTTTTTTTTTTAGATTCCATATATATGTGTTAGCATATGGTATTTGTTCTTCTCTTTCTGACTTACTTTGCTCTGTATGACAGACTCTAGGTCCATCCACTTCACTACAAATAACCCAATTTCATTTCTTTTAATGGCTGAGTAATATTCCATTGTATATATCTCCCTGCAGTTCTTCACTGGCTTCCCCTTGGTTAATTCCAAGTTTCCTTGCATGGTGTTTGAGGTCCTCTAGGATCTGGATCTGGCCTTTGCTCCCTTGTCCAGCTTTGTATCTTATCACACCCTTGTCAGCTGCTTTTGTAGCCACTTTGCCTAGAACAATTCAAGCTTATGAAGGCTGTCAGAGAGCCCTTCTTGGTTTAGTATTTGTTCAGGATTTTTCATTTTATTAATTAAAATGTTATTAAAAGTTGCATTCAAATAAGCTGGGATAGGTTTACTCTACTTTGTACTTCCAGCTTTTCTAGTAATGATAAGTGGCCTGTATATTATTAGAGTTCTGTTTATAATACATAGCTAAATCTGAAAGATGATCAATAATAACCATCTTCCTTCATCCATGTCTTTCTAGGCATAATATTACTATCACCTACCTTTTAACTATCACTTCCTTTTCAAAGACACAATTCAGAGTATTTGTTAATTAGAAAAAAAAAAAGATGGCTAGGGATTGTTCAACTTTTGGGTCTCAGGGGGTAAAGGGAGAAGTATTTAATATTGCCAACTGGTTAAACTCAAACATTTGTATCAGGAATAATTATTATGCTTTTGTTATATTTGTAACATTCAGATAATCAATGGTGTTTTTTTTTTTTTTTTGCTTTAATGTACATAGATTATCCTATTTTAACTTTTTCTTTTTTTTTTTTTTTTTTTTGCAATACCCGGGCCTCTCACTGTTGTGGCCTCTCCCATTACGGAGCACAGGCTCTGGACGCACAGGCTCAGCGGCCATGGCTCACGGGCTCAGCTGCTCTGCAGCATGTGGGATCTTCCCAGACCGGGGCACGAACCCGTGTGCCCTGCATCGGCAGGCGGACTCTCAACCACTGCACCACCAGGGAAGCCCTATTTTACTTTTTGAAAGAATTTTATTTCCAAAAATAGTTATTTCAGACTTGTGTTGTAGATCCACCGATATTTAAAAAATAATAATAATTTTATGTCAATATATAAATATTTTAAATTATATAATTTTAATTATTTTGACATCCTCTTTCACTTTCAAAAGTGTCCCATTTTGGATAATAAATTATATGATCCTCTTACTTAATTTCTTCTACATTCTGGTTACTCAAAACAGCTGGTAATCTGCTCAGTACACTGAACTATTTCACTGAGCCTTTGCTCATGCAAGTTCCTCTGTTTGACATGACACCATTCCCGCTTCCACACCATTCTTATCTCCTTCCCTCAAAGTTTAATTTACACTCATCATTTGGTAATTAATATGGACACATATGTAAGTCTGTATGTAGCAAAGAACAAAGTTTACAAGTGTGACATGGTATTATCTAGCTAATTAAATTTCTGTTTAATATTAAAGTGAAGCAAAATTTAATCCAGGGATCATGATCTCCAAAGTTTTATATTATACTAATCTGTATGGATGACTATTTCTCAACTTGATTTCAGCTTATTGCTGGCTACACACTTTGCCTCACTTACAGTTGTGTTGCCAAAGGCTAACACAGTGCTGATATACATCAGCCTAATAACCATCTATAATACAAAATAAGGAATAAGTAAATGAATATGGGTAAAAAGAAGAATGTGATCTAATGTCCTTAGTTCCTTATTAACCTCTTGGCTATTTTTCCCCAAAATAAAAACAAAGGGCAATGGATTTTATGCTGGTTTCACATGAGGATGATTTTTCACCACCTACACATTCCTATTTCTAGTCTAATAGGTACTCTCTGATAGGAATGGGTGCCAGTGACACCTGCATCCCATAATAGAGCTGCTCTGAACAATACAGTGCCATGTTTATCCTTCCTGTCCCCTCAGGATATGGTTCAATTTTTTGCCATTACTCACCAAAGCTGTGTTTTCCTTTCATTTGGTTCTAGGAAGTAGAATGGAATTTTTAGTTTGCATTTTACATAACTGACTCAGCAATATGGAACCAAAAAGACTTCTGTCTGACATTTCTCTTCAAGGTAAGAAAATCTAAAGTTTGCATTTCAGATATGAAGTGGAGGGTAGAAGACTCTAACATTGTTTTGTCCTTTGTCTGCAACATATGGCAGGAATTGGCTCTGGTTTAATTCTGAAGAACATCAATCAGGGACAATGCAATTGCAGCAGCCAGTGATGCCTGCAGCCAACTCACCATAATACGAGTTGCCAGTATTTTGTAGTCACTTGCTTATGAAGCTCAGAAAACGTGAGCACCAGCTCTTTATGTGAGAAATTTTCGATGGTCATGAGGGAAGATTCCAATATATCTCTCTGTCAGCTGTATAAAAAGTACTACCCTTATTTGCAGATTTGGTGCAAAAGTTTGATGGAGAAGAAGAAATCATGTTGAATGCATATGTCAATGAAATGGAAACTAAAACCTTCTCAAATCAAAGGAAAGAGGCAAGTGCCTGACAAGAGAACATTAAAATCATCAGGCAGATTGTATGTCATTCTCTGTAGGTCAATAATTTCAACTCTGTCAAGATCTACTGTGTGCACAGACCCTGTCTTTGCTGAAAAAGGTGGGTGAGATCAATATTTATACTCATAGCAGGATCTCTATGAAAATGCAAAGTGTCATCCTGTTTCTTGAAATTATGAATTAAAAAACAAAGTTAAGACATATCCAGATCCAATACAGAAAATTTTAAATCATACTATTAGGATGTTAGAGAAACAATATGAGTGTACTTAAGAGCTATGAATGTGCTTACTTAGTGAATTGTACACACACACAAAAAAAAGAGAGAGAGAAGATGTTAGAAGAAAAATGGAGACATTAGTATGTAGTACCAGCCCTTTATTTTACAGATGACGAAAATGAGTGCTTTGGAGGTTAAATGCAACTGGGAAGACTAAAAGACTGCAGAAGATGTGGATGGAGCCTTCCAGAGCTTTCATCCATTGGCAGGGGAAACCAGTGAAAAGTGTTTTGATTATATTGCACATCATGTTTGTTCAAATACGAGTGACAGATTTATTGAGCACTTACTATGTACTGGGCACCGGACAGTGGCTTGGATATGAGTGAAATGTTGCCAGTTCAGCTATAATGGTTAGAAGCAATTACCTCTTCTGAAATTGATGGTAGCTCCTCAGACTGCAAACATTAAAACATACACAGTTAAAACAGATTATTAAGGAGGCATTTAATCTCTCACTATAACTTTACTTTTTAGTAGGGGATAAAATATTAGAAAACTCTAGTTTTTATCTTTCAAATTATATCAGAAAGCCTCACAATAAACACAGTAGAGATGATGAGGTTCAAGTGAGAGAGGAAGAGATGTTAAATGTTTTTGACGTAATTTGTATCCTTTCTATTATTAGAGCTATGTGTATTTACTTATTCATTTATTTATGTGATGACCATTTTTTGAGGATTTGCTGTGTGCCAGACACTGCTTGAAACTTCAGATAAATAGATGCATAGATGTGAGAAAGGTAAAGGTCTTGTTCTTAGAGGACTTATAGCCATGCATACATGTGGAGGAATATTAAGAGCTGTATATTTCTCTATAAAGATTTTCTTTCATTCAGTTTAAATGAACTTTGAAAAATTAAATTTTGTAGCAAAATAACCCACAATGGATCTTTTTAAAATGAGAAGTTTTGTTAGAACCATTGATTGGTGTAGAAGTTGAATGCTAGTTCATAAATTCCTGATGGAAAGGAAGAAGTGCAAAGTTAGACATTTTTTATTGGAAATGTTTATCTTGAGGTTTTCACACAGCTCATAGATTAGAATGAGAAGCTTCTGCATGATTATTTTTTCTCTTTTAGACATGTCATTGTTCTCAGATATTCTCGTTCGGATTTAAAAGGTCTGGGGTGAGATCTAGACATTAGAATTTAAAATTAAGTCTTCTTAAAATAAAATAATTCTTCTCAGGTGATCTGATATTCCAGTATTGAGAACCAATGGCATGAGTCATTGTTTCTCAAAGTGTTATACTCACGGTTAAGATCATTTTAAATGTGCTGGGTCATTTTCAATTTTATTTTTTTTTAATGGAACTAGTTGCTTATTAAAGTTTCATCTTAATGACAATAATCCAGTAATAACCTGAATGTTGGTAAAAGAGGAACAGATAAATTATGCCATATGTAATCAAGCTTATGCATCTATGATAAATGAATGTCAATATACTATCAAAAGAGAGGAATCCCTGATAAATATTCAAACATGGAGAAGTCAACAAATTAAACATATTAATATCAAGAAATGTAAATTATTTTCATTATTTTTTTCAAACTATAGTTGATTTACAATATTATATTAGTTTCAGGTGTACAATATAGTGATTCAGTATTTTTATACTCCACTTAAAGTTATAAAATATTGGCTATATGGCTATATTCCCTGTGCTGTAAAATATACTTTTGTGTCTTATTTATTTTATACATAATAGTTTGATTTTTTTTAATATATATCAGAAGAATATGTAAGTTGCCTATGGCCATTATTGCTTAGGACAAATAAAAGGTTATAAAAAGTGGGTTAGTTCAAAACAGATTATCTACCTATATTTGTATTTATCAATATCTATATCTACCTATCCTGATATATCTATCTTTCCAAATCTATGTACCTGTATGCTTCCTATCTATCTATCCATCTACCTACCTACCTACATATCCGTCATCATCTATAAGAGTACAGTTGGCAAAAGTTGTGAAGGTAGGATACAAATGATTGAATTTTAGAAAACCCTGCGCTGAATTTTGAGATAATAGAGGAAATATGAAGGACCAAGGAATTTGGGAGACAAAAGGGAATTTTTTTGTTTTCCTGATAAGATTGATGATGAGATGAAAAGCAAGGAGTTTAAGGACAAAGGCCATATTTTCAAATATTCTTTGTCAACTGAGCTTTGATCAAGATATTTAAAAATGAATGAAATGTGTGGTGTGATTCGCATTCTTTTGTGTAAACAAAGATGCCTTATTGATACTTTTGCCTGGGTGATGACCAACCCTCCTCTCTAGAGATGGATTGGATTGAGCTGACTAGGAGACAACATTTTAGGCACTATCCCCACCTGTGAGCATTGAGACCATCCATAATGTGATAGAAAAGAGGACAAAGAGTAATCCCCAAGAAGTAAATGCTGCTTAAAATCAGCATGGGTGAGTAGCTATTTCCATTGGTTCTGTAGATGCCCTGTGTGCTCTAAGAGCTTGGCATATGGTGAGTAGTTCTGTGAGTACTGACAGATGGAGATCAGTAATGGTAGGGAGATAAGTGTTTGAGATCCCAAAAGGTAATGAATTGTTTATCACTAGTTGAGCAGAAAAGTCAGAGTGACACAGCAGTTTTATCTTCCGTGGTGGCAAGTTTAACTGGACAACAGAGACTGCTGGAGGAATGCAATGAGGAGCCTTCTGAGTGACTCTGTCTCATGGAAAAGAACATCTTGATGAGTTAGTGAGGCCAATCAAGGAAGCTGCATAGAGGGGGGGCAGTACCATGCTCATATCTTCTCTTTCTGAAGATATTTTGAGGATATAACATCCAGCATAATGATCCTGGTCAGGGTGAAACTTGATAATAAACTGACAATAAGTTTCTCACAGCACTTTGGTAAGATAGCATACACGGATTAGTGCTATTTCTTCTTTCACTACATGAACTTCCGACTTTCAGTCTTGCACTTTGTTCTGTAAGTCAGCGTCTCCTTATTTCTTAATCTATCTGGTTATTAAATGAGACAAGGTTGGAAGTGAAATTGTTTTAAAGAGCATTATTTACAGCTATCTGCCTCTGAACATTAATCCATAATTTAATATAATGATAAAGAGGTTAAGTGACTGACCCAAGTCTCTCGGCAGCGGGTATCCTCATCTCAGCTGTCTTTTTTCCAAGGGAACTTAGGTACCTTTCTGTGGGAGAGAAGCCAGGTATCATAGCTAAGTCACTCTGGATCCTATTGTTAAATCACAGGAGTTATTGCTGAGCACATATTTTATGGTTATGTTAGCTGTCATAAAGAGTTGACACCGAGGGAGACATATGCTGGGGTGAAAACATCTTTTACTCATCAAGGCATTTCTCTAAGGAGATGTTTCCTGTTTGGAACTTAGTGTTCCAGCTATACTGGTGTTCAAAAAACCATAATTTCTCCTCTCTCAACATCTCTCTCTTTTTCCTTTTTTATTCATTAAAAAATATTATAAATCTGTTATGATCCAGGTACTGTTAGACTCCAGCAATATGGCATTGAACAAACAGACATAATTTTACCTCAAGGGTCATATATTCTTATTCCAAATAAACACGTTTAATCACACTAGAGGGTGATATGTGAAATTTTAGAGAAATAAAGGGAACAATGGGAGCACCCAGGAGAGGTGGAAGGTGGAACTTTCTGGAAGAAGTAATGTCTTGGCCTAGTCCTGAGACCTAAAAAGGAGTAATCCAAGTGAAAAGAGAAGCTGGAGTATGAGCATGTGGAGGAAGAGGAGGAACAAAAGTGTAAGGCCAAGAAAGAGCATGTCTCTCAAGGGACTGAAAGTGTCCACTGTGACTGGATTATGGAGGTGGAGTGGGAAGAACGTGATTGATAGTTGCACCCGACATCACATAATTAAGCTATTGAGAGCATTTTAAGGAGTATGAACCTTATCTTGGGAACAAGGAAGAGGTATTGAAGACCTTTAAACTTGGCCTGACAGGAGTTGATTTGCATGTTAGAAAGATTTTGTTCTCTCATCTCTTTTTCTTTCTTAACATATATGTGGTACATATTATGGAATATGTCAAGGTAGATTGAAATTTTTCTGGTGTTTGTACTGTAGAAAAGTCTGGAAACAATATGGTAAACTCTAGTGGAAAATGTAAATCATAAATTGGGTACACGGCATCCAAGGAACAATGAACATGACAGTGGTCTTCTGATAACTTTATTTTGAAAATACGGCTGACTTATGATATCATGGACACCTCTCACTTATCTGCAAGGTCTGTTGTTAAGTAGAGCAAGGAAAGAAGTCGCTGTATCTCACCCTGGTGAACTATGTCTCTTAGTTGCAAGTAACAGAAATCAAACTCAGCCTAACTTTGGCAGGAATGGGAAAGTATCAGTTCATCTGTTGGAGGGGCTGGAGTGGTTGGAAGCAGAGATTTGATCCATCCACCCACTTGTTTACTTTATATCTCAAGCACTGTTATCCACAAGGAACAAGAGAGAGCTGCTGGCTTTTCAGGTGTCTTAGATTAGATTCTCCAGAAGCAGATGCTGAAAGTGATTTATTAAGATGTGTTCCTGGAAGAATCTCATCAAGGGGTGGAGACTGGAGACAGGGAAGGGAAGGGAGTTAAGCAAAGGTGAAAAGTTGTGAAACCAAGCAGAGCCCTACAGAAGGTGACTTTGGCTCCATCCCTCAGTGGGACTCTGGAGATGGAGTTGATCTCCTTCAGCATTGTCCCAATTAACAGGTGCTGCTTGGGATATGTAAATTCCCAGGCTCTTTCAGCTGTATGTGTACACATGCAAATTTGGCATCCTGAGGACAGTCCTTCAACAAAGAGATGCAGCTGTGTGAAAATGGTGATGAAATCCGTAGCATATGAGTGAGGCATTAACAGCATCTGCTCCATCTTCACTCCTTTCCCACCACTGTTTCTTATCCTCCTCTCACCTCTCTCAACAGTCTTGGTATTAAAAAAAAAAA
This sequence comes from Orcinus orca, assembly GCF_937001465.1. Lineage (NCBI taxonomy): Eukaryota > Metazoa > Chordata > Mammalia > Artiodactyla > Delphinidae > Orcinus > Orcinus orca. The sequence continues at coordinate 151,713,008 of NC_064559.1, read as the reverse complement.
AAAATCACAGATTCAAGTCTGATTGACAAGGCTTGAATCACACCTCCACCCTTTCTTTCCATCACTGTGACATGCAGTGATGGTGAAATATTTTGTTTGATGTAGTTTAGGCCATATGTCTATCTGCAAACCATAATGAGACTGTACATCAGTAGAGGCAGAGGAAAGGGGATTCTGGTCAAATACCATGGGTGTTTATTGAGCTCCCTATCAATATAGTCTCTTTTCAGTCTCATATTTTATGTTAAAGCACTATATAGAACTAGCTCCCTGAGGGCAACGGCCAGGGAGATAAAGCCAAACCACGGTTGTACTAGTCTGGGTTCTTATGCAACAATCAGATCTGGTTAACTTAGGCAGAAAAAGAATTCATAGCTTACAGAAGCATAGAAAGCCTGGAGAACTGGGGTCGGCAGGAATTAAAGGAGACCACCAGAGCCAATTTCCAGACTCTGGCAAGTGCGGTTACCACCACATACCTACTACACCAAGGCCGGGACCTGTGTTGCAGGGCCCTTGCTGTGGGGACCCCTGGACACTCATCTTCATGCCAGTGGGTCAGCTCTAACTACTCTGCATTCACAGCAAATACATCTTGAATATATTTTATTTAAGTTTCCCTTTGAGTTGGATAGAGGGGCATGTGGCCTGGAAGACAGCACCAAATCTGTCTACGAGCTCACATTTGGGAGTTGTCAAATTGAGAAAAAATGTTTTAGAACTCTTGAGAACTGCATTTTATTTACACTAGCTATCATTTTTCCTGGCTTGTGAAGTTATGACTCTAGGGTCAGTGCAGTTTATGAAGAGGCAGCATATTACTGTATTTAGTTTTTGATGTACCTAAGTACCATGGAACATCCAATGAATCATCAAGGGAGGAATGCATGATGTATTTTCTTGCCTGGACATTCGTTTTACTGACCAGTGGGCACTTCTGAAGCTCTAAGCCAAAAAAAAAAAAAAAAAGTTAATTATACTTTGCCTGCCTATAGTACACATTGCAGAACTTCCTTGAAAAACAAAAACATCCTGTGTCTCCCTGGAGGGAATGAGAAAAGCACAGCTTGCTCAACTGGTCTGCTATGGGCACAATTGTGATGGAAGTGAAATTGGAATCAGGAACCACAGTCCTCCCTTTTGTGTATTTCTCCCCTCCTTCAGAAACACAATTCCTTTCTCATTCTTTTCTTTTGTTTACACTTACTTTTCTTCCTTTGACTGCTCTTGGCTCCCTTCCGTTCTAGTCTCCCTGAGTCATCACATCCTCTGACAAAGCTTCAACTCCTGTTTTCAGGCAGTGCACTCCCAAACCTCTATGTCCATACCTGGGCTGCTATATCACCATCTCGGACATCACTGCTTACTTCCCAGGCCAGAGACCTGAATGTCGTCTTTGACTGCATCATCCCTCTTACCAGGTTCTTGAACAGTCCAAACTTGAGAGGCCACAAACCTAAAATGGTTTTAGTGTTTTTCAGACTCTTTGCCTTCAGTGGCACTAAATTAAACTTCCCTTTCCCACCTCTTAAGACCATATAAGGACGAGTCTATGCCTTTCGGTTGTGTGCAAAACATGGTCTCATTCAGTATAAAACTGCAGTCTGAGACCCATGTGGATCTCATATTTTCCTTTCCCCGTAGCGCTGACAGATTTTTAGCTTGAGGGGCTGACTGCATGGGGCAGAAGGGTGTGGTCCGTGCTTTTACTCCTCTTCCTTTATCAGATTATATAAGAGCTTCTCTGGGTCTCTCTGAAGTCCCTTTGCCTCACTGGATATATGAACAATCTTCTGCTGATTGTCACTCTTCCTCTGACCCTGTTTTTATAAGTACATGTGAATTATTCAGATTCGGTTCCCTGACATGGGCACTCTGGATTAGCTCAATCTTTTTATTGACTGCCTCCTAATCCCCACCCTTCACTCCCTGCCCATCATTTCCTATGCCCACATAGCCTCTTGCTGCTGTGTACAGGGGGACACTGGCGGCAAGAAGACCTGTTGGAAAGTTATTATAATAGTCTAGGAAGAGAGAGAATGTGAACTAAGAAACAATAGTGGGAATATTAGCAGAATTAACATTGAGTTATTACTTATTGGCTGTCTATTGTATACCAGGTGTTGCACTGCATCCTCACCTTCCCATAGCAGCCTTGCAAGGTAGGGGTCATTGTTCACATTATAAACGTGCAATTCAAGAAGGCTATGTATTTTGCCTTGTGAAATTGAAAAGACTGTCTCCTTCTCCTTTTATTTTCCCTTTCATCCCTATCCATATCCTTCCCAGGCTTACACTACCACCTGGATATCCATTACCCTTACTGCCATGAGAACTTGCTGCTGTAATGCTCCACTTCCAAGATTACTGCATGCATATGCATTGCACCAAAAAGCCAATCAGTCCACATATATTTTTGAAGTGTTTATAGTATGTTAGGGGCTGGGAAAGAACGGTAAGTAAGAGAATCATGGCCCTGCCATGATGATGCCTTAGTCCATTTGGGAAGATGACATTAAAATATAATTGGACAGATAATTAATTAGCATTTGATATATGCAAAAATGGAAAATTTCAGTATTGCACGAGAGCATCCTAATCTTAGGAGCCAGAAAAGGCTTGTGCAGAAAGAGTAGCATTTATGCTAAGACCCAAATGTTGAATAGGCTGTAGCCAGGTAGAGAGGTGGGGATGGAATTGGGACAGAAGAGTAGAAGGTTTCAAGGGAGTAGCAAGTGCAGAGACCTACAGGAAAGAAAAGGGCTGTTTGAGAAGCTATGGGCTTGTGTCTCTCTTTTCTTTTTTTTTTAATTTTTTTACTTCTTTATTAGAGTATAATTGCTTTACAATGGTGTGTTAGTTTCTGCTTTATAACAAAGTGAATCTCTTTTCAATCCCATCAAAGTATTCATGGCCAGTGTGTCTCACTGCCCCTCTGCATTGATCCCAGCATTCTAAGTTGACAGGTAGTTATTTGGTGAAATCTTAATTGCCTAGGCCTTCCACAGCCTCAGAATTCTCTTTTCACAATTCCCCTGAAGCAAAAAACAAACAAAACACCAATAAACCAATCTACACTTGTGTTAAAGATATCTAAACCTTGATATGCTCTGTTTTCAGGGCTATTGTATTTGAACAAGAAATTTCTGGGTATACCAAGGCTTACTTCATAAAGAGTGACTTCTGCATAAAGGGGGATTTCAGTCCTTTGAATAGGAATTTCTTTTTCTCTAGGGAGTTGGGGGATGAGGCAAGATTACTCATGCCCAATAAAAATCCTGTTATCTGAAGGCAAAGATGTGATTATCTCACACATGCTGGCACTAATAATAAGATGGAGAACTTTATGATTTAGCATTAGCTAGAATATAATCATTCCTTATTCGTTAACACAATTAAACATTTATAACATTTCCTTTTTACGAAAATCAAAACTTTGAAATCCTACTTGGAAAGTGAGAATAAATAGAGATTTTAATCCTTAGGACCTGACTACACTGAGTACAAAAGCAGATTTTTTATTCTTTTCCTCACTGTTGAGCTGTGTTATAACCTATAGTCGTATCTTCCAGCCAAATCAGTTGCTTTCTCAGCTGTGTTGCCCTATCCTCTTTGCTCCAAGCTCCCATGTGGCTGATGAGTGCAGGGAGTTCTGATGCTTGCAGTGAGTTCCATTTGCTCCTGAGGGAGAATGACAAGTTTGAAATATTGCAATGTCATGTTTAACCATAAACAGATGGTGCAAAAGCCACATTGCTGAGGATCAAAAAGTTAAAGGGAGCCTTGAGTACTCTAAGTAATCAATGAGGGTTCTTCAAGGTGAGCTTGTTAAATTAACATGGACTGCAGAAGCATTTGTCCATATTATACATGTTGTCTTAGACCGGATTAATAAAATATTCATAAGTGTTCCAATTCAATTAGCTTTGCAAATTTGAGTCTTCTTTAAATGATTGTCTTCTTTGTATGCGTAGGTTACAGCTAAATTTTTACAGATATTCTAGCTCCATTCTGGCTGTCAGCTGGCACTTATTATTCATGCCAGTATATCCAACTGTTTTTGCTCTACCACAATTATCTGCCTTTCTTATAGTGTATGTATTTGTATGCTTATTTATACCTTGGCTTATTCCAAAATTATTTTGACACAGTTCAATAGATTGGATAGGCTGAATGCTGGCTTTATTTTTGGTTTCTCAGAGGCTATTTTAAATCTTTCAATATTTTTATTCGAAAAAAGTAAACATTCCCTCTAGATATTTAAATTTTTTAAAATTCTTACAAAAGGTGTGGCCTATTTTAATAAGCTTGTTACATCTGATGCTGAGATGCAACTCTGATTCAAAATGTAAAAGTCTATAGCTGTTACCAAGGAAACCAACTGTTTCTTTTGTTAACTATCTGGTGGAGTACAACTTAGCTTCCTGAGAAAACTCTAATTGGAAACTGCTTGTCCTAGAACAGCAGTCCCCAACCTTTTTGGCACCAGGGACCAGCTTCGTGGAAGATAATTTTTCCACGGACCAGGGGAGGGGGGGATGGTTTCAGGATGATTCAAGCACATTACATTTATTGTGCACTTTATTTCTATTATTATTACATTGTAATAAATAATGAAATAATTATACAACTCACCATAATGCAGAATCAGTGGGAGCCCTGAGCTTGTTTTCACTTGCCACTCACTGATAGGGTTTTGACATGAGTCTGTAAGCAATTGATTTATTATGTTCTCTGAGCAGTCAAACCTCTCTGCTAATGATAATCTGTATTTGCAGACGCTCCCCAGAGCTAGCATCACTGCCTCAGCTCCACCTCAGATCATCAGGCATTAGATTCTCATAAGGAGCGCGCAGCCTAGATCCCTCGCATGCGCAGTTCACAGTAGGGTTCGTGCTCCTATGAGAATCTAATGCTTCCACTGATCTGACAGGAGGCGGAGCTCAAGCGGTAATGCCAGCGATGGGGAGCGGCTGTAAATACAGATGAAGCTTTGCTCGCTTGCCCGCCGCTCACCTCCTGCTGTGGGGCCTGGTTCCTAACAGGCCATGGACCAGTAGTGGTCTGTGGCCCGGGGGTCGGGGACCCCTGTCCTAGAAGGTCTGTGGAGGTTGTTAATGTGTATCCAATGGTCATACCTCTCTTGTGACAGCTGAAGCCAGGTGCGTGCAGCAAAGCAATTTTTTGAAGTGCAAATAACAAGGGTTGAGACTTTCAGACCCTCCTGGGATTAGCAGATATTCTGTAGGTGCTTGATTTAAATTGATTTGATTTAAAAAGCAAATAGAGTTGGCAGTAGGAAAAACTGCAAGGAGCATTTTAACTGCTAATGACTGAGAACTGCATACAAACCACAGCTTTTGAATATCCAATGATGATAGTCAAATTTTGTATTAAAGCAGAATAAGAATATTCAAAATCAAGACATCATTGAATCATATCTAGGTGTTTGTATTTAAAATTACTGTAGTGTATTTATTTGTAATAAGTCCTAGAATGATAATGATGCTTTAATTGTTTGCCAGATTTCTGTCTCCCTATTGTCCACATCAGGGGAAAGTTCAGTTGATGTCATTTATTCATTTTTTTGCAAGGAAAATTTGTTGATCTTTTAATATGGCCAGAAACCATTTGGCATCATGGATACAGATCACAGTCTCTGCCCACAAAGAGTTTACCACAGTCCAGTGGTATAAATAGCGGAAAACTCAACCCTCACAGTGCAGTGTACCCCAAATATGCCATAAGAAAGATGTGCATGGGACATTATGAGAATAAGGAGAAGCAGCATAGAGGAAGACACCTAACGCATCCCAGAAGGAGGAAAATAAGGACTTAGGAAAGTCTCCTTATAGGAGGCAATATCTCTGTCAAAAGTTGAATAAGGATTTAAGAACTGCAGGAGCAAAGAGAGAATGACTGTACTCCAAAGACTATTTTTCATCTAGTGTTAGCTCTTTACATTGCATATTAATTTAAAGTTAATAACCAAATATTAAAATATAGTAACAAGCAGCAAAATACCAAGATAATGTAATGTTGGATCAAGAGTAGGAATATGACCATAGTTCAGAAGACATAAATGAGAAAATGTTTTTATTATATATAAGAATTATATTTAGAGATTTAATGTGTTAAAGATGGAGTATCACAAACCAACAAGGGGTGAAATAGATTATTAGATAAATTCTGTTGGGAAAATTGATGTTTTGGGACAAAAATCAAGTTGATTTTCCCACTATAACATATGGCAAAATTAATTCTAGATGAATGCAAAAGTTTGATATAAAAAATGAAATCATTAAATAACCAGAAAAATGTAATGAATTCTAACTCTTCCTAATATGATGAAAAAATAGTGGCAGGTATTGATATATTGGACTTCATAAAAATATCTGTGTGTACCAAAATTATAATATAAGCAAATGGTAAACTGAGAGAATTTCAGCCAAAAAAATATGGCACAGTTTACATATACTTAATATTAAAAATCAGTTCCAGTCCTATAAGAAAATCTAATATTATAGCAGATTGGGCAAAGAGCATGAGAAGAAATTTCCCCCAAAATGAAGCACTTATGACTGTTAAATATATGGAAAAATAGAGAACTTCCAGAATGATAATGTCTTAATTAGATTGGGCTATTATAGCAAAATACCATAGACTGGGTGGCTTAAACAACAGACGTCTATTTATCACACTTCTGGAGACTTTGAAGTCCAAGATCAAGATACTAGCATGGTCAAGTTCTGCTGGGGACTCTCTTGTAGGTGGCCACCTTCTTGCTATATCCTCATACAGTGGAGAGAAAGGAAGCAAGCTCTCTTATGTCTTTTCTTATGAGGGCACTAATCCCAAAATGGGGGTTCCACCCTCATGACCTCATCTAAACCTAATTACCTCCCAAAGTCCTTACATTTTAATACTATTGCATCGGGGACTAGGGCTTCAACATGTGGATGGGGGAAACACAAACATCCATAATACAGAGTTAAGACCTCTGAAAATCCATTCTTCCAGAAAACAACAAGAATATTGGCCAAAATTATCAAAATCAACTTTTTAAACACTCTGTTAATAAACCAAAGTCTTGTAACAATGTGGGGAGAATTTGTGTAAGAAAAACAGCTGACTTTTGGTAAGAACAGCAAGCTTTGCGGTGTTTTAACTTTCCTCTTTCCATTCCTCTCTCCTCAGCTTCTCAGTAGCTTTGAAGACCAGCAGTCTCAAAACATGGTTGCTGTTAAAACCAGCTGCCTAGCAGCTACTGGAGGGAACGGAAAGAGTTTGGAACTGCCGCCAAAAGTTCCATCTCCAGAGAATTTTCATCAGATGGCCTGTATTCGATGAGCTTTCCCGAGAAAACTTATCATTATTTGACCTGACTCAAGTCTCTCTCAGTAAAGAGATCCCTATCCTCAGGACAATCAGCAGTGCCTGTCCCAGCTGCCATAGGCATTGGTTCTAGTAGGGGCAAGCAAAAATTTGGCCAAAATATTTAAAGAAAATATGGGGAATGAGAAGTCCATAAGGGGCTTTAAAAAGCTCTGACATGTTTCTGGGGATCTAGAAGGCCAAACACACATGCAATGTTTTGTGCATCCCCAGGAAAGACCTGAGAAGTTTCTAATTCTCCCTCTGGCTGATCTTAAGGTTCTACATAAGTTGGAAATCAAGGCTAAAGCACAGTTGTAAACTACCAGAGTGTTGAAGGAGGATCCTAACATCTAAAATAGCCCCTAAGGAAAGATTGGAAAACTTCAGGAAATTCAAGGAAATCTGTCTAATTCTAAACTAATACAGAAGACCAAAAGAATATGAAAAGCCAAGACACATTTGAAGAATGGTTGGGCTACCCTATAACAAGATTTATTATACAGTTATAGGAATTAAAACAGTTATGTATTAATGAAAGAATAGACTTATGTAATGGAGAAGAGAATTGTAAAGTACATATGTGAATGTATAAGGACTTGATATCAATGATATAGTTGATATATAAATGATAGATATATAAATATAAATTTGTAACATAATACAATACAGCTTCTAATTATATAATTAAGTATAAATGCTATATAAATATATATAAATATATAAAAGATATATAAATGATAAACATGGTGTTTCAAAACAGTAAGAAAAGGATAATCTATTCAAAAACTGGTGTTGGGTCAGTGAATTTCCTTGGAAAAGCAAAATTACGTCCCAACTTCACCCAAAACATAAAAAAGAACTTGAGAGACTAAGGATTTAGATATGAACAAATAAATCTTTATTAGAAGAATATATGGTTGCAACATGGTAGGTAAGGTATTCTTGAATATGGCACAAAACATAAGCCATATGAAAAGATTGATAAATGTGTTGAAATTAAAATTTTAAAATATGCATGTCCAAAAATATTATAACAAAGGTAAAAGAAATGCTGCAGACTTGGGAATAGATAGTTGCATTATATACCCAACAAATGATTATTATCCTGAATACATAATGAGCTGCAAATCAATTTTTAAAATAAATAATTATGCTTACTCTTCAATATTCTTTCTTTTTTCTCACCCAGGTCTTCTCTAAGCATCTGAACTAGATGAAATAATGCTTGGACTCTTTTTTTTTTTTTTTTTTTTTGCGGTACGCGGGCCTCTCACTGTTGTGGCGCCTCCCGTTGCGGAGCACAGGCTCCGGACGTGCAGGCTCAGCGGCCATGGCTCACGGGTCCAGCCGCTCTGCGGCATGTGGTATCTTCCTGAACCGGGGCACGAAGCCGTGTCCCCTTCATCGGCAGGCGGACTCTCAACCACTGCGCCACCAGGGAAGCCCCAATGCTTGGACTCTTAAATCCAATTCTGTAAAGGTCAGTTAATGTTAGCATACAAGTTTTAGAAACACTGTCATTGGCAGTTTATCCTATTGCTTAGAATATGGAAACTTTGTAATTTTTATTCTCTATAAACGTAAGAAAAATGCTTAGATCCTTCCTGTCAGAGGATTTATGTGGTGCCTGAATATATCTTACATGTGTTGTGATTAACTTAATTGTCTATATCTTGGTACTCTTATCCTCCTGCTACTGAGTTTAATTACATTGCATTATGAATGGTAATTAAACAAAACAAAATATCATTACATCATTAGTTGGTTTTATAAGGTTTTGAAACCTTTCCCTAAGAGCTCTTGTATTTATTACAAGCTATCACCACTGTAATCAGTGCTCCTAGAATTGGTTCTGGTCACTGAGTTGTCATGTATACGTTTGCCAGTTACTTGGAATTTGAGCTCAGAAGCCACTGATGTGCATTGATTTGGGTAGATTAAAGGTCTTCTATTCAACCTACTAGAAGAGCACAATTTTTTAGCAGTCTTATTCTTGCATGTGTTCTGTCTTAAATGGGGATGCTGAAAGTCCTAAAGCAACGACCAGCAAACTCATTTTGTGTGAGTTGCCTGTGGTTGTGCAATAGAAAGTAAACAAAAACATAAAAAGAAGCTACCATTTACAATCAGCTGAATTGTGTCTTCCAATAAGTCTTGACACTGCCAGGAGAGTGCATCTTTTAAGTGTTTCTATGGTGCCATGAGCAGTGACAGAAAGGTAGAAATACCCTGAGTGAAAGGCACTCTGAGACTGTAGCTGTGACCACAATTCAGTATGTATACAAATGTGAAGAAAGTGCATACCTTTCAGCAAAGACCCCTCCCAGATGTATGCCTTTACATCTCACAATGATACCTGTTCCGGTCTCCATCCTTATTGTCATAAGTTTCAAGCTATCCTACTTTTTACCAAACTCACTTTTTTAGAGAATGTAGAATCTGTTTGTAGAGATGCCCTACTGCATCCCAGGAACTATTTTGTATATTTTTGTCACTTAAATCTCAACCATATTGTATGTAAGCTCTATTACCATAGTTATACAGATAAGCAAAGTGAGACTTAGATATTTTACTTTAGAGAATCTGGGTAGAAAGTGGCATGTTTGGTATTTAAATCCAGTGCTTTTTGGTTTCAAAACTATTAGCCATTTCTTTTCTACTGTGTCCCCTAGCTTGTAGAAGAAATACATTTTTCCTTTAAATTTCCAAATTTTGAAATAATTTTAGATTTAGAGAAGAGTTGCCAGGGTGGGATAGAGAATCTTCATAAACCTTTTATTCCAGTGTCTCTTACTTTATATAACAATGATATATTTATCAAAACTAAGAAATTAATACTTATACATTACAATCAACTAAATTCAAGACTTCTTTCAGATTTCAGCAGTTTTCCCACTAATGACATTTTCCTGTACCAGGATCCAATTCAGTATATCATATTGCGCTTAGCTTCATGAAGCTACTGTTCCATACATTAAGCTCTCTGGAGCAGGGCTTTTCGCCTCTGCATGGGGAAGCCCACGGTCCTTCAGCTGCTCTCCCTGCAAGTAGATGGACGAGTCACTTCATGTTAGGTGGTATGGAGTAGAAGATCCATTTTGATCATTTTGTAGGGTGAAAAAGCTAATATTTTGAGATCCATAATTCTGCCCATTTCCTGTGTTTATTTTTCATACTGTTTAGAATGCAGAAAGGACAAGTGTTGTGATTAGCACCTTGCAGAACCTCCAGCAAAGGTCATCGAGTATATGGTTTGCTTTTTGGCATGGTGTTATTAAAAAATGACTTAATTGCTAAAAATCACTTTCTTTTAAAGGCATAATTAAGAACACTTTCTCTAAAATAAAGTTCCACTATATCATGAAAATTTCTCAAGCTACAATTTAGTAATCATATGTGTGTATGTGTGTATATGTACATATATACACACACGTATTCTAATACATCTCTAACATGTGTATATACATATATGTGGAAATTTATACATGCATATGTATATATGCATATACATATAGCCATGCATGTGTGTATATATATACACATACATACATATATATCTACATATACATATATATGTGTATATATACACATATATATATATATCCATCATATACATATTCTAGCCAGTATGTCATACATTAGTCAGAATAGGGTAGGTTGTACTGAACTAACAAACAAACTCAAAATCTCAGTGGCTTACTCAAAATCTCAGTGGCTTACCCCAGTAAAAACTTATTTCCTGTTCCAATTATATATGCATTGCTGGTTTGGGGCTCACTCGCTCAGTTACTCAGGAACCCAAGCCAGTGGGGGCTGTGCTATGTTGCAGTTGCACCATCTAGAGCACAAGCCCTCTCATCACTCAGCATGGGAAAGCAGAGCTTGGGTTATTGAACATGACATTTCCACAGACTCAGCCACGCATAACTTTTACTCGCAATTTATTGGTCAGGTTTCCTCAATTTCAAGGAAGCCAATAATCATATCTTCTAGGTGTACAGAAGGAGAATAGAGTATTGGTAAAAAAAATTATATATAATGTCTACCCCATGGAAAAAACTACCAATTTGATAAAAAAGAAATGTTCCTCTGTGTGTTAAGTCAGGGTAAGTAACAGTAGTGGCTATAGGAAACTACTCCAAATTCCAGTGATTTAGCATAGTAAAAGTTTGTTGTTTGATTATTTGACAACATAATACACTTGGCAGGAGGTCTCTGCTATTGGCAACCAGATGGGGACTTTAAGGTCTAATATTTTGTGACATAGAATAAACACTAAAAAATGACATTAAAGAGGGAGTTCTTTTTTTCCTTCTAGTGTAAGATGGATAACATTAGTAATTCAGCTGCTTTGTACCACAAGGTTTGATCCTTTAACAAGTTCAGTGAGCAGCACTCTGAAGAGGATTGTTCAGTCACTAATTCCCTGAGTGCTAAGAGCTGCAAACTGCTTTCTTGAGGGTAGAAAATAGTATTTGGATACATAAACAGCATTTTGAAAGAATAACTTAGTCATCGTGGTTTATCTAAATAAGCCAAGATGTGTCATAAAAAAGGGTAATTTAGAAGAGTTTTATAGGAAAAATTTATCACCTCAACTTTTTTTCTTATTTATCCTGTCTTTGTTGCCTTATACGTTTAAGCTTTTCAGCATATAAAATTTGCTACTGGCTGAAGTTGTGGGCCTTTGATATATTTTGTGTCTTTGATTTATATGACCCAGTTCCTTAGCATTAACAACTTGAGGTTTATGGCTATTTGTCCTCCCTTTTCTTAAATAAACAAAAGAATGTTAGTCTAGCTCAGTACTTTTAAGATTTATAAATAACTTACAGTTTCAAAGATCCTTGAATTTTCCTTGAAATTTCAACCAGGGTTCATTAAGCAGGGTTATTTAAATATGCCATAGAACTCAGAAAAATATATGCAAATATTTAAAAATAAGTAATCATATATATTTTTATATAAATATATAAAAATATATGCAAAAATTCTCTTTCAGAGCTACACTCTTCTCATCATTAAAGATTGGCTGGAGAGAGTCCTGTACTTAGGTATGGAAAGCTTGGTTCTTGTCTGGGTCAGCCATTAATGACCTCTAAGGCCTTGGGCAAGAGTTGACTACTGGATGACTCTTCACTGTGACTATCTGTGTGTTGTTGCCTAAACTGGCTACAGCAACCTCGACTGTGGCCTTATAGTTGTGAGTTTTCACTGTGTAAACAGAGCCCTGAATCTGAATAGGTGACTGGTAATCTGGATCCAGGTGATTGAATTTAATTGCTGTGCCAAAGTTCAACGTCTAAAATCACCTGATGGTGAGCCCTTGGCTGGCTTCATTCTCAGTGCTGTATATTCACCTTCCTGTGGTTAATTGCAGGGCAGAAATCAGGGTAGCTGAACAGGAACAGACCCTGGCGACTTCATTTTGTAGGCTGTTTATACAAATGACCTGAGCCTAGGCAGAAGAATAGATGCCTGGAAACAGTAATCCTCTGATTTAAATAAAAATGACATCATAATTAATATTATTCCAAACAAAGACAATGACAAAATAGAATAAAAATTTACCTATAAATTACTTGGTATCATACCACCCGATGCCCAAATTGTTAGATGAACCTAACAAGACAGATATAACTTAATGACAAAGATGGTATATTCTGTTTTTCTGGTATATTCTTTGGTGTCAACTAAATGTGGATTAAGAACACATTATCCAATTTTTCTGAACCCATTTACATCTTTTGTAAAATTACCAGTCATCTGAATTAATCTATAGTGGTACAGTCTGGGTCAGTTTTCTTATACCTTGTTCGTGTTCCCATTTGCAGTCTTATGTAAAGGGATTAGAATAAATCATGAATAAGTTGGTGGTTTTATCTGCCACCTGAGAGCCCTAACTTTAAAGTACAGCATTTGAGTTTTGAGTACTTACAGCTGTTGCACACGTTAAAACATATTTCTAAGGGAATAAATTATTCACCATAATGCTCGATTTAATCCTCTGTCCTCACGTCATTTCAGATAACTCTTGCATATTTCGTTTTTCTTTTTTGTTTACGTTGGTAAATAAAGATTTTGATTTACTGGTTATCAAGATCTTTATGGAGATTTACTGTCATGTAAGTTTTAAAGTCTATCTCCCCAAGTTACAGATTTCAGCAAGCTAAACACTGTAAAATGCAAGGACATTGCTTTAAGCAATGCATCATCTTTTTTTAAACATCTTTATTGGAGTATAATTGCTTTACAATGTTGTGTTAGTTTCTGCTGTATAACAAAGTGAATCAGCTATATGCATGCATATATCCCCATATCCCTCCCTCTTGCATCTCCCTCCAATCCTCCCTATACCACCCCTCTAGGTGGTCACAAAGCACCAAGCTGACCTCCCTGTGCTAATGTGGCTGCTTCTCACTATCTGTTTTACATTTGATAGTGTATATATGTCAATGCTACTCTTGTACTTCGTCCCAGTTTACCTCCCCCATCCTGTTTCCTCACGTCCATTCTCTATATCTGCATCTTTATTCCTGTCCTGCCCCTAGCTTCATCAGAACCATATTTTTTTTAAGATGCCATATATATGTGTTAGCATATGGTATTTGTTTTTCTCCTTCTGACTTACTTCACTCTGTTTGATAGACTCTAGGTCCATCCACTTTACTACAAATAACTCAATTTCATTTCTTTTTATGGCTGAGTAATATTCCATTGTGTATATGTGCCACATCTTCCTTATCCATTCATCTGTCAATGGACACTTAGGTTGCTTCCATGTCCTGATTATTGTAAATAGTGCTGCAATGAATATTGTGGTACATGACTCTTTTTGAATTATGGTATTCGCAGCGTGTATGCCCTGTAGTGGGATTGCTGAGTCATAGGGTAGTTCTATTTTTAGCTTTTTAAGGAACCTCCATACTGTTCTCCATAGTGGCTGTATCCATTTACATTCCCACCAACAGTGCAAGAGGATTCCCTTTTCTCCATACCCTCTCCAGCATCTATTGTTTGAAGATTTTATTATGATAGCCATTCTGACCAGTGTGAGGTGATACCTCATTGTAGTTTTGATTAGCATTTCTCTAATGATTAGTGATGATGAGCATCCTTTCACGTGTTTGTTGGCAATCTGTATATGTTCTTTGGAGAAATGTCTATTTAGATCTTCTGCCCATTCTTGGATTGGGTTGTTTGTTTTTTTGATATTGAGCTGCATGAGCTGCTTGTATATTTTGGAGATTAATTCTTTCTCAGTTGCTTCGTTTGCAAATGTTTTCTCCCATTCTGAGGGTTGTCTTTTGGTAGTGTTTATGGTTTCCTTTGCTGTGCAAAAGCTTTGAAGTTTCATTAGGTCCCATTTGTTTATTTATATTTTTATTTCCATTTCTCTAGGAGGTGACTCAAAAAGGATCTTGCTGTGATTTATGTCATAGAGTGTTCTGCCTATGTTTTCCTCTAAGAGTTTTATAGTGTCTGACTTACATTTAGGTCTCTAATCCATTTTGAGTTTATTTTTGTCTATGGTGTTACAGAGTGTTCTAATTTCATTCTTTAACATGTAGCTGTCCAGTTTTCCCAGCACCACTTATTGAAGAGGCTCTCTTTTCTCCATTGTATATTCTTACCTCCTTTATCAAAGATAAGGTGGCCATGTGTGTGTGGGTTTATCTCTGTTCTTTCTATCCTGTTCCATTGATCTATATGTCTGCTTTTCTACAAGTACCATACTGTCTTGATTAATGTAGCTCTGTAGTATAGTCTAAAGTCAGGGAGCCTGATTCCTCCAGCTCCGTTTTTCTTTCTCAAGATTGTTTTGGCTATTTGGGGTCTTTTGTGTTTCCACACATATTGTGAAACTCTTTGTTCTAGTTCTGTGAGAAATGCCATTGGTACTTTGATAAGGATTGCACTGAATCTGTAGACTGCTTTGGGTAATATAGTCATTTTCACAATGTTGATTATTCCATCCTAAGAACATGGTATATCTCTCCATCTGTTTGTATCATCCTTAATTTCTTTCATCAGTGTCTTATACTTTTCTGCATACAGGTCTTTTGTCTCCTTAGGTAGGTTTATTCCCAGGTATTTTATTCTTTTTGTTGCAGTGGTAAATGGGAGTGTTTCCTTAATTTCTATTTCAGATTTTTCATCATTAGTGTATAAGAATGCAAGAGATTTTTGTGCATTAATTTTGTATCCTGCTACTCTACCAAATTCATTGATTAGCTCTAGTAGTTTTCTGGTAGCATCTTTAGGATTCTCCATGTTTAGTATCATCTCACCTGCAAACAGTGACAGTTTTACTTCTTCTTTTCTGATTTGGATTCCTTTTATTTCCTTTACGTTTCTGATTGTTGTGGCTAAAACTTCCAAAACTACGTTGAAAAATAGTAGTGAGAGTGGGCATCCTTGTCTTTTTCCTGATTTTAGAGGAAATGATTTCCATTTTTCACCATTGAGAACAATGTTGGTTGTGGGTTTTTCATATATGGTCTTTAATATGTTGAGGTAAGTTCCCTCCATGACTACTTTCTGGAGAATTTTTGTCATAAATGGGTGTTGAATTTTGTGGAAAGCTTTTTCTGCATCTCTTGAGATGATCATACAGTTTTTATCCTTCAGTTTGTTAGTGTGGTGTATCACATTGATTGATTTGCGTATATTGAAGAATCCTTGCATTCCTGGGATAAACACCACTTGATCATGGTGTATGTTACTTTTAATGTGCTGTTGGTTTCTGTTTGCTAGTATTTTTTGAGGATTTTTGCATCTATATTCATCAGTGATATTGGTCTGTAAATTTCTTTCTTTGTGGCTTCTTTGGTTTGGTATCAGGGTGATGGTGGCCTCATAGAATGAGTTTGGGAGTGTTCCTCCCTCTGCTATATTTTGGAAGAGTTTGAGAAGGATATGTGTTAGCTCTTCTCTAAACGTTTGATAGAGATCCCTTGTGAAGCCATCTGATCCTGGGCTTTTGTTTGTTGGAAGATTTTTAATCACAGTCTCAGTTTCAGTGCTTGTGATTGGTCTGTTTACTTTTTCTATTTCTTCCTGGTTCAGTCTTAGAAGGTTGTGCTTTTTAAAAAATTTTTCCATTTCTTCCAGTTTGTCCATTTTATTGGCATATAGTTGCTTGTAGTAATCTCTCATGATTCTTTGTATTTTTGCAGTGTCAGTTGTTACTTCTTTTTCATTTCTAATTCTGTTGATTTGAGTCTTCTCCCTTTTTTTCTTGATGAGTCTGGCTAGTGGTTTATCAATTTTGTTTAACTTCTCAAAGAACCAGCTGTTAGTTTTATTGATCTTTGCTATTGTTTTCTTCATTTATTTTTCATTTATTTCTGATCTGATCTTTATGATTTCTTTCCTTCTGCTAACTTTGGGTTTTTTTTGTTCTTCTTTCTCTAATTGCTATAGGTGTAAAGTTACGTTGTTTATTTGAGATGTTTCTTATTTCTTTTCTTTTTTTTTTTTTGCCATACACAGGCCTCTCACTATTGTGGCCTCTCCCATTGTGGAGCACCGGCTCCGGGCACGCAGGCTCAGCAGCCATGGCTCATGGGCCGAGCCGCTCCGCGGCATGTGGGATCTTCCCAGACCGGGGAACGAACCTGTGTCCCCTGCATTGGCATGCGGACTCTTAACCACTGCACCACCAGGGATGCCCGAGATGTTTCTTATTGCTTGAGGTAGGATTGTTTTGCTATAAACTTCCCTCTTAGAACTGCTTTTGTTGCAACCCATATATTTGGGGTCATTGTGTTTTCATTGTTATTTGTCTCTAGGTATTTTTTGATTTCCTCCTTGATTTCTTCACTGATCTCTTGGTTATTTATTTAGTAGTGTATTGTTTAGCCTCCTTCTGTTTGTATTTTTTCCAGATTTTTTTCTTGTAATTGATATGTAGTCTTATAGCATTGTGTTCGGAAAAGATACTTGATAATATTTCAACTTTCTAAATTTACCAAGGCTTGATTTGTGACACAAGATATGATCTATCCTGGAGAATGTTCCATGAGCACTGGAGAAGAAAGTGTATTCTGTTGTTTCTGGATGGAATGTGTTATAAATATCAATTAAGTCCATCTTGTTTAATGTGTCATTTAAAGCTTGTGTTTCCTTATTTATTTTCATTTTGCATGATCTGTCCATTCGTGGAAATGGGGTGTTAAATTCCCCTACTATTGTTGTGTTACTGTCAATTTCCCCTTTTATGGCTGTTAGCATTTGCCTTATATACTGAGGTGTTCCTATGTTGGGTGAATAAATATTTACAATTGTTCTATCTTCTTCTTGGATTGATCCCTTGATCATTATGTAGTGTCCTTCTTTGTGCCTTGTAATAGTTTTTGCTTTAAAGTCTATTTTGTCTGATATAAGAATTGCCACTCCAGCTTTCTTTTGATTCCCATTTGCATGGAGTATCTTTTCCATCCCCTCACTTGCAGTCTGTGTGTGTCCCTAGGTCTGAAGTGGGTCTGTTGTAGACAGCATATATATGGGTCTTGTTTTTGTATCCATTCAGCCAGTCTTTATCTTTTGGTTGGAGCATTTAGTACATTTACATTTAAGGTAATTATTGATATGTATGTTCCTATGACCATTTTCTTATCTGTTTTGGGTTTTGTTTTTGTAGGTCTTTTCCTTCTCTTGTATTTCCTGCCTAGAGAAGTTCCTTTAGCATTTGTTGTAAAGGTGGTTTGGTGGTGCTGAATTCTCTTAACTTTTGCTTGTCTGTAAAATTTTTACTTTCTCAATCGAATCTGAGTGAGATCCTTGCTGGGTAGAATAATGTTGGCTCTAGGTTTTTCCCTTTCATCACTTTAAATATGTGCTGCCACTCCCTTCTGGCTTGCAGTTTCTGCTGAACGATCAGCTGTTAACCTTATGAGGATTCCCATGTTATTATTTGTTGCTTTGCCCTTGCTCCTTTTAATATTTTTTCTTTGTATTTAATTTTTGATAGTTTGATTAATATGTGTCTTGATGTGTTTCTCCTTGGATTTATCCTGTATGGGACTCTCTGCCCTTCCTGGTCTTGATTAAGTATTTCCTTTCCCATATTAGGGAAGTTTTCAACTATAATCACTTCAAATATTTTCTCAGTCCCTTTCTTTTTCTCTTCTTCTTCTGGGACCCCTATCATTTGAATGTTGGGGCATTTAATGTTGTCCCAGAGGTCTCTGAGACTGTCCTCAATTCTTTTCATTCTTTTTTCTTTATTCCAGTCTGCAGTAGTTTTTTCCATTATTTTATCTTCCAGGTCACTTATCCGTTGTTCTGCCTCAGTCATTCTGCTACTGATTCTTTCTAGAGAGTTTTTAATTTCATTTATTGCACTGTTCATCATTGTTTGTTTGCTCTTTAGTTCTTCTAGGTCCTTCTTAAACATTTCTTATATTTTCTACATTCTATTTCCAAGATTTTGGATCATCTTTACCATCACTACTGTGAATTCTTTTTCAGGTAGACTGCCTACTTCCTCTTCATTTCTTTGGTCTGGTGGGTTTTTACCTTGCTGCTTCATCTACTGCATATTTCTCTGTCTTCTCATTTTGCTTAACTTACTCTGTTTGGGGTCTCCTTTTTTCAGGCTGCAGGTTTGTAGTTCCTGTTGTTTTTGGTTGCTGCCCCCATGGGTAAGGTTCGTTCCATGGCTTGTGTAGGCTTCCTGGTAGAGGGGACTGGTACCTGTGTTCTGGTGGATGAAGCTGGATCTTATCTTTCTGGTGGGCTGGGCTGCATCCGGTGGTGTGTTTGGGGGTGTTTGTGAACTTAGTATGACTTTAGATAGGCTCTCTGCTAATGGGTGAGTTTGTGTTCCTATTTTGCTAGTTGTTTGGCATGCGACATCCAGCACTGGAGCTTGCTGGCCATTGAGTGGAGCTATGTCTTAGCATTGAGACAGAGAGCTCTGGGAGAGCTGTCACGGATTGATATCAGGTGGGGCCGGGAAGTCTTTGGTGGTCCAGTGTCCTGAACTCTGCTCTCCCACCTCAGAGGCTCAGGCCTGACACCAGGCCAGAGCACCAAGACCCTGTCAGCCACTTGGCTCAGAAGAAAAAGGAGAAAAAAATAATAAATAAAATAATTATTAAAATAAAAAAATAAAGAGTAATAAAAAAAAGCAACCAAACCAGTAAACAAATCCACCAATGAATACAAGTGCTAAAAACTATACTAATATAAACATAAAAATCAGAAACAAGTCAGTTGCAGACAGCAAACCCCAACTGTATAGTTGCTCCCAAAGTCCACCACCTCAATTTTGGGTTGATTCGTTGTCTATTCAGGCATTCCACTGATACAGGTACATCAAGTTGATTGTGGGGATTTAATCTGCTACTCCTGAGGCTGCACAGGGAAATTTCCCTTTCTCTTCTTTGTTCACACAGCTCCTGGGTTTCAGCTTTGGTTTTGGCCCACTCTGCATGTATGTTGCCCTCAGGCTTCTGTTTCTGACCAGACTGGACAGGGTTAAAGCAGTGGCTGATTAGTGTGCTCTTGCTCATTCAGGCCAGGGGGAGGGAGGGCGAGCCAGCAGCCGCAGAGGCTGGTGTAACATTGCAACAGCCTGAGGCATGCCGTGTGTTCTCCTGGGGATGTTGTTCCTGGATCACAGGACTCTGTCAGGCTGCGCAGGCTCCCGGGGGGGGGGTGTGGATAGTGACCTGTGCTTGCACATAGGATTCTTCGTGGCTGCAGCAGCAGTGTTAGCATTTCATGCCCCTCTCTGGTGTTAGAGCTGATAGCTGCAGCTTGCACCTGTCTTTGGAGCTCATTTAGGCAGTGCCCTGCCTTCTGTGGGCAGACAAGGAAGGAATCCCTTCTCCTTGTGCATCCAAAAACAATGGTCTCTTGCCTCAGGCAGATCCAGACTTTTTCCCAGACTCCCTCCCGGCTAGCTGTGGTGCACTAGCCCCCTTCAGTCTGTGTTCATGCAACCAACCCCAGTCCTGTCCCTGGGGTCTGACCTCCAAAGTCTGAGCCTCAGCTCCCAGCTCCCAGCCCCCACCCCCACTGGTGGGTGAGCAGACAAGCATCTCAGTCTGGTGAGTGCTGGTTGGCACCTATCCTCTGTGCGGGAATCTCTCCACTTTGCCCTCCGCACCCCTGTTGCTGCGCTCTCCTCCATGACTCCAAAGCTTCCCCCCCTCCACCCCCTGTCTACGCCAGTGAAGGGGCTTCCTAGTGTATGGAAACTGTTCCTCCTTCACAGCTCCCTTCCAGAGGTTCAGGTTCCATCCCTATTCTTTTATCTCTGTTTTTTCTTTTTTCTTTTGCCCTACCCAGTTATGTGGGGAGGTCTTCTGCCAGCATTCAGTAGGTTTTCTGTAGGAGTTGTTCCACATGTAGACGTATTTCTGATGTGTTTGTGGGGAGGAAGTTGATCTCCACGTCTTACTCTTCCACCATCTTGAAGGTCTCCCCTCTTGCATGTTTCTTTTACCCTGTGTGATCAGATAAGTGAATGACTGTGTTAATGATGAGGTAGAATATAAACAGCTTCAGTGCTTTCCTATGGTGTGTTTCTTCAGTTCAGCCTGTGAAATCCTTAAAAGTGTTAATGTCCAGAGACCACACAAAGGCATACTTAATTGTTAAATGCATTGTTATGAGGGAAAACCAGATACTAGCATCACATAAAACCTTTCCATGATGACACTTTAAGCACAGTTGAGTATAGCATTTGTGTAAAATCAGATTAATATGTCCTAAACTATCCATTATAGAGAGACCTCGGGGGATGACCATCATTTTAACTGCTAAAAATAGAGGGAGAGAAAGGTAGGTGATAATGGAGCACATCTGACTTCCAGCTCTCTGACAAAAATTTACTATGATTTCTGTAAACTTTCTTTTCTTGTATTTATAACATGCATTCCTCTTTATTTTATGTCTCATGGTTTGCATTCTTCCAAATAACTCAACTATAGTTATTCTTCATTTTGGATTTGACTCTGTAGAAATTCTCTGAGCATTTTTTCACCTCTTGAGTCTTAAGAGGGTGTTACACTTTCTTAAGGTTGTATTAGATGATGCCTTCTTAACACTATGTACAACAGAAAATTCTAAGAACAAAGATTCTGAGAAGGGGTTTAATCAATTGTGTCTCTTCCCTTGGGTGAGGTAGATCGATCACTCTGTGAGAACAGATGCCAACATCCTGCTCAACCATGCTCAAAAAGACATAGTTAGCAATATAGAACTATCCACTGATGAGGTGCAACTGAATTTCATTGTATTGCACTTTTATTGCAAAATGATGTACATTATTCTAGTGTTAATTAAAATATCAACATTCAAACTTTAAATGACTCAGTGAGAATAAATGTTCACCATGATTACATCAAAGTTTTGGGGCTATAGTTAACATTCTCCACATTTTCTTGACCTTCTGGATGCATGACATAAGTCAAATAGAGAAAAAAATCTTAAGCCAGTATGTTTGGTTTTCAGATTCAGAAAGAAGAGAATTAATGATAACGGATTTTGCCTAAGCATGAGTAATTCCCAGACCTCTTGGGAAGTTGTATTGTACTTGAACCAACTTCATCATCCATTCCATTATACATTTCTACTTTCTATGCTCCAGGCTTTGGGAATATGGAGGTGAAAAAAAGCATAGTAATTCAGGGCCCAGACCATCCCTGAGTAAGTTCTGTAGTTTGATTAGTCTGAAATGCTTGTGTGCCTTCATGAAAAATATTTATTATGCCTTAACTATACACCTGGAAACAGGTGTTGGGATATGTCAGTGATTTAAATAAAGATTTTCACCTTTATGGGGTATGTGTTCTGGTGGGGAAGGCAGAGAATAGAACAATAGACATAATAAAGGTAAATTTTATGGAGTGCTAGAAGTGATAAATGTATTTTAAAAAGGAAAGGATCCTGGCAGGGAGAATCAGTAATACAGTCATGAGGGAGCAGTGAGGAAAAATGTATAGGTTGCAATTTTAAATAAGGTGGTTGGGATAAGCCACAATGAGAAGACATTTGAGCAGAGTTGAAGAAGATAAAAGCTTATGTGCATAATTGGGAGAAAAAACATTCAGGGAGGGGGAACAGCCAGATCCGTTGACCTAAGGCAGGAGAATGTCTGCCATGTTTGAGCAACATGGATGGTTAGTGTGTATGGAGTGAATTGACACCAGTATGAATATGTGAATGTCTTTTAATGCCCAACCCAAACCTGGATGGAAGGTTTGGGTGCAATTAGCCTACAACATAATGAAAAAGGAACCAGTAAGTACTGAGCACGTCATTTTTACCCAGCACCTTATGCTTTCTTATTTCATCTTTACATTAATCTATTGAGGTCATTATTATAATCACCATTTTACAAATTGGGGTGGTAACACATAGATAGGTTATAAGACCAAGACTACAAAGCTATTAAGAAATGGGGCTGAGATTTGGTCCCTTCAAATCCTGAACTCTCAAACTACACTGTCCAACCTCACTCGTGCTTATGGCTTTGAGTTTCAGTTTCTAAACAAAGCAGCCAAAAATATCTAAGGGTTACTAAAACTCAGCCCCAGGGCTAGCACATAGTGTCATATTGGCTAATGGGGTCAGAAGTGACTGTGACTCCTACTTGTTTTCTCTCACTTGCTTATTTCCCAGAACTCCTTTCCTGGTTTACGGGAAGAGAAGTTGAAGGTGACCTACGTATGGCTCATGGACATTAAGAGTTGCAGCCTCTATGAAAAACAACCTGCCAAAGAGAGCCATATGACCAGTCTCTATGTCCCACTTAAGGTCCCCTTTAGGTCACATTCCTGAGCAGTCATCTGATAACAGCTGCTTCCTCTTCCCAGCATGGAACTGCTACAGTATTCTGGGAGCAGTCAGCTGGGCTAAAGTCGTCAAGGTCATTAACAACCCTGCCTCCAGGTAGAGGTATGAGTCATTCTGGGAGGAAAGCATACCCATTTTGGCATCTCAAGATGACCACAGATCAAGTTCCCTTTTCAAACTCCTGAGCATCTGAAAAGCACTATTTTCAGATCCAGCATCTTTTCTGACCACAACGCTATGAGATTAGAAATGAATTACAGGGGAAAAAAATGAAAAGAAAAGACACATGGAGACTAAACAATATGGTACTAAATAATCAAGAGATCAGTGAAGAAATCAAAGAGGAAATTAAAAAATACCTAGAGACAAATGGCAACGAAAACATGATGATCCAAAACCTATGGGTTGCAGCAAAAGCAGTTCTAAGAGGGAAGTTTATAGCTATACAAGCCTACCTCAAGAAACAAGAAAAATCTCAAATAAACAATCTAACCTTACACCTAAGGAACTAGAGAAAGAACAAACAAAACCCAAAGTTAGCAGAAGGAAAGAAATCATAAAGATCAGAGCATAAATAAATGAAATAGAAACAAAGAAAACAATAGCAAAGATCAATAAAACTAAAAGTTGGTTCTTTGAGAATATAACCCAAATTGATAAACCATTAGCAAGACTCATAAAAAATAAGAGGGAGAGGACTCCAATCACTAAAATTAGAAATGAAAAAGGAGAAGTTACAACAAACACTGCAGAAATACAAAGCATCCTAAGAGACTACTCCAAGCAACTCTATGCCTATAAAATGGACAACCTGGAAGAAATGGACACATTCGTAGAAAGGTATAACCTTCCAAGACTGAAGCAGGAAGAAATAGAAAATATGAACAGACCAATCACAAGTAATGAAATTGAAACTGTGATTAAAAATCTTCCAATAAACAAAAGTCCAGGACCAGATGGCTTCACAGGCGAATTCTATCAAACATTTAGAGAAAAGCTAACACCCATCCTTCTCAAACTCTTACAAAAAATTGCAGAGGAAGGAACACTCCCAAACTCATTCTATGAGACCACCATCACCCTGATACCAAAACCAGACAAGATGTCACAAAAAATGAAAATTACAGGCCAATATCACTGATGAATATAGATGCAAAAATCCTCAACAAAATACTAGCAAACAGAATACAGCAACACATTAAAAGGATCATGCACCATGATCAAGTGGGATTTATCCCAGGGATGCAAGGATTCTTCAATATACACAAATCAATTAATGTGATACACCATATTAACAAGTTGAAGAGTAAAAACCATGTGATCATCTCAAGAGATGCAGAAAAAGCTTTTGACAAAATTCAATACCCATTTATGATAAAAAAAAACAACTCTCCAGAAAGTGGGCATAGAGGGAACCTACCTCAACATAATAAAGGCCATATATGACAAACCCACAGCAAACATTATTCTCAATGGTGAAAAACTGAAAGCATTTCCTCTAAGATCAGGAACAAGACAAGGATGTCCACTCTTGCCACTATTATTCAACATAGTTTTGGAAGTCCTAGCCAATGCAATCAGAGAAAAAGAAGAAATAAAAAGGATACAAATTGAAAAAGAAGAAGTAAAACTGTCACTATTTGCAAATGACATGATACTATACATACAGAATCCTAAAGATGCCACCAGAAAACTACTAGAGCTAATCAATGAATTTGGTAAAGTTGCAGGATACAAAATTAATGCACAGAAATCTCTTGCATTCCTATACACTAATGATGAAAAATCTAAAATAGAAATTAAGGAAACACTCCCATTTACCATTGCAACAAAAAGAATAAAATACCTAGGAATAAACCTACCTAAGGAGACAAAAGACTTGTATGCAGAAAACTATAAGACACTGATGAAAGAAATTAAAGGTGATACCAACAGATGGAGAGCTATACTATGTTCTTGGATTGGAAGAATCAATATTGTGAAAATGACCATACTACCCAAAGCAATATACAGGTTCAGTGCAATCCCTATCAAATTACCAATGGCATTTTTTTACAGAACTAGAACAAAAAATCTTAAAATTTGTATGGAGACGCAAAAGACCCCGAGTAGCCAAAGCAGTCTTGAGGGAAAAAAAGGGAGCTGGAGGAATGAGACTCCCTGACTTCAGACTATACTATAAAGCTACAGTAATCAAGACAATATGCTACTGGCACAAAAACAGAATCATAGATCAATGCAGCAAGACAGAAAGCCCAGAGATAAACCCATGTAACTATGATCAACTAATCTATGACAAAGGAGACAAGGATATACAATGGAGAAAAGACAGTTTCTTCAATAAGTGGTGCTGGGAAAACTGGACAGCTACATGTAAAAGAATGAAATTAGAACACTCCCTAACACCAGACACAAAAATAAACTCAAAATGGATTCGAGACCTAAATGTAAAACTGGACACTATAAAACTCTTAGAGGAAACCATAGGAAGAACACTCTTTGACATAAATCACAGCAAGATCTTTTTTGATCCACCTCCTAGAGTAATGGAAATAAAAACAAAAATAAACAAATGTGACCTAATGAAACTTCAAAGCTTTTGCACAGCAAAGAAAACAATAAACAAGATGAAAAGACAACCCTCAGAATGGGAGAAAATATTTGCAAATGAATCAATCAATCAGTCAATGGACAAAGGATTAATCTCCAGAATATATAAACAGCGCATGCTGCTCAGTATTAAGAAAACAAACAACCCAATCCAAAAATGGGCAGAAGACCTAAATAGACATTTCTCCAAAGAAGACATACAGATGGCCAAGAAGCACATGAAAAGCTGCTCAACATCACTAATTATTAGAGAAATGCAAATCAAAACTACAGTGAGGTATCACCTCACACCAGTTAGAATGGGCATCATCAGAAAATTTGCAAACAACAAATGCTGAAGAGGGTGTGGAGAAAAGGGAACCCTCTTTCACTGTTGGTGGGAATTTAAATTGATACAGCCACTATGGAGAACAGTATGGAGGTTCCTTAAACAACTAAAAATAGGGGCTTCCCTGGTGGCACAGTGGTTGAGAGTCCGCCTGCCAATGCAAGGGACACGGGTTCGTGCCCCGGTCCGGGAAGATCCCACATGCCGCGGAGCGGCTGGGCCCGTGAGCCATGGCTGCTGAGCCTGCGCGTCCGGAGCCTGTGCTCCGCAACGGGAGAGGCCACAACAGTGAGAGGCCCGCATACTGCAAAAAAATTTAAAAAATAATGTAGATAAAATTTACTTGGAGATAAAAGCTTTTGGAAAAAGTTATGGAGCATGAAGCTTGCCAGCCCCTTCTTATATTGAACATTCATGAGAAGGATTTCTATTATTTAGTAAATCAGAGATTGAGAATTTGTAGTAAAAGGTACAACCTGAAGTTAGTATAAAAATTATATTTATTATTAAAATAAACAAAACTTTAGGACAGATGAAGCACAAAGCCACCAAGATAATTAATTGCTTTTGAGTGTGATATAGGCTGAACACAATGAAAAGTAATAATAATTATTTTTTTCAAATAAAATTATTAGCCTTTTGCACTGTGCATTGAGAAAATCCCTAATCCAGGGGCACTCACTTTTTGAGCCAAATAAGAGTCTATCAATTTCCAAAGCAAATCCTCTCATGGTGCAAGTATGAACTAATGAACATGAGAGTTTATGAGCCTTCCTCCAAGATAATTCTATTAAAATAACTGGGAGGCCTGGAACTCTGAAGAATGTTGGTCGTTTTTCAAATAAAATCACTCACATTTTTGACAATCAAATATTACATGCTAATATTTTTCTGTACAAATCTTATTATTCAGAATCTAAATATTGTTTTTAGATCATAATTCTGCTTTAGATTAAAAAATTATATTGGATACAAACTTGGACTGGATATGTTTTACCAAGCTGGTTGTTTCTTCCACAATTATTATTGTAATTAAAGTTCCTTACTGTTCTTTGTCTAGTGCAATTGCCTGTGAAAAGAAAATTATTTTAGATTATGAAATACAGTTACCCTTGAATGTTATCATCTTCTTTGGTCCATTATTCTCAAATGTTAAAATATTACTTCTTCAAGAACTTCAGGGACTTCCCTGGTGGAGCAGTGGTTAAGAATCTGCCTGCTAATGTAGGGCACACAGGTTCAAGCCCTGGTCTAGCCTTGGATGGGGGAAGATCCCACATGCCGTGGAGCAACTAAGCCCGTGCACCACAACTACTGAGCCCACGTACCACATCTACTGAAGCCCTCACTCCTAGAGCCCATGCTTTGCAACAAGAGAAGCCACCAGAGAAGCCACCGCAATGAGAACCCCGTGCACTGCAACGAAGAGCAGCCCCCACTCGCCACAACTAGAGAAAGCCCACCATACGCAGCAACAAAGACCCAACACAAACAAAAGTAAATAAATAAACTTATAAAAACAAAACAAAAAACTTCAGTAAGAAGAAAACAAAATTGGGAGCTTTATTCATGAAACCAAACAGATGCCTGTGTTTAAAAATAAAATGAAAAATATTGGAAAATTTAAATTGTAATCTAAATAATTAACTCTAAGCATTTACATGTGCCTTTATTTTTCTAGTCTATACTAAGAGACGAGCCAAAGAGAAAGATAGAAAAGCAAAACAAAACAAAGAAAATCTCTGATCTATATATTTTAATTTAACTAGGTGTTAATATTTAAAACAGCATAGCTTCAGACTCACAAACTTATAGAATCTTCCAGAGGCATTTATGCATTATCATCAATTTTGTATCTGGAGACAATGCGATAATATGATCTGGTATGTCCTAGAAACTTTTCTTTTTTTTCCAAATTCATTATGACATCTACCCATTTCAATAAATTGACACTATCATCTCAACTGGTTCAATTTGCAGTAACATCAAATTCTCATATCAATGCATGGTCTATGTTTATAAAATAATTATAATTTCTTTTTCTTTTTCCTATCATCCATATCAGAATTTATCACACACCTAACATTTTGTTTACTGCACTCACCAGACTTGCCAGATCCTGATAAAGATATGGAAAAGGAAAAGCATGCAGGAAAAAGAAAAAACACCACTTGACATTAATATACAGAATATGATCCTGACAATCAAGTTGTCATAAAGGCAGAGCACTTCTATTCTTAACATCTGTTTGCATGAGTGTTAATGCTTCAGAAAGACAGGATGTTCCATTAAGAACTTTGAGTGGTGATCATGGAGAGGGGTGGTTAGAGATGAAGATCTGGGAAAATGAAAAAGTTAGTATGCTCCCTGTTTCCAAAGATGTTTCCATGGACGAAGTCTGAGCTGCAGGGAGAGAAAGGGTTAATGAGATAAAGATAGAGGTAGAGGTAGTGGCAGAGGTAGAGATACAAAGAAAGAGAGAAGAGAAAGAGAGAGGATACACAGAAGACTATGATAATCCATTGTATTTAATAAATACCAAAAAAAGCATTATTGTCCAGAACATATTTTAAAAACCCTTACAAACCATTAAGAAACTGACACATAACTCAGGAGAAATTGTCAATTTTATTTCCAGACACCATGGAAGGAAACCAGTATCAATAAGACTTGGAAAGATTCTCAACCTCACATTTCAATCAGGAAAATATAAAATAAATTAACAATGAGATACCATTTCATACCTACAAGGATGTGAAAAGTTAAAACATCACAAATGTTGGTATGGTTACACAAGGGAAGTTCTCGTATGTGTGGGTATAGAAGATGCACATGCCCTTTGACCCAGCACTTCTACTCCTACATATTTATCTTACAGGAACTCATGCAGATGTACACAAGTAAACATGTATACAGATGATTTTTTTTTTTTTACAGTGAAATGAAATAATTTTCCCTTGGCAGAGGACTGACAAATTATATTTTCTCCAAAGTATAGAATACTCCACAGCAGTTAAAATTAACAATTTAGAGCTTCATATTTCAAAATGGATAAATCTCAAGAAAATACAACTTTGAGTAAAGAAAACCAAGTAGCAAATCATACATATAATATGAAAACATATATGTAGATATTGTAAACTCACAGAACAATAGTATACAAATTTAATGGATGCATATACATATACTAAAACTACAAAAACATGCATGGAAACAGGACATACTAACTTCTGGTTAGGGGTTACCCTTGGAAAAGGTATAGGAGAGAAAGTGAATGGAATGGGTTGGGAGGTGAGGTGTTTTTGTAATATTTTCTTTCTTTAACAAAAAGAAAGTTGAAGAACTTCCAATGATGTGATCTTGACAGCAAGGTTGGTTTTTAATCTCCCAAAAATTCCTCCTGAAAAATAAACAAATCAATTAGGATGGAAAATGAGAAACCCATTGAAGGCATCAAAATAAAACTAGAAGGCAAGACATTTCCATAAACTTCAGATTATGAATACAAATGATAAATCACCTACAGCTGTAGGACAAGAACATGAGCAAAGTTGGGTGGCAGGAATAGTGAGAAATGAATGGGGACAACCTAGGTACCCCACAAACCCAGGGTTCAAAAAAATTGTCAATAAATATCCATTTCTGAGGAAAGAGAACATTGCGTATTCTGGGTAGAAACCTGGAAGCAGATATGAGAATGACTAGTGAAATGGAAAAGCCCCAGGGTTTGCAATTTGCAAATGAATTTAAACAGTTGCATGGAAGCATAAAAAAATCAAAGTTCTGAGCTAATTTCAATTTATAATTAAATGACCATAAAATTAAGTCACCAGTTAACTTCCATTTATAAGTTAAATGACAGATAAGGAAGTAAACAGAGAAATCCAGAATGTGAGACATTCTATAAGACAACTAATCCAATTTCTACAAGTTAGCATCTGGAGGGAAAAGTGGGGAGGGGAGAAACATCTCTGAATGAAAAACAACTTAGAGACATAATCAAATTAAAGTGGGGACCTTGTTTAAATCTTGATTCAAACAAACCAATAAACAAATTTTGGAGACAATTTGTACATTTGACTTTGGGCTAGGTATGAGATGATACCAAAGAAATATTGCCAATTTTATTATGAGTGAGAATAATATTCTGATTTTGTTAGAAAATGTCCATAAATTTTAGAGAACCATACTGAATCATGTAGGGATAAAATTTTGCTGTGTGATATTTGCTGTAAAATGCATCAAGAAGGAAAAACGAAAAGGAGTTTTAAAAAATAAGTCAGTTATACAAAGCCATGGTAATCAAAACAGTGTGGTACTGGCATAAAAACGGCTAATGGAATAGAATAGAGAACCCAGAAAGAAACCCTTGTGTATATGGTCAAATGATCTTCAACAAAAGTGGCAAGACCACACAATGGGAGAAAGAACAGTTTTTTCAGCAAATGGTGTTGAGAAAACTGAATATCCACATGCAAAAGAATTAATTTGGACCCTTACCGTACATTATTTACCAAAAATTAACTCAAAATGGATTAAAGTCCTAAAAGTAAGACCTGAAACCGTAAAACTACTTGACAAAAACATAGGGCAAAAGTTCCATGACACTGGATTTGGCAATGATTTCTTCGTATGACACCAAGAGCACAGGAGCAAAATTAGACAAATGAAACTATATCAAATTTAAAAACTTCTGTGCATGAAAGAAATGGCCAACAGAGTGAAAGGCAAACTTCAGATGGGAGAAAATATTTGCAAATCATATATCTGATAAGGAGTTATATCCAGAATATATAAAGGACTCTAACAACTCAATGACAACAACAACAACAAAATTTTAAAATGGGCTAAAGACTTGAATGGACATTTCTCAAAAAAAAAAAGACGTACATATGGCTCACAGGTACATGAAAAAATACTTCAGCATAACTAATTATTAGAAAAATGGAAATCAAAACTTCAATAAAATATTACCTCACATCCATTAAGATGGCCACTATCACAAAAAATACAGAAAATAACAAGGGTTGGTGAGAATGTGGAGATATTAGAAGCCTTGTACACTGTTAATGGGAGTGTAAAATGGTGCAGCCACTATGGAAAACAGTATAGAAGTTCCTCAAAAAAATAAAAATATAGTTACCATATGATCCAACAGTCCCACTTCTGCATATGTTTTCAAAAGAATTGAAAACACAATTTCAAAGAGATATTTGCACACCCATGTTCATTGAAGCAGTACTCATAACATCTAAGAAATGGAAGTAACCCAGATGTCCATCAGCCAATGAATATATAAAGAAAATGTGGTAAATATATACATTGTACTGTTATTCAGGAAGGAAATCCTGTCACGTGCCAAAACATGGATGCAACTTCAGGACATTATGCTAAATGAAATAAGCCAGTCATAAAAAGACAAATACTATATGGTTCCACCTACATATGGTATCTATAATAGACAAATTGACAGAAACAGAAAGTTGAATTGTGGTTTCCACAGATTGGGGGAAGCAAGAAATGAGAAGTTGTTCAAAGAGTTTCAGTTTTGCAAGATGAAAAACTTCTAGAGATTTGTTGCATAACAGAATGAATATAGTTAACACTACTAAATTGTACACTCAAGAATGGTTAAGATGGGACTTCCCTGGTGGCACAGTGGTTAAGAATCCGCCTGCCAGTGCAGGGGACACACAGGTTTGAGCCCTGGTCCAGGAAGATCCCACATGCTGCGGAGCAACTAAGCCCGTATGCCACAACTACTGAAGCCCACTCTCCACACCTACTGAAGCCTGCACGCCTAGGGCCTGTGCTCTGCAATGAGAGAAGCCACCACAATGAGAAGCACGCGCCCCACAACGAAGAGCAGCCCCCACTCACCACAACTACAGAAAGCCCGTGTGCAGCAATGAAGACCCAATGCAGCCAAAAATAATAAATAGATTTATTTTAAAAAAAAGAATGGTTAAGATGGTAAATGTTATGTTGTGTGTTTTTGCCACAATTAAAAAAATAAATAAAAAACAGATTCAGTGAATGTGACAAAATTTTGGTAATTGTTTTATCTTATGATTGGTATTTCTTGTACTAGACTCTTTAATTTTGTATCTATATCAAATTTTAGTACTTTTTTTAGAAAAAAATTGAAATAAATATAGCAAAGTATTAATACTTATTCATTCAGGGCAAGGAGTAATTGGGTGTTTTTGTATGTTTGGAATATTTCATAACTGGAAAAAAGTAATAGATATAGAAAATTGGCAATATTGACCTTAAGTTTACCCAATTTGAGTCTATGGGTCCCAATTTCAAATTAGTATAAGAAAGAGACTCCTATACTAGATTAATCTATTGTAGAGAAGACCAGTAGAGAAGACCACATAGCTCAAACAGGGCTATGTGGGGAAGATGAGGTCAGATCCAAAGGAGTGATCTGTGCTTTGTAGAAACTCTGAAAATATATATTATAGGTCAGAAGTGCAGGATAGATTTTCACTGTAGATAGGAAAATGAGACACAGATGGGGAATAAGGCCTGGATATATTTGGCTGTCACAATTAGATGCCACTATCTAGTTGTGCCAGTAATAGATCCTGAGACTCCTAAGCTAGTTCTTTTTCACTTTGCTGAAAGAGAAAAAAGTGCTTGCAGAATCCCAAGGTATCTGCTGCTATGCCCTGATGGCTGAAGATAATGCATGATTTTTTTTTTAGGAAATGCTAAAAAGGTGTCAGTTATAGTCATGACCCAGCCAAGATGACTCATGAGTTTTTACACAGTTTTATTATTGAAGACATAAAAGAGCAGAAACTGATAATAACATTAACATCAAAACAGAACCGCATTCCCCAAATCAAACAGGTCATAAATAGCTATCAAAAAATAAAAAGCAAAACAAAACAAAACCCTACCAGTTATTGAGGAAATCTGCTCTATATTTCACACCCACTCTATTGTGTGTTTTTATGTTTTCTCACAGTTAGAAGTTTCTGAATATGGCCTATTAAAGACATGTTGAAGCTTATTACTTATTGTTTATTTTGAAATAATTAGAAATTTATAAAAGTTGCAATAATGGAAAATTCACTTCATCCACTTTCTCCCAGTGCTTACATCTTTCATTAACTACAGTACATCAAAACCAGGAAATTTATATTAGTACAATGTTGTATAGAGTTCTATGTTATTTTATTATATGTGTAGATTCCTATAACCACCACTGCAATCAAAATACAGAGTTCTTCCATCACCACAAAATTTACTGATATCGAAATCAAATATAGAAAACTTGCCTCCCTTTAAGTCTTTTAATTTTCTTTCTTAATTAGTTCCTCTACAAACAGCGAGATTCACATCACAGAATATTGTACTTTTTGCTTCAACTGTTTAAACAAAAGTTAGAACATTTAAGAGAAGGAGACTCTTTTGTATTCACCCATAGTTTTTCTTTCTTCCTTCTTATGTTTTACAATTTCTTCTTTAATAATTTCCTTTTATAAAATTTGTATTTATTTATTTATTGGCTGTGCTGGGTCTTCATTGCTACGGGCGGGCTTTCTCTAGTTGTAGTGAGGAGGGGCTACTCTTTTTTTTTTTTTTTTTGCGGTACACGGGCCTCTCGCTGGTGTGGCCTCTCCTGTTGCGGAGCACAGGCTCAGGACGCGCAGGCTCAGCAGCCATGGCTCACGGGCCCAGCCGCTCCGTGACATGTGGGATCTTCCCGCACCGGGGCATGAACCCGTGTCCCCTGCATCGGCAGGTGGACTCCCAACCACTGCGCCACCAGGGAAGCCCAGTAGGGGCTACTCTTCATTGCAGTGCGCAGGCTTCTCACTGAGGTGGCTTCTCTTGTTGCGGATCATGGGCTCTAGGTGCATGGGCTTCAGTAGTTGTGGCACGCGGGCTCTAGAGCCCAGGCTCAGTAGTTGTGGTGCACAGGCTTAGTTGCCCCACAGCATGTGGGATCTTCCCAGACCAGGGCTCGAACCCGTGTCCCCTGCATTGGCAGGAGGATCCTTAACCACTCTGCCACCAGGGAAGTCCCAATAACTTCCTTTCTTATTCAAAGACTTCCTTTAGCCATTATTTTTGTCTATATTCTGCTGTTGACAAATTCTGTCAGTTTTCATTCATCTGAAAATGTCATTTTCCTCGACATTCCTGAAGAATAAGATACAGAATTTACTTGTGGAGGTGAGATACAGGATTTGGGGTTGATGGTTCTTTTCTTTCAGTACTTGAAAAATGTGGCATTTCTTTCTGGCCTCCATGATGAGAAATCCATTATCATCCAAACTGGTCTTTCCCCTAATAGGCCGTGTCATTTCTCTCTTGTTACTTTCAAATTGTTTTCTTTGTTTTTAGTTTTCTAAAGTTTTATTTTGATGTGCATTGGCATGGATTTCTTTGGGGTTTTCTTGTTTGGTGTTTATTCAGTTTCTTGAATCTGTTGCTTTGTGTTTTTGTTTTTTTTTCCATGTTGGTTTTATACCAAATTTGAGACATTTCTTTGAGTACTTTTCAACCCCACTCTCTTTCTTCTCTTTTTGGGACTCCTATGACTCAAACGTTTTGCTACGGTACTACAGATCCCTGAGATTCTATTCCTTTTTGTTTTTCAATCTATTTTCTCTCTGTTGTTCAGATTAGGTAATTTCTAATATTCTATCTTCAAGTTCACTGGTTTTTTTCTCTGTCCTCTCCATTCTGCTTTTGAAATATCCACTGAGCTTTTTATTTTCAACTATTTTATTTTTCAGCTTTAAAATTTCAACCTAGCCTTGCTTTATATTTTCCATTTCTTAGCTGATATATTCCACTTTTTCATTTGTTTCAAGTGTATTTATAGTTGCTCATTGAGACATTTTTATAATGGCTCCTTTCAAATCCTTGTCACATAATTTCCCATCTGGGTCATATTAGTGTTGACATTTGTTGAATGTCTTTTCTCATTCAAGTTGAGATTTTTCTGGTTCTTAGTATAATGTGTGATTTTTTAAATTCTATCCTGGACATTTTGGGTGTTATGTTGTGAGACTCTAGATCTTATCTAGATCTTCTGTTTTAGCTGCCCTCCATAACACTATGTCAGTGGGGCAGGCAGATACTGCCAGGTGGGGATAAAGATCCAGATTCCCCACTTGGTCTCTTTTGAGACCAAAGGCTACCTCATTACTGCTGAATGGAGGTAGGATTTCAGGATCCCCACTAGGCCTCCATGATATTTCCCTGGTTGGACGTGGAAGGGGTGCCACTGCTTCCCACATGACCTTCACATGGCTTTGACCTCCACTGACACTGCAAGAGGGGAACTGTTTTAGTACTGGCTGGTAGTGAAAGTTCCCCAATCAGCCTCCTATCATACCACCTCATTGCTGCCAGATGGGAATCCCTCAATGGCTTCCAGTGACACTGTGGGGAGAAGCTTGTTACTGCTGAGTGAGGATGAAAGTTCCATCTCCCCACTTGGCTTCTCTGACACCATACTGGCAGTGACTTATTACAGCCTGACAAGGGTAGAAGTCTAGGCTCCCAACTCAGCTTTTGCTGACAGTGATGGAGCTAGAGCTTCATTTTGTTCTATGATGTATTTCTGCAGTAGAGTAGTTATTGTCTGAAGTTTTTTTGTCTTGTCAAGCTGTCCCTTTCTTTGTTCTTTGCTAGAGAAAAAGGGCTTTTATGAGAGCTCTTTTTTTTTTTTTTTTTTGTCAATTCCTACTGGCTTTTTTAGGTTATAGCTTCTAGCACTCAGTGAGGATATATGAAGTCAAAAAAAAAAAGTCAAGGAGCTTGCCACCATGGTCTTTCTCGGGTTCCAAGGTCTGTAGCTGGTCTTCCCTCTTCTCACTACCTTTCACAGTCTTCTTATGTTTGTTTTATATATAATGTCCAGGACTTTTACCTGTGCTTAGCAGAAGGAAATGCATCTACTTCATCATGGTCTATAACCAGACAACAAGATTTTAGAACTTTATAAAGTTTAACCTTGTTCAGACTTTTTTACTTAAGCATTAAGCAACTTCTATTAAACTTTTAAAACCATTTAATTATAGTAAATATATGTATGAGTTACAGTGGAAGAACCACCTCAGCCCAACTCTAACAGCTAATGTAATAAATTCAGCACATAGTGGCTAAGGTCAGCCATCTGGGAAGTCATCTTTCAAAGAACAACATGATTTCCTTTGGAAACCAATAGGAATAAGGCTTAAATGTGGCTCAGGTATGTACTAACATAATTAAAAAAAGAAATATGTGAACTGATTATTAATGTGAAACCTGAAAAGGGGAAGTTCTCCAAAGCCAAGTGTAATACTTTTCATTTCAACACCACAAAGTTAGAAAATGCCCTGAGCAGGGAAGTAGATTTTCCAATCCTTTATCCTTAGACATTCCATCTTTAGGCAGAAAAATATAAGCAGTGGGCTACCATAATTTGACTAACTCCTTCGTTTTGTTCTGATTCCACAAAAACAGGTAACTGCACTTATCTGTTGGACTCCATATCAGCTCCTTATAGAGAGAGAATAGCTGAACAGAAGATTCAA
This sequence comes from Orcinus orca, assembly GCF_937001465.1. NCBI lineage: Eukaryota > Metazoa > Chordata > Mammalia > Artiodactyla > Delphinidae > Orcinus > Orcinus orca. Next base: position 151,676,333 of record NC_064559.1, on the reverse strand, counting down.
CTTTCTGATACCTGTGGCAACTCTTTCTCAATATAGTCCTTTAACCAGCCTTCTCACCAGTGTCTCATGAGTTTGATTGGTGTGTCAGTGCCTCATTTCCAGACCTTCAGAGCTGAGGAGCAGAGAATGGAAAGAGGGGCCATGAGCAACTTACTGCCTTTTTCTGAGACCCAGCTGACCTCCTTAAGCAATATCTCTAAACTCCTCAAATTATTCCAGTTGTTACTTATATGCTTTAAAAAGAGGCACTCAGAAACGACGCTGCTTTAACATGACCATAAATATTAATACCTAATAGACATTTAATTACAGTGAGCTAAGAACCATAAAGAAAAAAATATTCTTAAAGGTTCATATCCAAAAGAGTAAATGTTTCCTAATGGTAATCTGACAGTCTAATAACAGTCATTCTTCCATTCAACAAATAGAGTGTCTTTGGTACTATCCCAGGTGCTTAAGATAGGTCAGGAAAGGCAGCAGACAAACTCATGTCCCGTGGAACTTACATTCTAGAGAGTGAAGACAAGACAGAAAGAAGACATGTAAGTCATACAGATGTTAGAAAGTAACACATGCCACAGAAAAGAAAAAGTAAAGCAGAGTGAAGGGGATCAAGAGTGTGGGAGTGGAGGGGGAGGGTGTAATGGAAAACAAGATGGTACAACTGAGGAGGTGAGATCCTGCACAGATTCAAAGGAGACGAGGATTTTCTACATGTAACAAGGACATCTGAGGACAAAGCATTGTAAAAAGGAGATATGGAGAAGATGCTATCAGAGAGGTAATGAGAGTACACATGATGATGTGGAGACTGTAAGAACGTTGGGTCTTATATTGACTGACACAAGAAGCCAATGAGGATATTCTTTTATGTAACCTTTTACTTTGATATAATTTCAAACTGACAGCAATGAGAAAAGTAAAAGGAATACCTCTACTCACATTAACCGGTTGTTTATATTTTCTTCCACTGACTTTTATCATTCTCTCTCTCTCTCTCTCTCTCATTACCCCCTCTCTCTTTCTTTTTGTTTCTCTCTGTCTCTCCCTTTAAATAGATAATATTTTTCTAAACTATTTGACAGTAAATTGGAGAGATTCATGACTGTTTACCACTAAATATTTCAGTGAATATTTTCTAAAAACAAGGGCTCTCTTATATAACCACAGTACAATTAATAAAATCAGGAAATTTGATATTGATAAGCACTGTTATCAACTCCACAGTCCATATTCAAATTTTGTCACTTTTCCCAATAATATCCTTTATAGTTATATTTTGCCCTCTGATACAGCCCTGGAACCATTTCTTCTTTAAGAAGTCTAAGTTCTTTTTAATGCAAAAAGCTAAATAGAAATCAAGCTCTGGGTACTAGGTGTGCTCATTGCTAATGCTATGTCATAACTTTTAGACAATCTCAGTGAACACATCTAGTATATGTACATATGTATGTGCACATATACACTATATGCCCATATAAATATAATCATTTCTATATTTAGCTAGATAGGTAGATATTAAAAAAATTATGAGTTTATGATAATACTTTCCTTTTCAATCCAATACTAATATTCCTTCTTTCCATATTTATAACTCCCCGTTAAGATGCTACTCCCATTACCTTCAGTATATTTACTCATTTGTGTAAGCAAGTTTTAAAATTGCTAACCCATACCATTTCAAAAAGCAAACCTATTTACTAGAGTTCAATATTTGTTTAAAGTTTTCTTAAAGGTAAATTACATGCAAAGAAATGCATAACTATTGTGTAAAGTTTGATGATTTTCTGACACATGCATACACTTATGTAACCTGCAACCCCTCCAGTTCCCTTAACCAGTCAGGGTATATGTCAAGGGTATATGCAAGGAGATGATTGTAAGGATTGACCAGAGAATTTTAGTGAGGCAAGGAGGGAAGTAAGGGCATCGGTGGTGGGGGAGGAAGGGGAGGGACAATAAAAAGGAGATAGAATCAGTAGATTTGAGATTCATGTGGGGCTGAAGTATAATATGGGACATTTTCTTATGAACTGTCATATCTCTGTGACAGCATACTTACTGACATGATAGATGTTTATTGTCAAAATATGAAAATATATTGAGAGTTTATTTGATTTGGAATAATCCTAAAGGTTTCTTTTCCTTGGGAAATGCTTTCTTTCTTGAGGCCACTTATAGATTGGTGTATGCATTTATAAATTGCTTCTCACATCTGGTAATCTAAATATAAGAGTGAAAAATAAAAGAGAACACAAAACTTGTTTTATAGTTATTATTTAGTTTAGATGGCAATTCAGCAACTCTTCTAGATAGATGCCTTTCAGCTTTACAATTTTAATGAAGAAATGCAATCACCTTCTAATGGGAGACTTTTGGGTCCTGAAACACAACTGAAACATTATAAGGTCCTTTTTAACCTTTGTATTCTGAAGCAGTTTTAGTAAGTTACAAAAATCCCTCCAAGAATGTAGTGTGAAATGTAACTATACTTTCTACTGCATTGCTAAAAGGTTAGCGGTGTTAGTTTTTCTATTTTCTAATTTAAAGAGAAAAAAAAGAGATAAGTCAAGATCTCTTTATAAAGCCAATAGATTCAATTCTAAAATTTCCACAAAGGTTATTTTCAGTCTTCAGCTAACAAGAAATGTTTGTTTTGCTGCAACTTTAATATAAGCTAAAATATGTACATATTCATAGTCTTTGTTTCATTTATGTAATTTATATCACCCATATGAAAAAGCCTTCACAAATAATCAATGACCAGAGCTGCTATAAGTAAAAGTAAATGGTCGCTCACAACACACAAATTCAATCCAGAGTTTTGGTGATAATTTCAGCTGATGTATTGTCTTTATTGCCTTATTAAACAAAATTTTATATTTTCACTACAATATGCTTGGATTGAAGATAGCTATCAAAACCCACAAGTGGGGCAAGAACTGTTGGTATGTTTTCCTAGCCGACTTTCCACTCTATGACCCTAGAAAGTTCTCTGAATCTCTTTATAGTTCACATTTCAATTGGTAAAATGGGGTGAGAGAGTTTAGGGATTTATATAAATTACAGATTTTCTTTCTTTGCTTTTCTTTTTTCTATTTTGTTTTTGGTGCAACATGGTTTTTGCTCACTTCATTGCTCTTTAGTATTACCTCCAGAAAGTCTGTAGAAAAAGAGAACAACAGTGAAATAAATGCATCACTTTTAAACTTGATTTCTTAAATTTACCAGTAATTACAATTGAGATGTAAAATGAAAATGTTTAAAATAATCGCTTTTTCCTAAGAAAAACTTATACTCTAAAGTTTCTTCTCTGCAGGTGTAGTTCTTCTATTATTAGTAAATATGTTCAAACCTGAATTTTAGCAAAGAAAGGAGTTGGACATAGTGAAAGGGGCTTTGGAGTTAGGAAGACAATGTTTACTAGTGACTTTGGTGATAATTATTTAATCTCTTTGAACCTCAAATTTCTTAACTGTAAACTGGGGCAACAAAATCTATCCTGAAAAGATTTTAATGAGAATTAGAAATAACATGTAAAATATTTAATACTACTGGTGATAAAGAAGAGACATTAAACATCCTTATCACTATGTCTTAGACTCAGGGAGCCTGTGTCTGATCTCTGACTATCTGAGCAGACTTGACCAATTTTTGCTTTTTCAACAGTAAAAGAAAAATAATATCTGTTTCAGCTACTTTGTAGTAATAATAACACAAAAAGGTAATGAAATTACCTTTATTTATTACAAAATGCTATAGAAATAAATGAAATTAATGTTTACCAAAGTTCTATTGAAGTTTTGAAATTAGTTTATTTGTTTTTCATATTTGAATAGAGGTGCTTAGGTTGATACTTTAATAAATTACTAGGTGTCAAAAATACACAGACCATCAGTCTTTGTGTTTTTCTCCCTTGCTATCTCACGTTGCTGATAAGGGTAACCACCAGAGTTGGCCAGAGGCAGAGCTGAGAACTAGGTGAAGGTTGTCTTTGCTGCCTCCCACTGTCTCTGGCCTGCCCCAAGATGCCCACCGGGTGAGGTACTCCTGTTTTCATGCTGACTTTCATCCTCTTGCTCTTAGCTTCCTAAATACTTCTTAGTAAAAGCAAAGAAGTTAAATAATTAATTTTGAGCATTTAAAAGCTGTATCACAATACAAAATAACACCCTTTTAAAACTTTTTGCAGTATGATCATAAATATGGTTGCTTTTTGTGATAAATATTGCAGGGATTTATCTATTTATTCCCATATTCTATTCAGTATCTTTAAGGTACCTAGGCTGCTATATTTTTATTACGTTTTTCTTCTTCAGTTTATTTGTCCATGGCTTTACCTGGGTGTTTTAAAATTATTTGACTTTATTTTCAGCAATTTCATAAAGCTTTGCATCTGTTGTCAAATTTGCAGTTGTACTTGGCATTGTACTTACTTGGTACTATATTTGCACTATATTATCAGATGTTTACAATATCTGGCAATCAGCAAAAAATAGATAAAACACTTTATGTAATGGGAGAAAATAGACTAGTGATTAATTTATGAGTGAAAGTGTTTCTGTTGTTAAGACTTTTGTATCCCTACACAGCCTGCAACTACAGGGAATCATAAGAAATATAGAAGATTACCCATAACTCTATGAAACCAGCACTATTACTATTATTCTCATTTCACACATGAGGAAACTGAGGCTTAACCATGCTGAAATTGCCAAGATTATCAAATTAGTTTTATAAGTGGCAGAGTCAGGGATTAAACCCTGGATCTGTGACTTTCAGAGCTCTAATGACATCATAGTAAACCATAAAGAACTTCAATTTGATTATGTGTTTTTAAGAAAAAGCAGAGGAACAGGAAACAAGTTAAGATTAAAAAACAAATCTAGATCATTAATTTTGCACGAATTCAGGAAAGGACATTGATTCATAGCCTAAGAGAAGATGGGGAATGTAGAGATTATTTAGTAATGTCCTCATTTTCTAGATGAGGAAACTGAAGCCGTGGCAGGTACATTGATTGCCCCAAACCACGTAATCTCTTAAAACTATAACCCCTTGCTTTTTCCAAGATAGATTTGTGACTAATTAAATATAATTTATATCTTAATTGTCAGATTAGAACTTTTTAATAATGTACATCATGAAGTTAGCTGAAACTGGAGAACATGAACTTGGCACTACTACAGTGACACGGAGAGGTGGAGAAAAGAATAGGATGATTCAAACATTAAACCTGTCTATATGGAGGCTTTAATGTGTATCAGGTACTGTTGGGTCCTGTGGGGAACAGAGATATATCAACCAATAAGGATAATGTAATGCAATAAGTGCAATTTGAAAGGCAAAACACTGTGGGCACTCAGAGTGGGGAAGAATTAATTCAGCTTGAAAGATTTCTGTTGATCCTGTTGCGATGCTCCACAGAAGAGATGATATTTGAGTTTGACAGGCATCTGGGACTGGAGGCTATTCCACTCAGAAAGAACAACAAAGGTATCAGGTATCATACATAGAGCAAAGTGTGTTAAAGGAACAGCAAGGAATTCAACAAGGCTCTAAATATTTATGCAAGAGCCTCAGAGATGCATTTTGAAGAGTTCTTAGCTTATGAAAATTCCAAAATCATTCTGTTCAAAAAGGTCTTGCTCGTTTCAAATCTTGCTCGAATCAAAAATCCTTTAAAATACATTTCTACTCTGCTGGTATCAGCATTAGCAGCCTCACCAATGACATGCTCATTTGAAAAATTGTCACAAGCTGTATGTGTTGACTACCTGTGAAGAACCACAGACTTTCATAACTTTGGCTGTATTTTGCCTGTATGTCTTTGGAGAAATGTCTGGACTTTGCCAGACTATTTGCTTCTCAGTTATGAATAGAATTCAATAAAAAGGTAACTAATGCAAATAGCACTGACTAAATATGAACTAATGCAATGACAATCTTTACAGTTCCATAAGCAAAAAATCTTCCTCTTATGGTATCTGCTGTTCGTTGCACATTCTTTCCTCAGACTATTTATCGCTCTTAAAGCTTATTTTGTTTTTTTATACATAAAGCAAAACTTTCTTGTTCCTTAACATTTTTTATACCCTCTTGGAATTCTTTGGTTAAGTTCAAGTTTGCATGAGTTTGGAGGGAATCTATATCATGAGTTTAAATGTTTGTTTTCTTCCTTCCTCCTAACCCTGAATAGATTGAGTGTTGAGGCTGTGGGTGGGGAATGACATCTTAGTCACCTAGTATTCCTGGTATCTGGCACTTAGTAAGTGTTTAATCAATGAGAAATGGATGAATGAGAATAAGTGAATGGAACTGGTGAAAGCTGCACCCATCTGAGAGGATCTAGATATTGGCCAGGGTGAGTCTGGTAAGAAATAAAACTTAATTGTCTAAGAGAAGAGATTATCTGAAATATTGGGATTTTAAGGAGCCAAAAATACCCTTTGTACCTTTTCTTAAGTTCCCTAAATTGTGACACATAAAACAGTTGGAGATTTTTTTTAAAGTAAGTTGTATTACTGATAAGCTGTTTGGAGATCGTAACTTAAATCTACAGTCAAAATAGTTTTCTGATACTTCATCCCAGTTGTGGATAGACCTCTCTCCCAGGTCATCAGCATAGCTGGGAACTGAGGGCCCTTCCACAGGGGAGTCCCCTTACCATTTGGCAGAGAGCATATCAGATATTATTTGTTCATTCTAAAAATGTTAATCGTATATTATATGCTAGGTAGTATAGATACGATATTGAATAATTCCTGTGCTAACACTATTGAACTGAAGAGATGGTTTCAATACAGCATAATGGTGAGCTCCAGGGCACTAAAGAGAACAAGGGAGGAGCCCCAAGCCTGGACTTAGGAGGCTCCAGGAATGATTCCCATGAACTATCCAAGATGTGGCTTGAAGGAAAAGTGAAAGTTCTCCAGTAGAAAGGAGAGTGTTTTAGACAAGGAATGGAGTGTTTGAGGCATAAAGAACATATTTTAATGATTGGAAGGTAAGATATGAAGGAAAGGAGAGAATGAAAATGAGGCAAGAGAGTTTAGCAGAGGACAGATTAAGAAGGCCTTTGCAAGCAATTTTAGGTACTTTCTATTGGACTCTCTCTTAAAGGGAACAGTAGTTAACTGAATGGCTTCCAGCTAGAGAATAATATATGGTAGATTGGCCACTTTGTGAAATGCACTAAGAAAGATGGCAAGAGGACCATTTGGGAGACTTGAACATCAGTAGAGGCAGGGAGGTTGGAGAGAAGTAGACAGATTTGAGAAGCATATAAGATGTAACATCAAGAGGAATTAATGGCAAGTGAGTTGAAAAAATGGGAGTCAAGCCTGATGCTGGTGTTCTCTGGTTTAAGTGGAGAGATGGTGTGGCCATAGGAGATACAGAAAAATGAAATATAGGAATGTAATCTGGGCTGGAGATAAAGATTTGAAAAACATTAACAAGATGGTAAGTTGATCCATGTATTGACATTGCAAAATCTAAAATGGAAGAAATACTGAAACACTGAAGTATTCCACTGAAACTTAACCCAAGATGTAAAGATATTCTGAAAAACAGATCCTTTGTAGAGTGGTTACTACAAAAGATTCAAATATTCCCCTTGGGCAATTATAAAGCAAATCTATCTGCAAAGGTACACTTATTACCTAATATGAGTTACAGTTGAGTGCCATGGATTATTTGCTAGTGGAGGGGTATTTTCCCCTCAGTTATAGATAGAAGAAGTACTTTCCCATGTTCATCTTTGCCCAATATGTGATCTGGAATAGCTCAATACAATTAGCAGCTTCAGTTCAGAACATTGCCAGAACTGAAGCAGCAAAGTGTGACAACTCCTACAAATGCAAAAAGATGCATTGCTAAGTATCCTCAGGGTGACTTGACTCTGTATGAGTAGCTCCCCCACTGATCATGTGCTCAAGCAGAATTTTACCATTCTATCATCAGAGAATACAGATGCCCAATAATCAAGATGTAACTGAATTAGAGGATTCTACTACTTGAAGAAAACTTAGAATCCACCAAAGCCAAGAATCATATATCTTGGAAAAATCTTTAAGGTTATTTGGGGCAACATTTTCAATTATGAGTCAAGATCCATCAGTGGGTTGTGAAATCACTTTTGTAGGTTACAACTTGCTTGCTTTAAAAACTGAAATAGAGTAAAATAGACTAGAATAGAAAATATCAAAGCACATCGTGCATTGAACAAGTAAATATTGTTTTGCAGAACAGCAAACGTGGACAGAAATAAAGAAAAGCATTTTGGTGACAACAACAACCTGAATAAATGTGGAAAAGTAAAAAAAAAAAATAAGGACTGTCTGGGGAATATCAAATAGTACAAGATGGTTGTTGTTGCGTATAGATGCAGATGATTTGTGGGAGATAAAACTGGACCATTACTGGAGCCTATGTTCACTGGATCATGAAAAACAACTAAGGAGTTAGTATGTCGTTCAGCAAGCAGTAGAGAACCACAGAAGGTTTCTGAACAGGAAATTAACATGATAGAAAATTTAATCTTAGAGCTGTGTGGAGGGTCATCTTGTAAAGAGATTGGGTAGCATTTGTAGCAATAATTCAGACACCGGGAACGCAAAATCTGCATGTGCTAAATTTCTTCCTGACTCTGGGCTTTGCACATGCTGTTCCCTCTGCCTGGATGCTCTCCACCACAGCTTGTACCACCTTATGCTAGTTATTTACTTCTAGTCTTTCACATATCAGTGAAATTTCTTCTCTAGGTGAAACTTCCTGACCTTTAAGACTAGGTTAAATTCCTCTGATTGTATATATCACATTTATGATCAGATAACTAATATGCTATTATTTAGTGTCTGTGTCATCTGTTAGAATGCAAGGTCCATAATGAAGGGAATTTGTCTTGATCAGAGCAGTATCCTCAGCAGTTAGAGTGGTGCCTTGTACACTGTTGACTATTAATAACTTTTTGTTGAATAAATGAAGGAGTAGTGACAGTTACTACAGAAAGAAAACTAAATGCAGGGGATATTGGAAAGGAAAACCCAGCAGGACTCCGGGATTTATGACATATTGGAGAAGAAACAGGGAAAAGCCAAAGATTGTCATCCTCCTTTCAACAAATATTTGTTCCACATACAATACTTTCTGTGTCAGGTAGTACTCTGCTGGACCCTGGGAAAACGGAAGTGAATAAGACATAATTTCCTAACATCAAGACACTCACAGTTAAAAATCAAAGAAAATTTTTATGTAACACTGTTGAAAGCACTTGATATACATTAACCTGACAACAACTTTATAAGCCAGGTACTATTATCATCCCCATTTTTGTAGATGAGGAAACTAAGACAAAGAGAGATTTAAAAACTTGCCTGAGTTCACTCTGATAAGCGGCAGAGATGGGACTGGGTTCCATTTTCTTAATTACTCTGCTATATTGCTGCTCCACCCTGGAGCAAGGGACACAGACAGGTACGCAGATCATCACAAAATGACGTAAGAATAGATATACATAAATAGTCCAGAAGTAGCTCAGAGAAGAAATTGATTATCTATCTGAAAGGGAGGGTCAATGAAGACTCACTGGGGAGAAGTGACATGAAACTGAGTTCTGAGGGATGAATTGGAGTTTGCCATGTGGGAAGAGTGCTGGGGAGAGCATTCTAGGTGACAGCAGTTTGAGGCAGGAAAGTATTAAACAATGTGATGTTTAGGGGATCTACATGAGTTTGGAATTTCTGGAGAATTCCTGGAAGAAGACAACAACACATGTGGCTAGAAGGGTTAGAAGGGGAGGTTTGTCTACCACCCTAATTTGCTGAGACCTGATTCTGCAGGTTATAGGGAGTATGGAAGCACTTAAGAAGGAAGGGTGCAGCGGCTTAGCACAGAAGGTCAGACTTGCTTATTAGAAACACCACCTTAGCAGACATGAAGCAGGATGGACTGAGGGGGTGAGCTAGAAGCAGAGAGACAGATTAGGAGGCCACTGTAATCAACCAGGCAAGACATTATGAGGGACCAATTTAAGGCAGTAATAGTGGACACAGAAAGAAAAGGATTTACAAATGCTGCAGAACTTGGAGAGGCACTGGATGTTGGGGAGAGAAAAGGAGAAGATAAGGGTCTTTTCAAGGTTCTTGACTTATAAAATCAGGCTACTAAATGTTGGTGGGGACAACCAACCAAGGGAGGGGAGGATTTCAGAGGTTAAAGATGATGAGTTCTGTTTGGAGCAGGTTTCATTAGGGACAGGTTGACTTTCTGGGTGAAAAGTGATGTACTCGGTAATATGGTGTCTCTGCTAAGCAAAATGTTTGAGGTTTGCAAGTGGAGGCCATGGGTATGAATGAAGTCACTGAGAGGGAATAAAGCAAAGATCTGAGGGCTGAGCATAGAACCTTGGGGGACTGATCACAGCAGGAGTGGGAAGAAGAAAAGGAGCCAGAGGAAGAAAGTAAAATGTGACCAGAGAGGCAGGAAGACATTCAACCAGCTTTGCATCACAAATCATAGAAACAATGGATACACCCCCCGCCCCGCACCCCCCCCCCCCCCCCGACTGCAGTACGGCAAATTCCTACTCATTTGTTAGTCAATGTTCAAGCCTTTCCTACTTTGCAAAGGCTTCCCTGACTGCCCCTTTCAAAGTAAATGCTTCTTTTCCTTTGCTGCCAAATGCTACTTGTGTATAACTTGCATTTTATAGAAAGTATTCCTTCACATCTCTGTCTGAACATGTCTTAACACTAAAGCATCTTGAGGGTAGAACATTATTTAATTCCATATCACATTGTCTACAGAAGATGGGCACAATAACTGTCGGTTGAATGGAACACTTTGGGAAACACTTGGTACCATTTAGACTGCCTCAGAAAGGGTCACTACAAAATCTACCTGATTCTGTTCCCACTTAATCCTCCTATAATAGGAAGTTACTTCCATTCTCCAAATTAACCCATGTTGATCTCTGTTCCTGGAAAGCTCATCTCCTACTAATTGCCTTGTGAAGTCCTAATCTTCCTTCATAGCCCAGGCACATTTTCCAGAAGGCCTTTTTTACTGCCAGGCCAAACATCAAGCTACCATCAAAGTCCCCATACCCCAAAGTTAATTATCCCTCTTCTATACAAACTGTCTTAAGCATATTCCTGATTGCACACTTTTTTTGCACTGACCACACACTATTATTCGGATGTGTTCATCTCTGTGTCTCACATCCTAAACTGTGAGCCTGAGTGAAAAATCAATGTCTTAAGGATCTGTGGCTCCAGCAGCTATCACAGAAGCCAGTACATGGCAGGTACTTGGGTGAGGAATTGGATGGTTTTTGTCATCTGGCCATCAAGTGGGCCACCGCTAGAGGGCACTGGCAGCTCGATCTGACTGGAGGTGCTGGAGGTGTTTCCACAGCCTGAAACAAAGGATCAGGGCTGTTTGTGAAGGCACCAGGACTCAAACCTGGACTTCTGTATTTCACCCAGGCAGAAGGACAGAGGGTCGATGCTCTTATTAGCCCTTATTTCTGCCTCGATTTCTTTGCGCTGAATGCCTCACTAGGTTTCTACCTAGTTTCTCTAACTTGCAATGTATTCTCCTTACCTCCTCAGGTGTGTCTAAGAAACAGCTCTATTCCAGTCAACTCTTCTTAGCACGTTATAGAAGGCCCTGCACTATTGCCCAAACTGCCCTTGTTGTTGTATGTCTGCCACTGGCCGTGGTCCTCCACCACCCTGGCAGTACCAAACCGTTTTGCTGTTCACTGAATAGACTGTTGACTCACACATCACATGCTATTAGCTCAGGCTGTTTCTTCATCTGTAAATAGTCTCCCCACCTCTCAGACTCCCACTTGTCAGGTAAGGATCTTTTATAATCTACTCGATGAAAAGTTTTCCTACCATCAGGTAGATTTTGCTATTCTTTCTTCTCTATATTTGAAGACTGTAACTTTACTGGCATTTATTATACTATTCATATTTATTTGTTCTCTTTTTCCTCTCTTCCAGTTTATACTTTCTCCTCAAGGGCAGGTATCACAATTCAGAACCTACAGGCTGTTTACTTGTAATAAAAAATGGCTGGAAAGATAAAGGAACTTTCATGGTCACAAGATATGCTCATGAGGCCAGGCTAGGTCCTAAAGAAGGTTTCCCAACTGGGGTGGCAAGAAAGAAACTTTTTTTTATTTTTTAAATTTTATTTATATAGTTATTTATTTTTAGGCTGCATGTGGGATCTTAGTTCCCTGACCAGGGATCAAACCCATGACCCCTGCAGTGGAATCTTGGAGTCTTAACCACTGGACCACCAGGGAAGTCCCAGAAAGAAACTTTTAGACACATTATTCTCCAAATTAACAAAACTCTTCAGTGGCTCGTCTATGCTTATATTGAAAATAGGCAGCATTTGTGTCACAGTCCTCTCCTCCTTGTCTGTAATAGACTTTACTGAATACCATGACAGGCAAGAGCCAGCAAGCCCTCAAGATGAATTCCATTTGCCATTTGGGGCCTGTAAAAGAAAGGTCAAACTCCTACGCAAAACATATAAGGTTCTTGTACCGTGGCTATACTAGGCCTTTGCATCTTTATAATTGTTTGCTTTCTCTTTGTTTTCCCTTTGAGACTATGTCCCCCCTGATAATAGGGTTTACTTCCTCCTATCTCCATAGCTCCAGCATCTGACATAGTGTCTGACCCAAACGTGCACTTATTAAATACTCAATGCATGAATGAATGAATGTTTTATTCCCTTACTCAATGGATACTAGCTGCCTAAGTATCTATCCTTGCGGTTTGGATGGCTTAACTTTTTGCAGCTCAGTTCCCTGGAGTTGGGCACAAGGTAATGGATAAGTGGACTTCAGAAATCCCAAAGGGTGTCCATAGGGAAGCCTGTCTGTAGGTCACAGAATCACAGCCCCCAAGGTTGTGTTCTGGATAATAATTTCCATCCCCAGGGAAACAGAACTGTCAGTTAGGCAGACTCCTCCTAAGAACAGTCTAGAGAAACATGAGGACTTCTAGAATAAGAACTGAAATGGGAGCTAAAGTGAAAGCCTTATTCTACAAAATAGAATCACTGGAGGAGACTCACGCTTGAGTTTCTCTTTTCTGGAGAAGGCTGATCCTCACGAGTGCAGAACCTTGAGTCATAGCTGCCTTGTAGCCACACAGGAAGGCAAAAATACCAAGCCATACTTGGAGGTGGCTGGAGCCACAGGAAGTGGCTCAGGTGGTGGGCAGGACTAAGTGGCCTTGTTAGAAGCTGGCAAAGGCTGTGCCGTGGTTTTGAGATGGGGCTGCAGCAGGGACTCTGGTCCATCTCTGTGTCCTTGCTACCAGGTTTATAGCCAAGGCTCAAGAAATGTTTGCTGAATTGTTAAATCATGATTTTTTCCATCATGGGCCACTGAGCAACAGACCTGAGACCGGTGATTAATTCCAAATGATTTGGGCAAGATAGAGGAAAGCAAGAATGAAGAGACCCTAAAATCATGCTAAGATTTCTAATGAGAAATCTAATGTGAGGGGCTTCCCTGGTGGCGCAGTGGTTAACAATCTGCCTGCCAATGCAAGGGACACAGGTTTGAGCCCTGGCCTGGGAAGATCCCACATGCCGCGGAGCAACAAAGCCCGTGCGTCACAACTACTGAGCCTGATCTCTAGAGCCCGCAAGCCACAACTACTGAGCCCACATGCCACAACCACTGAAGCCTGTGCACCTAGACCCCGTGCTCCGCAACAAGAGAAGCCACGACAATGAGAAGCCCGCACAATGCAACAAAGACCCAACACAGCCAAAAATAAATAAATTAATTAATTAATTAAAAAAAAATAGAAATCTAATGCGAATGCGAACCTGCTTACCTGATAGTCAGGTGGCTTACCTGACCTGAAATTAACTCTACTGTTAAATGCCTGTGTGGAGTCATCCATTTTTAAGGTGCTATTTTAGCTTACCAAAAATTAAAGTATGCTCTCCCTTCCCACATTCCATTTGAGCAGTGTATCTGTCATATTAAGATACTTTTATCAAGTTTACCAGCCTGTTTGTTAAAGTTTTGTTACAGTTAGTCACCAGAGAAGTATAAATATCTTTAGCCCAGATGCGGTTGTGTTGAAGGAAGGGAGGGGAAAAAGGAGGATAAGGGTGGCAGTTGACTTGTTAAAAGCCATCGCTGTATTAAGTACTTTGAATTGCTTCTCTATTGTTCTTCCCCATGGGTTTGAGGTTTATTAGACATGTTGATCTGAGTGGCCCCATGTTGTGGGAGATGGTTTGTGTTTTTCTTGGCCATATTCTCACATCCTTCCTGCAAGGGATAGTGGTATATCTCTTGAAGAACTATAAATAATTTATTTTTATCTGGCAAACAGTGTGCATAACTGGTGATGTTTCTCTCTTTGCAATGGTTGTGTTTGTGAATGGCTGAAAGCTTTGTGTCTCACTTCTCATAGATTCATTTTTCAAACTGAATATAAGTAACAACCATTATTGAACACTATGTTCCAGGCACTGAACTTTACATCTTCACTATTTATAATACCTTATGAATTAAGTTCTACTTTTATCTCCTTTCTGCAGATGGCGAGAATAGAGACTTGGAGAAATTAAGTAAGGTGCCCAAGGATTGTTCAGTCCTAGTTCTAGGTGATGTCAACGTTTGTGTGGCAGTTATGACATTCAGACCAGGAACACAGGTACATATAAAGTATCTCATTTATTTATTTTTATAAAATCAACTAAAATTGTTCTCTAAGCCTATTTTGTCAGGGTGGTAGAAAATTCAATTGCAGTCACTATTGGGACTCTTTGCACCATGGCATTGTGCTGAGGTCCTAGAGTTAGTGGTAGGTAGCATCACGTCATGTGACAGGCAGTCATTGGCCGTTGGTCCACTGGGTACCATTGAGATTTCCATTGCTCCAGACTCTGTGATCTGATCCTTCTGACGAGGCCACTCTCATGCTCCATCTCACATTCAAGGCACAGGATCTTTGGTAAAGTTTGGAACTCTGGTGCCCAGGGTGCCACTCTCCTGGCACATCAAGAGGACATTCCCACCATCATGTGCCACCTCCTTAGAATCCTACTTTTGCTATTGGAGCAACGCATGGGTCCTGACTTTGACCCATTTTTTGGTCTGGGAGACATAGCTCCCTCTTCCTGAGTTCCTCAAAGTTACTCTCTCTACCCTTATCCTCCAGTAGCATAGTTTCTTCAACTTTAATACTTCTCACTTTTACATGACACAAAGAACTATTTATTTTAGGCATCTTCTGTTTTCCACTCTGCAACAATCACAGAGGTCTGGCTGTAAGGTAGGAAACTATAAGAAGAATAAAGGTAAGCTAGTATTCCCATAAATTATTTTGCCATGCATATTCTTTCTTTTGGATTTATCAGATGAGGTGGTTGAACGTGTGTGGATTCCCTGGTGAGGTATAATGAGTTTTGATGATTGCATCCTTCCCTTGCCAGTCTATTTTATAGATCCCCCTGCTAGGAATAGTTGTATTTCTTCTAAACCTCTGGTTTATTTTTGTCTTACGGACACCATGAGTCATATAACAAAATACATTTCCCTTTCTGCAGGTCTTTCAGAGACATTTTGATCAGATATGTGTCTGTGTACTCTGACATTCCTAAGAAATATTTCTTGGCTGAATTTTTTGAAATAAGGAGAGATTTGTTTTAAAAATACTGCACATTATATGTCAGAACATTTTGTGTGTTTGGAGGGGAGCCTAATGAAAGTGGTCTCTGATTCAGTCTTTTAAAAATTTTTAAAGATTCTTTTATTTTTAAATATCTAGATTGCAAATTTTTATGTTTGAGAAATATGGTGTCACTACTAAGTAACACTTGTTTTAGACCTGATATTACAAGAACAACAACAAAAAAAGTATATAACGCTTTCATCTTTGTCTCTCTATAGATTTTTTGGGGGGGGGGGTTATTTATTTATTTTTTAAACATCTTTATTGGAGTATAATTGCTTTACAGTGTTGTGTTAGTTTCTGCTGTATAACAAAGTGAATCAGCTATATGCATACGTATATCCCCATATCCCCTCCCTCTTGTGTCTACCTCCCACCCTCCTTATCCCACCCATCTAGAGGGACACAAAGCACATGGAGTTGAGGGAAGAGCAGGTTGCAGGACTGCCCTGGAGGCAGAGAATTGCAGGCCAGCCAGCTAGAAGCAGAGCACAGTATGGATCTGCACGTACTCTCTCCTCAGCCCCAGGTGGCTCCGCAGACTTGAACTTGTCCACCCTTCAGAACAGGGGAGAATTCAATTCATTTCCACTTTAGTTCCAGGAGGTTGCCATGTTCCCCGTGGGCATACAATAAATATTGACCTAATTGAATGTTGCCCTGTGGTATCTTCCTCTCTCTTTTTTCTCCCCTGGTCCTCTGGCTGCTTCCTTGGATCCTTGAAAATTATATATTGATGAAATAAAAATTTGTATTCTAAGGCAAGTCAAAGAAAATTTGAACATAAAAAAATTTTCTCTGCCCTTTGGCCTCCTCTCTCCCCCCTACTGTGCATTGTGTATCTCCATCATGCATCGACCAAACCTCCCCATAGGCAGAAATACCTGCTCAACCATAAAGAGCAGTATTCTCCTAGCATCACAAGATAACTCCTGAGGAGATAACCTTCCTGTGTAATCTTGTAAGGGGCCACAAGGACCCATGACGCACTCACTACTCGTGTTGTACGTGAAGACCTGGATTGTGTCAACTGTCAATAATATGTCAATTAACGTATAGTCCTCTGTTTCAAAACATTGTATGACCCTGCTTTGACATCTAATGGGTGGAACAGTTCTCGGAGTTTTCTGGGAGTCTGTTCCTGGGTTATAATCTTCAACTTGGCTTGAACAAAATTTTCCATTTTTTCGATCTACGACTGATTAATTTTTTGTTGACAAAATATCTTTTCTTCCGAGTCTTGCCTTACTGTCCCTTCAGTTTTCAGTGTTAGGCCTCTCTGTGTTTCAATATCATGTCTTCTTGTTTGTTTTCTCTGTGTCTGGGTCTTATCTCACAGCTTCTCTGGGAATCTGTCCCTCTGTTTTCTTTCTCTGAGACTCTCTATTTCTCCATTCCTCCTTTCCATCTCTGTCTCTGTCTCTCTCTGTCTTTCACACATACTTTTCTATATTTGAGTTTGCTCCCCTCCAGAATTACCATCAAACTTCATTGCAGTTTTTCAAAAAGTTAGACACATTTAAAGATTTGTATAAGTGCTCAGAATAATTCATTTTACACTTTTTTTCTTGGAAACCACATTTCCATTTTCCAAATATAAGCACTCCGGAAAAGTGGATAGATCTGTATTAACCACAATACACTCTTAAGTCTTATGGAATGATTGGGTCTGCTCTCCGCTGGGTTTTCTGTGTGCACTCAGTCCAGACAGGAATGCATTCCTCTGCTCCTTCTGACACAAATACAGTGACATTTCACCAGGCGACTATTAGCCTAGAGGGAATACTAACTTCTCCCTTCCCCTAGTGTTTTAGATCCCATTCCAGTAATTTGGCCCCAGATATTGGCACAGAAACGCTGGCTGCATAAAGTCCTTGGAGCCTGATGCTTACCCTGTGTCCTCTGTGCCTCGAGTGTTAAGGACTGAAATGGGACACTGGTTTGCTGCTGCTTTCCTGCAGCCGCTTTCTGGGGAGGATCTAATGGGTGTGGTCAGCCTCCCCTGTGGTTTGACACAAGCAACTATACTGCCTCTGGCATTAAAATTAATCTTTTAAGCATCATTTGTGCCTGGAAACGAAACAAACTAATTGTTATCTAAGAGGGTTTTGGAGGATTGAACTTCAAAGTGAAGGTGGCCTGGATGGACGATAAACAAAGCCTCTGCCCTTATGTTTAGGAAAAGAACTGGATTTTTTTCTTCTTTTCTTTAAGTTCTCATTATTGAGATCCTAAATGTGTCAAGCACTTTGTGCAAAATATCTCTTTCACTCTTTAGGACCGCCCTGCAAGTTAATATTCTGACCCCATGTTGCAAATGAGAAAGTGAAGCTAAGAGAAGTTAGGTGACTTGACAAAGGTCATACAAAATAGCAGGGTTGAAACTTGTTACACATGAGTATTTTTATGTTCTTGAGGGCAATTTTTATGCCTAGAAAAGACTATTCAAGGTTATTTTGGTGCAAAATTAGTATTCAATTCATTTGAAACCCTTGTCTTTCTTAAGCTTGTATGTTTATAAATTTTATGAATCCATTCATAAATCTAACAAATTTTATAATTATTTTGAAGGAAGATTTAAAAACCTAATTAAATTTATTGAATATTTAGCCACATTTATTAAGGTAATATATCTTTATTTCCTTTTTATTTTAAGTACATTAATCACATGACTTAACAAACTTCCCAAGAACTTAAGTAATTCTTATAAATCTAATAAATTAAATTTATAGATCTGGTGAACTTTAAATTCTCTTAAATGTTCCAAGTAAGATTTCAACCTGAAATTTCAGGTCTAAAGCAATGACTCAATTACTCATTTTAATTTGAAATTGCAAGGTTTACTTGTTCCTCTAATAGACCTAATTTTTGTAAATAGTATAAATAATTAAAATTCAAAATAAGCACAGATTCTTAAATTCAGATATTTTACCACTGATTTTTATATTTTGGGTTTTTTATACATAATACTAAATTATGCCATTATTAAAAGATAAGGACACAATTCTATCATCCCCAATAATTTTGATGTTACTTTCCTAAGTAATTCTTGGGGTTGCCTTCTGGTTTGCTGAGGTTTCTTAAAAAAACAGAATTACTAACTGGACATGACTGGACCCTTATCAGCAATGTCGTTGGGACACACTGAGTCCCATTTACCTCAGTCACTGTTCTCTGTGGTAGGTAGACAGCCTTCTGAGATGGGCTCCAAGATTTCAGCCCCCTGGTGTACACGACCTATATAATCCTCTCTCCTTGAGTATGGGTAGAACATGTGAATATGATGGGCAATCACTTCTGTGATTGTTATGTTATATGGCAAAAGGAATTTCCCAGATGTAATTAATTTCCAGATGTAATGAATTTGAGTTAATCAAATGGGAAAAAATTTCCTGAGTGGGCCTGACCTTTCCAGGTGAGCCTCAAAAGAGACAAGAAGCAGTGAGGGTACCCTCCTGCTGTCCTTGGAAGAGGCCAAGCCTCAGTGTGCTCAAGCCTCAGATGAGATCACAGCCCTGGATGATATCGTGATTTCAGTCTGAGGAGACCCTGAGCAGAGGATCCAGCTACCATACACAGATTCCCTGCCCAGGAACGGTGAGGTAATAAATTTGTGTTGTTTTAAGTTGTTAAGTTTGCAGTGATTAAAAAACTAGTACACCCTCCAACTGGGATGGTCTCACCACCTGTGTCCTTCAAGTTCAAGCTCTACATACCTGATTCTTCTGTCCAGTCACAGAGATTTGGCGCCCGACCCCCTCAAGCTGCTACATCCCTTGATAGAATTTTGCACAGAATTTGCCAGCTAAGGTACTTATATGTCTTACTACCTACAGAAACTCCATCAAGTTTCTAAGTTCCTGTAGATAGGAACTTGAGGAAGATCCCCTCTTATTTGTTGTATTCTTACTGTTCTTGTTATATTCTTATACAACTCTTCTAGATATTACAATGGCATTCCATTGAATTCTGTGTATCTTTCATTATTTTGTCTAACTGTTTCAACGTCATTTTCCTTCTGAAAACACCAGAGCCCAAGTCTATCTGATTCTAGAGTCAGACTCTTTCTATTGGTGCCTTTAACAACCAGGAAAAAGCTAAGCTTTTATGAAAAGTCTTGAGGCTGAAATGTCCCTCTATTTTCGCTGTGACTCTGAAAGCATTCTAAAATTTCTCTGGCTTGTGCTTCTGGGGTAAACTCTGGTTTCTCTGAACCAATAATTGTTATATTATAACAACATCACTCAGTACATCAAAAATATGTAATACCCTTTCTGTCAAATCATTCTTAAGTCAATTCTGTGTCTTTACTTACTAAGCTTTTCCTTTAACAATACGATAATAATTGATCCATGAATGTACATAGTACGCTGAGACATACAAAGAATAAAAGATACAATTCCTGTTCGATAAGACTTTATGATTTAGTTGGAATCAAGGTATAAATGCAAAATATTTAATAATTTTGTGTACAAAATAATATAGGTTAAGTGATACACGTTTAGTGATATGACTGGTCCAAATAATAAGTGGAGGTACAGGTGAGGGTAAGTTAAGAAAACCTCACGGAGCAGGTAGGATTTAAACTCACTCATTCAACAATCTTGTATTTAGAAACTTTGGTGTGTTAGACTCTGAGGGCCCAAGAATAAGGCAGAGTCACCCTCTTCCTCAAGCTCACATTCTAGCTGAGAAAGCAAAAGCATAAATACAAGGGTACATGCTATGATAAATACTCTTGCAATGGTGTGTACAATATGCAGGGCAAACCAAGACGATTGTACTGGCAATGAGGGTGGGTGGAAGTAAGTAGTGAGCGAGCCTTCAAAGAGGTGACATTTCTGCTGAGCCTGATAGTAAAAATAACACTGTCTTTTTGTTAACCATTTCCTATGTGCCAAGAACTGCCCTAAGCACTTTACACTAATGAACCTCATATAATCGTCACAGCAACTTCATTTGATCGGGGATATGATGACAGTGACAAGTAATTCCCGAAGAGGATACTGGAGTCATCCTACCATAGAGCATCACCTCCTCCACCACTATTCCAATCAAAGCCCTTCTCATCTCTCTCTCTCAAACTCTTGCAGAAGTCTTTTAACTGGTCTGTCTGCTTCTGCCATTGCTTTATACCCAGTCATTTTGCGATCTTTTAAAAACACAAATCAGATAATGTCAGTGCTCTGAACAAACTTTCCAACAACTTCCCACCTCATATGCATTAAAACACAAGGTTCTTATCACGGCTTTCAAGATCCTACGTTATTTTGCCCTCACTCCTCTGTGACATCATTTCCTACCACTGTCTCCTGGATCCACCGCCCAACAGCCATCTTTCCCCGTCTTTGCTGCTCCTCAAATACAGTAGGAATGCACCTTGCTCATCCCTCTGCCTGAACACTGTCTTCCAGATATCCGCAAGCTCACTTCCTCCTTCATTCAGGTTTCTGTTCAAAGGTCATCTTATCAGAAAAGCCTTCCTTGACCAGCCTGTGGACAACACAAGCCTCTCTCTTCTCCACACCCATCCTGACCCAGCTTTGTTTTTCATCATAACATGTATCAGACATTTTCTGTCTCTCCCAACTAGAATAAAGACCTTGTGAGGACAGGGATTGTGCACTATTTTTTTACTCTATCCCCAGTGTGGAGCACAAAGCCTGGCACACACTAGAGGCTCAATAAATATTGCTGAATTTATGAATTCATTAATGACTGAAATGACTTCCACGGTCATACTCTGAGCATATGGCAGAGCTGACCCTTGGATCCTGGTTTGTCTAACCCCAGAATCCAATTTCTTAAATACTTCTTGCTACTGAAGTGGAAGAGGAAGAATACGTTAACAAGGGGGAAAGCTGGGGCATAAGGGTGTGAGAATGAGGGTCCTAAAGATGAAACTAGGAAGATAGTTTGGGACAGATAATGAGGAATCTGAAAGTCTTGGAAAAGTAGCTTACTATTTTCCCTGTGGGCATGAAGAGAAGGCTTGCAACATGGTGTTAAGAGTCCCTCTAAAATGCTAATGGTGAGACCACCTGAAATGGGGAAAGGACATTTATATAAACTCTAATAACCTTTAGATCTTTCTTCATTTCCGTTAGAATTCTACAGAGCACTGCAATCTAAAAGTGGAGAATTTAGTAAATATATTCCTTCCTGGTTTGTCACACATGACTTGGTATAGATGTTTAATTGCTAAAGCTTGAGGTTGTGGTTGGCTTTGATCTCCAAGCCCTTTTGCTGATCATTCTGTGTGTAGTGTATCATAATTATTATAATTCTTTTAACCCAAATATATATTTTGTCATTGTTGAGCAGCATCCTTTTTTCCCCCCCTTTGGTGGTGGGGTAGATGAGGGGGAAGGTGAGTCTTACATTTCTAAATCCATACCTCTTGATATTTCTTACGCTGTGGAAGCAACAAGTTGGCTTCCTTTCTGTTCAGTTCTAGGTTCTCTATATGAGATTTTGTTTGTTGAAACTTGATACTTATTTTTCAATGAAGCCTCTAAATAATTTCTCTCTGTTTTAAAATTCCCAAATCCTTGGTATCTTCTCTATGGTGCATTAGAGAAAATAAAGCATATTTTAAAAATCTGCTTTACATATGAGCTGCCTGATTTACATCAGCTACTATTTCCTAGTTGGGTGGTTTCTTTGCTGGGTTTCATAATACGCCAAAACTCATATTCAAACACGAACTATAGACGATTATGTAAACAAGAGCAAAGAAATATTTTCTTTCTTCCATTATGTTTGGATATAAAATTCTATTTAGAACTCTCTGAGGAACTCAGAATAAGGGTGGGAACAGACAGTTTCATGGGATTTAATCCTGGTTGGAAAGCAATGAAGCAACAACACTGTCTCCGTCTCTCTTTCGTTCTGGTGGTAATCAAAGCATGCAAAGCTGTGGGTGTTGACGCTTTGAAAATCAGCAGAGCTGTACCATGTACGCTGGCAAGCAGTACCCTGGCCTTTCTCCAAGCTGAGTTTCTGGGAGACAGAGAACAGTCCCAACAAGCCCACCAACCGAGCAGAAAAAGCAGCAGGGATGGTCATATTGCGGGAGACATCTGATGGGCATGAAAGGCACCAAAGAGATAGACTTTTACAGTCTCAGGCTGATCTAAAGCCTCTGAAAATCCACGCTGTAAAGGATAAATAATATATGCTAGCGAGAACCACAGAGAGGGGCAGGGAGGCTCAGGAACACCAAATGTACCTACATCGATCCTCATTTTCCAGTCATCCGACCAGGCTTTTAAACTCATCTGAGAGGCTTTTAAATTCATCATAGAGTGTGCCATTCTATAGTGAGAAATGAGGCCTTGATTTGTGTATTTGGGGATTTTTTTTTTTTTTTTTTAATGGAAAGACAATGGGGAGCATGGGATCTAGCCAGGCTGTTATTTACCCATGCATTTGTGCAAAGGAGGAAAAGATCCTTCTTTCTTAGGGATCCCTTCCCTCTCTTCTGCCTGGCACCCTTGTGCTATGAACAGTGTGCATACAGTTTGCAGCTGCCCTGGGTTAGAGTGGGTGGTCATGCACTGCAAGAGTTTGGGAGGTTTGTTAGAAGATAAAGTGTTTGAAAGCTGCTGAATTCATCTGGTGTTAAAGAAGTTTTCCCCCTTTTTCAGGCCACCTTGTCTTAGATTTACATGCTGCTGACCTATTATAGCTAGATCTATGCTAAATCGCCCCTCTGCAACATGCACATTAACCCCCCCAAATCTAAATCCAGTGCACCAAGAGAATTTCCACTTAAGGTTGTGCTCCACCTTGTTGGTTTATACTTTATTTATGTTCTGTTAATAATAAATATAATTATTTTATTTCTCTGCTGGACAAGTTTAGTTTGAAGATGCAAAAGCAATTATTTTAATTTTTTTATTTATATATAAAGTTTAAAATGGCTCACATTCAGAAAAGATTAAATTACTAAAAGAAAAATAAAACAAGAGTCATGATGCCAACTGAACAATATATCAGTGTTCAGAATAGGTTTCTATTCTAGGCTGGCATATGATTCTTTTTATAAGGTTTATGCCCTGTGGTTTTCTTCTAGAAGTAATATGTTAGATGACTTCTGATGTGATGTCTTGGTAGATCCTTGAGCTGAGAAAGAAAAACATCAAGTCACTAACTCCTCTTGAGTTAGTCTGGGAGGACTCCTTCTGAGGCCCCTTCCCTTGGGTCAGTTTGCTTTCTTTACTGTTAGGAGCCATCTTCCATTTCACTTCATTAATACCATTGCTCTTTTCCTGTCCTTCATCCCCAAATGTCACTCTTGACCTTTACTGTGTGACATTTACCTGAATTTGTTGTGCATTAAACATGCATGAATCCTTCTCCATCTCTTTCAGAAACTTCATTTGGTGCTTCCATGTTCCACCATTTCAATTCAGTTCAATTCAGCAATTATTTCCTGATGGACAATTACATACAGACCACTAGAGAAGGCACTTGGGGGGCACAAAGTCAAAGGAAACAAATTTAGACCCTGCATTCAGTGAACATTCATGGACAATAAATAGCAAGAGTAGTAATAATAACTGGCATTATTATTCTTCAACACTCACTTGAAGGCACTCTGTGTGGATTTTCTCTTTTAACCGTTTCTTGTGACATCCCTGTGACATAAGTATTCTTATCATCATTTTACCAATGAGAACACTGACGCTTATAGAGTGTAAGTGGTCTTCTTAGGATCAGAAAGCCAGTAAGTGGTAGATTTGAGATCTGAAATGATCCCCCAAATCATGCTTCTAACCTCTACAATATACTTAAGGATGAAAGAAGTAGACATAACACTGTAACACAAATATTGGCCTATTAATTCATGCTACAATCCATCTTGAGTGCCATCCCTTGCAAACTCTCTCTTATACATGGTATCTTGGTAAATGGCACTATCATCTACTTAGCTGTCAGGTCCATCTAATCATTTCCCAGCCATTTATGCCATTTTACCAATTGCATCACTTAAATATCCATCCTCCCTGACAAATATTTTTTTCTTACTTTAACTGCCGGCTCTCCTTCTCACACATAGCCTTCCCTGACCTAATCTCCATGTTGCTACAAGAGAAAATGGTTTTATCATGTTCCGAGTAATAATCTTTCAATCATTCTTCTTAAGACAAAGTTCAAACTTAAAGCCCTCTTACTTTCTTCAAACACATCTGCAAGCTATTCTCTCTGGAACCTGCTTCTTTGCCACAGTGACTTCTCATCTTGCAAAATTCCCCTTTATCTTCTCTGGGAGGGGCTTCCCTGACACACTTCCTACCAGGTAGGATTAGGTGACACTCTAGAATTCACGTACAACAGGCAATGCCACTATCATATCCCACTTACCCCACTCCATCTTTGTCTACTTCTGACCCTAGACCATGAATTTCTAGCAGGCAGGGACTATCATTCATCACACAGGCACTCGATCAATGATTGCTTAATGAAAGAATAAAGGAACAATAATCCAAAATTATTTCTATTTGATTTTGGTATGCATTTCCTGTATTCCCATTTGATATAAACACACTCAGCCATGACTGGAGATGTCGGCCTCAGACTGACAGTTAAATATTGATAAAACAGCCAGAAATATTTCAATAAATTTTAAAGGCTTAACACTTCAAGCACTGCTCCCTCCCTCCCTCCTTGCTACCCTTTGTAGAGATTCTTTTTTCTCTCTCGCTTATTCTAACTGATAAAAGTGAATCTTCCCTGGCAGTCCAGTGGTTAGGACTCCATGCTTCCAGTGCAGGGGTCCCAGGTTCGATCCCTGGTCGGGGAACTAAGATACTGCATGCCAAGCAGTACAGCCATAAAATAAAATATAAAATAAAATACATTGGAAAAAAAAAGAAAGAAAAAAGCCCCTCCAGTTTTAAAATATGGTGACGTCGAATGATGTCTGCAACTGCTTGAGGAAAGCAAATCAGTGCATCCATTTGTGGTTTTAGATCAGATGCCCTTTAGGGCTGGAACTGTGTTCTTGATCCATTTGGCTTGGTTTCTTTTTAAAAAAATAAATATTTACTTATTTATTTTTTGGCTGCGATGGGTCTTCGTTGCTGTGTGCAGGCTTTCTCTAGTTGTGGCAAGCGGTGGCTACGCTTCGTTGTGGTGCGCGGGCTTCTCATTGCAGTGGCTTCTCTTGTTGCAGAACACGGGCTCTAGGTGCACGGGTTTCAGTAGTTGTGACTCTCGCGGGCTCTAGAGAGCAGGCTCAGTAGTTGGGGTGCACGGGCTTAGTTGCTCCATGGCATGTAGGATCTTCCTGGACCAGGGCTCAAACCCGTGTCGCCTGCATTGGCAGGCGGACTCTTAACCACTGTGCCACCAGGGACATTTGGCTTTTAGAGCTTGCAGACTTGCATAACATTCTTTTCCTCTAACAACAAAAATCATAAAAATAGCGTGGTCTTTCTTGCAACCTACTCATAGCCTAAGGAAGGGAAGATTGCAAAATTATGCCAATGTCAGATCATTAAGGGAGATCCCAGAAGGTCCTAACAAGCTTAGCAAATGCTTTATATAGTATGGAGAATCGGGTAAAAGGGCCATGTTCTGTGAGTCTTAGACAAAGAAATTTGAAGCTGTGTTTAAAAGTGGGAATGCAGCAAATCAACAAAATTTTCGCTATGAAATCCCAGTTAACTGGGAAAAGGAAATCCAAAATAGGCCTGAGTCAATTTTGAAAGGGCTTCCTTTAGGCTAGTGACTTATTTCTTTATAATCAATCACGAATAAATATTTTGGAGCACTTACTCTATGGCCTCTAGTGTGAAGTACATAGAGGTGAGATAGTAGAACACGGAGTTTCAGGAGAAAAAAGACTGGAAGCAGACAGATCTGCATTTCAATCTCATTTCTGTCACTTATTAGCTGTAGTTTTGAGGCATATCAGTGAACTGCTCTAAGCCTGTGTTTCCTCATCTGTAAAATGCTGATAATAACCCTACCTCACAGGTTTGTTCTGAGGTTTAAACAAGATAGTGTATTCATAGTGCCTGGCACAGAGTGGGAGCTTAGCAAATGGTGGCTGTTATCTGCTGACATCTATTTAACGAGGCTGGCACCGAGTGCCATTCATCTCAAATGAGAAGTACACAGAGAAAAACTGCTACAAGAGAAAGTACGTCTATCATATGCATGTACTCATAGAAATTACACCAGGCCCTCCAAGGATAAACGTAACCCTGCCTTCTGTCTTCCTCCACCACTAATTACAACCTGCATTGAAGCAAGAACATTCAGATAATACCATACCCACAGCAGATCTTAAAGTATATATTAAATAATATTTCATCTATGTGCTTTCTGTGGTTAGGAGATTGGCTCCTGGAAAGCACAAACAAGGTCCACTGTTTGTTTGTTTGTTTTTATGCTTGATGGCTACAACCTTGAATTAAACTAAAAACAAAACAGCTCTAATTGGATCTAGTTTATTAGCTCCAAATCCACAGCTTCTCGCATCATCGTCTTCTTCACGTAGTTTGAACGTAGGTACTCTTTTATGTGCCAGGCACCTTATACTTGTCACCAAACTTAATTTTAGAATAATCCTTGCGAGGTAGATACTGGTTTCCCCACAGTATAGAGGAGGCTGAGGCTCAGAGCAGTGCAGACCTTTCTAAAGTCATGCAGCTGAATAAGTGGCAGCGCTGTGGTTTAAATCTAGAACAGGCTGATGATGCGTTCTCCCTCAGCCACTGCCTCTTGTTTCAGCTGTGGGACAGTGGTGTGGAGAAAGATATCAGGACAGTAACATCTGGGAATTGTGGTGTAGGGTCTGGGAATGTGCTGGGAATCGTAGTGTAGTGTCTTGATTGCTCTGTTAAGTGTACATCTTTCCCTGTGATATCGTGATTTCCTGATGAGGTTACCTCACCAGGACTTTCGCCAACATCTGGTTTACCCAGTTAGGTGACAAGATCATAGAGAGAAACCATTATTTTAATTAGAACCCAGTTCTCTGAGCTCATATGTCAGTGTTCATGAAGGAACGTGAAATGCTTTTACATGACTAAGAACTCTTCCCTGAAGAGTCAGGACTTTTCTGTGAATGGATAAGATTTTATTATACAACTTTTTCAAATAAGTGAGGAAAAATTCCTTTGAAAACTGCTGCCAAGGTGAAATTCTCCAAATGTTCTAGTCAAAAGTGCATTTGGTGCTAGGACTAAAAGCAACAGAGAAAGTTCATTTGTTGGTACCTTCCCTGATATTTTAATTATATCTTCTACATTCTCCAAATCCTATTTAACAATTTCTTCAACCCAACAATTTTATTCTTCAAATAAAAAATTTTAATTCACTTGTAACAGTAAAACCAATGCACATCTTTTGCCCTATTCAAAAAGAAACTACAAATGCCAAGAAGCGCATTTTGCTTCTGGTTAGAATGGAAAGTAACATTTTGAAGGGCCTGATAAATTTTATTTCTTATGTAGTTTTGCGATAATCATCAGCTTAACTCTGTTAAATACCAAATGGCATTTTGATCCTGGAAGTCTGCCAGAAAACTACTTTTAATTCCCAGTTTCTTATGTGACCTTGAATAGCTAGACGCATTACAGTATCCATCTGGTTGTTTGATATGAAGAATATTTGATTATTTTCTACTCTTGTTGAAGGCGAACTCATCATTTCTTTCAAAAGATATCTTCCATAATTGCTCGATTCATAAAAAAATATTAGATTTTTTTGGAGTGCTGTCATGAATCACAATTTCTGTGACATTTGGGTCAGTCAAGCCTCACCTTTAGGCAAAAGTACATTAAACTTACTCTTGGCTTCTTGAAAGCCCTCCCTGTATCCCAGTCCCCTCCCCAACAGAGATACATTAATCTTTACAACAGCCTTAAGAAGTAGATGTTATTAATTCCATTTCATAAATGATGAAACTGAGACTCAAGGAGAGTAAATATTATGCCCTAGATTATGCAGCTATAAAGTGGCAGAGACAGGGGTCAAAACACCTAGTCCAGTCTTTTCACCTACAGCATGACTCTTAACATTTCCTTATTTTTCCTCTCTTTAAAGGTTTTCTCTTCACACTTCAAATTTGAGTATTTGTACAGCACTAAGAGTGAGGGGATAGAATCCTGAAAAAGAAATAACAAATAGGAGAAATGATCAAAAAATATAAGCCATGATCTTTACCCATCCTTTCCTTTTTTTCTGAAAACTACTTGAGAGTCCATAGTCTACCCTCTGTGTATGTATAGGGCTTTCTGAGCAGGTCAATTGCTGGTCATGAATAGCAGCTCTAACAATCCAAGGTTAATGTGGTTAGTATTCTGAAGGTTCAAGCAAGCTTGTCACTGCTCCCACATGAGAGAAGAGCGGTCCCAGAATTCAAGTGGTTGCTTTTGATCAATCATTGCCTTTGAATAAAGGTTACTGCTCCTCCTATAAAACTTCAAAATCATTCACCCAAAATCCAATGAAATGGCTGATTAAATCAACATCACTTTGTAAACCAGGCAGGGAGACTCAAAGCTGAAATTTGGATTCCAGATGCTACAGAGATGTTTTAGAATGCTCTGCAGGGGCAGTGAGATTTCACAAAGACAAATTTCTGTTTCAGAGAAACAGACCATAGCATACTTGTGGAAGAAAATACAGAGAACAGGAAAGGAACCAGGTCTCATATAATCTCAGGTACAGAAGTGTGAGCAGTGTACATTTTGATAGTCTGTGTCATTTGCATGTGAGAACTACAGTTTCAAAACTCAGGCTAAGGTGGTTGCAGGGCAGTTTCAGCAGTGGTCAAGCAGTTGTAATAGACCAAATACGCCAAAGAAATCCTTTCCACAGATCTCTGCTGACCTGTGTCGAAGTCTCCATTAACCCAGAGAACGATTAGGAAGTAGGAGCTACGCAGTCCATGCACTCTTGTTGGTTGATGTAAGGTTGCAGCTGCTCTTTCTGGGAAAGGCTGCCCTTTGCAGTGAGATGATAACATTCCTAAAATTTTTGGTGTTAAATTTTCTTCTTTTTGAAGTAATGAAGATAGTAGACTGCAGGGTTCTTTTCCGAATGTCCTTAGTTAACTAAGTTATTAGTTGGCCATTGTTGTTGGTTGAATTTAGTCCCTGCAAAAGATGTTGAAGTACTAATCCCCAGAACCTGTGAATGGGATCTTATTTGGAAATAGAAGCTTTGCAGATGACTGAGTTAAATTGAAGGCATGGGGGGGGGGGTGGTGTCATCCAAATGACTGTGTCCTTATAAAAGGGGGAAATTTGGACACAGGGACAGACGCATACAAAGTGAAGATGAGGTGAAGACACTAAGAGAATGTCACCTATAAGCCAATGAATGCCAAAGATTGCCATCAAACCACCAGAAGCTAAGAGAGAGACATGGAACAGATTCTGTCTCACAGACCTCGTAAGGAACCAAATGTGCTGACATCTTGATCTCAGACTTTTAGCTTCCAGAACTCTGAGACAATAAATTTCTGTTGTTTAAACCTCCTAGTTTGTGGTAATTTGTTACAGTAGCCCTAGCAAATTAATACAGCCACCCTAGGTCAATTCCCTATTTTTGTTTCTATTTTGTTTTGCTTTATGAAATTTTGCTAGGTCTTAAAAGACCCAAGTCTTAGAACCCTTAAATTAGATGAAATTATGTCCTGTCCTACCCTGAGATTTTTATGATATCTTATACTGTGAAATCTCTTTTCCAAGTTTTCTGGTTAGTCATCAGGTTACCTAGGATTGGAGCCTTCCAGATAATGGAGCAATATTTAAGTGTTTCAGAGCTAAACCTGAGAAAATATCTCACTGCATGGCTTGAGATTCTACACATGGATTCTGGATTTCTTTCCCTGTAGCTGGAGTAGAAGTAAAACTCTAGGTGCTCCTGGTATAGAATATAAGGATCAAATGCTCTTCCATCCACGGATCTGGTGTTTCTCAGTAGGCTGAGGATTGGTGCCCAAAGTCTGTGGAACACTTCTTCCTTTTTCTGTTTGGTTCATCAGACAGTCCGCATCCCTCATGGGTCTTGGGAACTCTTTCTGTTTTCCTTTCTCCTCCTAGGCAAGGTACACAAGAGGAGATTAGGGACAGTGAGTTATCTTTTAGCAGACCATGCTTGAATCCACTGGTGAGCACTACATTCCCATTCCTTAGATGGACTTGAAACAAATCTCACCCACTCATTTATTCATTCATGAATTTATTCAATGAATAGTTAAAAAAAAAAAGAGGAGACCCAGGGACCCATTGTCACAAAATGACTCTATAAATTATAATAACTACTATGTGTCAAGAACTTCTACCCTCATTTTATAGATGAGAACACTTGGACTCAAATAATGGAACTTGTCCATGTTCCCATAGCTGATGAATCTGCCTGCTTGGCCTTCTGTATGACTCTCATGTCTCTGCTCTTTCCTCCATATTAAGCTGCCTGCCCATAAAACCCACCAAAAGGGTATATACACACCACAGTATGTAAGACATTCCTCCATTCAGAAACTCATTTCTCCCAGTCCCTCTTTGTCTCCAGCCAAAGTCCATCACCTCACCAAAACCTGCTTAAAAACTAATGTGATCCAGGAGATGTCCAGACTCCCTTGTTCCCATCTTTACTCAGTCAACCCTTCAACACTTAGATTTTAAGTTGTGTAACTTCTGTTCGTTTGTCTGTTTTTTGATATCAGTATGTTTCTGTACTTGATCTTTATCTCCCTGCAAGATCAGCAGCTCTTCAAATAAAGATACTGTATCTCTTAGCTTCTAGTCTTAACCCTGCTGCTAAGGAGCTGTACAACCTTGGTTATGTCATTTAATCTATTTGGACCCCCATTGTCCTCATTGATATAAAAAGGACACAGTGGGAAAATGCTGTCTATGAACATTTCTTACCCTAATAGTTCATATTTAGTGTCTCCCAAGCATCCCAAGCTCTGGGAAGTGCCCAGATGAGATTTACTTATGTGAGTAAGTACTCATAAGTGATGCTTACTCATGTGAAGGCTTACTCATGTGAAGGCTTACTCATGTGAAGGCTACTCTGGTCTTATCAAAGCAGTCTCTCCCCATATTCCTGCTGGGCAAGCTAGGCCAACCCCACTGAGTGTAGACTCAGGCAACCCACACTGCTGCCCAACTTGGTCTTCCTATTTCTCTCCTCTCCCTTTCACTTAATATATAGCCGTAAACATGGTTCCATACCAAGAGGGTAGAGTCTTCTTCACATCCTCCTCACTTTTACGGATGCCATTCTCTCTTTATAAAATACTTTAACACTTCCTGCCCCCTTGGTCAATTCCTGCTCTTCTAAGACTTGGTCATTCCTCACCTCCTCGGTGAAGCCTTCCCTGACTACTAATCTGCCATCAGAGTCTGTGCAACTGCTATAGCTTGCTCCAATATTTGTCCTTCTACATATGAAATGCATCATGTAAAAAGAACATAGTATACTGGTTATGAACATAGTGTCTTGGTTTCAGACTGCCTAGGTTTATAATGATCACTGTGCCATTTACTAGCTAGGTGCCTTAGACAAATTATTTCTCTGTGCCTCTGTTTCCTCATCTGTCAAATGAGGATAGTGATGGTAGTGATCTCCTTGAGAGTTTTTGAGGATGGAATGAGTTAATGCATGAAAACATGTAGAATAGTAAACATATTATAGGGTTAACACTATACAATAATACCATGTCATGTTTCTTTTTTTCCTCTAGGATGTCAAATAAGGAGAGAACTATGTCGTTATGACATCAGAGTAGTAAAGTCTTAAGATCTCCCTTTTTATCTGTCTCTTAACTATCTCCCACTTTCCATCTCAGCTTACTCTCTCTCCTTGAATTGTCTGATGTAATAATGTTCACCTATACCTCAGCCTTACACTTGAAGAATGCTCCAAGAATTGGACAAATCCTGTGTAAAAGAACAGGGTTAAATTTGTTACTGGAAAAATTAAAAGACATGAAATATGTGAAAATTCCCAAGGAAGAATTTGGCCCAGTAAGAGCATGTGGAATCATTCAAGGAATATTTATTAAACACCTGCTCTATACCTAGCATGTGCTTCCAGATGCTGGGGATATAGTCCTTGCCTTCACATGTTTACTGTTTAGTGGCGGATACAGACAATTATGTTTACAGTTGGGATGCAATGTGATTAGTTGTGATAAAGGGAGGGAACCAGATGCCATGGCAACACACGATACATATTACTCCAAATGTAGGAGAAAGCTTCCTAAAGGAAATGGCACCCAGGCTGAGTCTCAGGAGAAGAGTGTCCCAGGCTAAAGAATAATCACATGGGAAACGACACAGAAGCCTGGAGCAATTGTGCTTGGAGCAACTGCAAAATCTGAGAGGTTGAGGGGTGGGAAGAGATAAGCACAGGCCAGATTATGAAGGGTTTTTATGCTCTGGCCTGGATTTTATGCTGCAGGCAATGGGGAGCTCTTCAAGAACTTTAGTCAGGAAACTAGCAGGGCCAAATCTGGGTTTATACTAGTACTAGTGTGAAGGATAAGTTGGACTGCAGCAGAAACAGAAAGCATTTTACAGGGTTATTGCAATAACTGCTGTAAAAAAATATGCTAAAAACTTGAACTAAGGGATGAAGATGAAAAGACTAGAAAAGAGAAGACAAGTTGAAAAAATAAGCTAGGAGAGGAAATACATAAAGTTCCCACCAGTTGTTTCAGGGGTATAATCGTACCATGTCCTTCAGTGATTCGATACTAGACTCCTCAACATTCAGCAGAATTTCTAGATGCTGTGACTGTGATGGCAGGCATTTTGAGTGCATCCGAAGTGATCTTTGAGTAGGAAGGACTGTGAGGACACCTCACCTGTGTCTCAGTGGCTGCAGCCTTACCCACGGAGGTGCAGCCTTGTGTTGCAAAAGAACCCCTAAAGCTACTGATTTTCTCCTTAATTTTCTTTAGCATGTTTTTTTCTAGATACAAAGCCTGTTTCAGATTAACTTTAATTTTATTTTTTATCTTACAGACCTCTGTCCCTATTTTTCTGCTGGATCACTGCCAAACCCCAGGCTCCTATTACGGACAGTAAACATTTCCTTCTCTGTGGGTGAACAAGTTGCTAGAGTGGAGGGGGAAAGACCATGTTCTCTGCTGTATATACAACATGGCTGGACCTTAAAGGATGGCTGCTTTGTAGTCTCATTCTGCGTGCCAGCCTCATTTACTATGCAGGAACCAATGACTCTAACTGGCCAACAGTTCTGAGTGATGGGAAATATAGATTGAACCACCAGAGACTGCTTGAATATACTCATATCTTTTTTGTTGACAATTTTATATTGTAATTGTAGATAAGTGATGAACTGAGGGGGAGAAAGAGAATGTGAATGCAACATGTTAAGCATTTTTCTTTTAAGATCCTATTTGTTTCATGTCTGAAGCGAGACATGAAATGTGATGCATTCGGTTTGGTGCATACATTAACATGGGAATTGCCTTTCAGCTCTGTATTTCCAATTTAAGGCAGTAGAGGAGTGAGAGATGAAAGCACAGCCTTGTGTAGGGACCATTGCCTTATGGAACTTTGTGCACTCTGTGAAGAACGTCCAGCTTGTACTAGGAGATGAACATAATGCATGAAGCAATTTATCTTGGATAAACTTCTCCAAGCCCAAGTGACAAAGTAGTGATGCTCTGGACTTGATTATGTTGATATCTGACTATTTATTGCAAGTATATATGTTAGATGAGTGGGAGGAAACAGGTAGGAGAGCTTAGACACACGATAAGGGTATATGCCAGGAATTAATAGTCTAGTGAAACTCGAATGGACTCCTCTTGGGAGAAGCACTGACATGTGTGATGAGACTGATGCCCAAGCCCCTGTTTCTCTCCGTTTACAAACAAAACAGAGAGAAAAGACCCTATAATCTCTTGGGCAGTCCCTGGAAATCTCACCCTGAGCTTAGAGGCTTAAGTGATAGAGCTGAAACTTGGGACACTGACAGATGTTGACTTTTGGAGAAGACTGCTTTTACAGTGTGGTAGGTAGCCTTCTGTTTTGTTACTCAAATCTCCATAGACCTAAGCGGACTTTAAATTCCCAAAGCAGGACTGGGAGAGCTTAAGAAAATGCATAATCATCAGCATTGCTATCATATGGAGGCATGTCATGCAGAACAAGAATTGTGAAGTGCATTGGTTTCAACCAAGAGTTTGCTTGGGCTGCTCTAGATGTTTTGTTGAAAAAAGCACAGATTATTTCAATTAAATGCCATCACAAAATTGAGTAGGTATTATAGTAGGAAGGAGAAATCAGAAGCATCCATTGTCTACTGATGTCCTGCCAGCTCCCAAGACAAGCATTTGCATTCATTGATTTATCAAACTTTTTTTGACTACTTACTATGTGCCAGACACTGTGCTGGCATCTAGATTACAGATATGGGCAACAGACAGTTTAATCTTCAGAGAATTTACAGTCCAGTACTTATGTGAGTATGGCTATTCCATTCTAGGAGGAGCTGAGTAGTGTTCACTTAAAAAAAATATTTTAAGAAATCCTGAAGGCAAGGGTGTACCCACAACATACAGCATTGGCAATATTCAGGAAATGGGACAACATCCAATCTTCTGTTTACTTTTTCCCAAGCTTAATTTTGGATTTTGAATATAAGACTGAAAAGGGATTTAGCCACTAAAGGGATGAGGGAAAATAAACAGAAAAACAAATACATTGAACATCAAAAAGACAGAACCTAAATCAACGCACAGAGTTAAGATCTGAGGAGAGAAGGGAGACTCACACAGTCTCTATATGCACTTTCCCCTCCCTCGTGCAGTGTTTACTAAAGTAAAATGAAATAAGAAATATCAGCTATCACTAATAGTAAAGCTATAGACTTTCCATCAAATAAAAATACTTTCATAGAAGAAAACCCAGAATGGAAAGAAGTTAATTACCACAAAATAAACTACCAAGTGAGAAAAAGAAGTAAAGGGGCCCATAAGTCAACTTTTCTAAATAATAATAATAATTTTTAAATGTCCAAATAAAGAGAATAAGACAAATGTGTCAGTAGAATTTGCACCACTGAAAAGAGAATGAGACTCCAGTGTCCTTATTGCAGTTGCTCCACATGGAGTGGACTGGAGGAACCTGGGGGAAGTGCTGTCAATCATTCCCTGTGGTCACTGAGCTCTGTTGAGAACCTACCAGGTGCCTGGTTCTGGGCCTCATGCAGAGGGCAGTACAAAGATGAATGAGTCACCGTCTGTATCCTGAGGACATAATAAAACCGAAGCTCAGTCTAGTGGGAAAGCCAGTAAGCGCTCAACTAAAACAGTAAAGGTCAGCCTGCAGTACGTGCTAGAACCAAAGGTAGGAAGCCAAGCATCTAGAAGCTTTGGAAAGAGAAGAAGGAGCAGTCATCTTTGATGATCAGTAAAGACTTCACGAAAGAGGATGAAAAATAGTGATGAGGTCCAGAAAGAGAGGGAAGGTACACAACAGAAATGGCACACGTAAAAGGCACAGGAGTAGCAAAGTGTGAGGATATTTGGGAAACGGCAGAAAGTTCTGTGTAATTATTTGGGGAATGAAGCAGGGCTGACTTGTGGACCATAAAAAGAATTTGGAACTTATGTTTATTGGTAAGTGGCAGCTAATGAATCAGAGAGTGGAATATTGAGTTTAAAGAAAGAGAAGTACTTATAATATCTACAGTGGTTTGAAAGGTTCCCCCATCCCCGCCAAAAAAAGAGTCCATGGCATAACTCCTGAAACCTATGAATGTTACCTTATTTGGGAAAAGGTTATTTGCAGATGTCATTGTTAAGAATTTTGGGATGAGAAGATCATCCTGTATTATCAGTGTGGGTCCTAAATCCAATGACTAATATCTTTATAAGAGAAAGGGACAGATATATTTGAGAAAGACACAGAGGAGAAGGGGATGGAAAGACACAGGCAGAGACTGGAGTAATGTGGCTACACATTGGTGGAGAACACCAAGCAACACCAACAGCCACTAGTAGCTGGAAGAGGATTCTTTCCTAGAGCTTTCAGCGGAGGGTTGGCCCTGCTGACACCTTAATTTCAGACTTCTTATCTCCAGAACTGAGAGTGAATAATTTTCTGTAGTTTTAAGTCACCAAGATTGTGATAATTTGTTATACTAGCCCTGGGACACTAATACAACACTTCAAAACTAATCATTACAAATGAAATAGTAATTACTAGAATAAGAATAATGCCTTTCAATTTACAAATCCCTATTATATACATTATCTATTCTTATTTTCATGATGAAACTGTGAGGTGGTACTATTATTTTCCCCATTTTATTGTTGAGTGTGAACTTCAAAGAAATAAAACCACTTTCTCAAGGTGTCAAACTTCTACCTCTAACTCTGTTTTCATTACTAACCTATGTTGCTTCAGTAATGAATCACCATCCTCACAGCCACCACTCCCTCCCATCCACACAGAGCTGAGAGCTTCCAATGGCATCCAAGGAGCTCTTGCAATCCTGGGCTGGGGAGCAGATGGTAGCAGGAGGGAAAGAAAAGAAGGGATCCAAAAGGGAGCAAGATTAGGAGATTCTAAAAAATAATAAAAACATTAGGGTGGTCCTCTTCAAATTTTATTGGATTTCAGCTACTGATAATAATATTGAGTAAGATTTAAAAATTTTTTTGCCTCTTTGCTTCCTATTCTATAAAATAAGTATGATAATCCCTAACTGGTTTGGTTTAATGATTAAATGAATTATGCATTTAAAAAAAACTTTGAAAACTGTAAGGACACTGCATGAATGTTAGATATAGTTGTGAAAGTGAAAGCGGAATAGTGCTCTGGTTCAGACCAGATTGCACATTAGTATCTCCTGGGAAACTTTTAAGACTTGCTGATGTCTAGATTCTGCCACAGAATTATTAAATCAGAATCTCTTAGAGTAGGCCTCAAGCATCATTATATTTAAAAATCATCTTAAATTATTCTTATACATGCTGCCAGTTTTGAGAACTCCTGCTGGAGTGGGAAAAGGTGAGCTCTAGGGCCAGATTGTTCTGGGCTTAAATTTTATAGGATTACTTTATAAGTTGCTACTTTATAAATTGTGTGACCTTGAGCAAGTTACTTAACCTCTCTAAATCTCTGTTTCTTCAACTTTAAAATAGGTACAATAATACTTAGCTCTTAATGCTGTTGTAAGAATTGAATTAAATGTATGTACAAATGCCTTTAATATGTACAGTCTGTTCAGCTTTGATTTCCCCCTTCCCTTTTACATCAATAAAGTCAATGGAAAACAAAGAAAGGACAGAAGTAGGGAGTTGCATTGAGCACATGACATGTATTTCCAAAAATTAGTGTTATGTTATGTTTGCAAATCAATAAATGCAAACAGCATACAGAATGGGTTTCTTATAAAACAAATAGTTTCCCAGGGGTTATGATAGTTCACATTAATTGTGAAACCAAGTGTTTCCTCATTAATCAATGCCCTAGGAAAGTGCCAAGTGTTTCCTGTGCTTAGCAAATCAGATTAGATTAGAGTCACAAGACAGCACTTTTACTGTCAAGGACATTTATGGTCATTGAATATTAGGTCACCTGTAATAACCAAATGTCACTCTGCTCACCAATAGTAGGGTTGTTCAAAAATTGGTAACAAGATGGGGTGATAGTCACAGCTTTTGTTGTTATTTTAGTTATGGAAAAGCTTCTCCACACTGCAAGGCATTTCAGGGTCCATACTGACATTTTTATCCTTATTCTCTAGTCTGAAAGAACTAGAGCAGCTGAATCTCAGAAAGGTGCTTCTTTTCTCTTAGAAATGTACAGTCTGTTTCTGCACACACTTATAAAGTTCTACACCATGCACATAATTGGACATGCTGTAACAACCTTAGGAATATGCTTTAAATTTGTAATTGTAGCTGAAAGAGAATACTTGAATTTATGAAAAAATCATTCAAGAAATATTGATTGTCAGAGGCTATTTCTGTTGTTCTAAACTCATAATTCAAGCACAAGTCAACATATTGTGAATTACTTTAGGAACTTGTTTATTAAATAAACTATATTGTGTTGGTTTACCAAGTCGAAGCCCAGTAGTATCAGGGATATTGGGAGCCCAGATCTTGGTTTCTAGACACTGTTCTCCAATAAAGGGAACAAGGCCTCCCCAGAGAAATAGCTAATTCTAGGACTAGGGCAGAAAGTATACAAGAAAAGCCTAGAAAATCTTGGAGTGTTAAAAAGTAAAGAAGTGTAAAAAACAAAACAAAACACACAATCATGGGGATAGGTCAAAGGAACACAGAAGCCAACTGAAAGAACTCCCACTGGCCAAGGAAGAAACATTTTGAGCAACAAAATAAAGTCATTTTAGATTATAATCCAAAGTATAAAATATATATCTGTGAGTCCATACTGATATAAATAAGTGATTAAATAAATAAATAAATGGGGAAGAACAGACAAATCTCTCAGCAGAAGAATTCCAAATAATTTATGTATTTCATATACATGTATATGGAGAGAGAAAGAGATTTATTATATGAATTGGCTTATGTGGCTATGGAGGTTGGGAAGTCCCATGATCTGCCATCTGCAATGCAAGCTGGAGAACTAGGAAAGCCAGTGGAATAATCAATCCAAGGCTGGAGGCCTAAGAACCAGGAGAGCTAATGGTATAATTCCCAGTCTAAGGCCAGAAGCCTGAGAACCAAGGGGCTGCTGGTATAAATCTTGAAGTCCAAAGGCTTGATAACCAGAAGGTGTGATGCCCGAGGTAAAGAGAAGATGAATGTCCCAGCTCAAGAAGAGAGAGAGTAAATTCACACTTCCTCTGCCTTTTTGTTCTATTTGGTCTTTCAACAGATTGGATGCTATCCACCCACATTGATGAGGGTGGATCTTTACTCAGTCTGCTGATTCAAATGATGATCTCTTACACAAACACCCACATAGACACACCACAAATAATGTTTACCAGCTATCTGAGCATCTCTTAGTCCAGTCAACTTGATACATATAATTAACCACCACAAAGAGTAACTTTACAGTGGAGAAGTTTGACAAATGCAAGCCAGCTGATCTAGGCCAACATCAACAGTGATAAATCATGTTGATAATATGTGCTGTTGATACGATGCAATGAAAATGGTATTTTACATCTGTGATTCTTCTCCCAGAAACCCATAATCCCAATCAAAGCATGAGAAAAATATCAGACAATCCGCAATACAGGGACGTTCTACAAAATGCCTGACCAGGAACATCTGAGAAACCGTCACAGTCAAAAGGAGCTTAAAAGGATGCATGATAACTAAATATAAAGTGGTATCCTGGATGGGACCCTAGAACAAAAAAAGGGCATTAGATTAAAAACCAAGGAAATCTGGGCTTCCCTGGTGGCGCAGTGGTTGGGAGTCCGCCTGCCGATGCAGGGGACACGGGTTCGTGCCCCGGTCCGGGAAGATCCCGCATGCCACGGAGCGGCTGGGCCCGTGAGCCATGGCCGCTGAGCCTGCGCGTCCGGAGCCTGTGCTCCGCAACGGGAGAGGCCACAGCAGTGAGAGGCCCGCGTACTGTGTAAAAAAAATATATATATATATATCTCCAGATGAACCCATTATTGCCAGAACCACGGCAGAGCTCTCCCATCACTCTGCTTTTGGAAGCCACTGCTCCACGGATCATGCAATGGCCTTCGGACAATGACTGACCTGACAGGACAAGATTTAGTGTGCCAAGAAGCCAGCTCCCTCAAGATAATTCTGAGGCTTGTGTCAATACTGGTTCTGAGTTTCCTCAGCAGGACTGAGCTCCAAGTACCCAAAGTGGTGATTGGCTTGATAGTACACCCTTTATTAGCTACATTTTCTTCCTGTTTCACTTCCCCACTCTTCTTAGATTTTCCTTCAGCATCAAAATAAACTATATTTGTATTTAGATCCTTGTCTTAGGGTCTGCTTCTAAAGGAACCCAATTAAGATGGGTAGCTATAAAAACTATAAATGTCTGTACCCAAGAATTCCACTCCCAGGAATTTATCCTAAAGACATACTCACACAAGTGCCCAAAGACGTATGACCTTTGTATTAATAGCAGTAAAGATCATCAAGTGCTTACTGTATATTGGACATTAAAGCTCTTTCCATGTAGTAACTCACTTAATCCTCAGAAAAATCCTATGAAATTACTATTAAATCCCTATTTACATAAGTGGAAATTGGAGCATACAGAGGTTAAATAACTTAATTAAAAGAGCTACTAGTACAGATCCAGGGTTCAAACCCTGGAAATCTGACTTCAAGTCCCATTCTTGTATACATTTGGTTTCTTTATAAACATACAAGCAAGGGTACTTATTGCAGCATTGTTTGTAAGAGCTAGAAACAGTACAAATGTCCATCATAAAAAGATGGGTAAGTAAAGTATGGTATGCCATATTAAAATATTTAGAGCTATTAAAAATAATAAAGCTTATATACTAATATAGAAAGAAGTCTAAGATATTGTCAAGAGAAGAAAGCAAGATTCAGAACACTGTGCTTCTTAGACAGGCTTCCAATCTTTTACAACCCAGAGCTATGTGTGCATATATGTTTCTGTGTGTAGCTATCGTGGGAATAATTGCTGCCTTAAGAGAGGCCTGCCTGTATGTCAAGCATGAGAGGGAGACATACGTTACATAGTAAACCATTTTTTACTGTTTTAATTATTTAACATAAGTATATATTATTCTTTCAAAAAGCTATACTGAAAATATTGTATAATCAAGATTGATATGAATTGACTTGGGATCAGAGGAAGGAGCAAGTCATTCTGCCTGGAGGAGTCTCAGAAGGCCCCACGAAAGAGCCTCATGGATGGTTAAAGGCAGAAGAAGGTCACTCCTGGCAGAAGCATATTTGAAGGTCCAGAAGTATGAGAGCTCACAGGATGTGGGGTAACTGCACACAGTTTGACGTGTGGAGTTGGCAGGAAATGAAGCTAGGAAGAGGTTGAGATCAGATGATCTGTAGAAACATTAACCCACAAGTGAAGTAAAATATCCAGGCCTATCAAGAGCTACTTGACAAGGATGTTTTTATTGTAGGTTTTAAAAAATATCCTTGAATGTGTGTCATATAGGGTATTACAAGGAAGGAAAAGGAATATATCTCAAGTTAATGATGGGTGCCTATAAGGAGCATTAGTTTTCTTCATTCTCTCTTATTGCAGGGAGTTTGATAAGGAAATGTATCCATTAAGAATCAGAGGACTGAACTGCTGTGTGCACTTCACCACTTACCAACTGTGGCTCAATGTCCCCATCTGTAAACGCACATTACAGTAGTACAAGCTTCATGGAATTAATGTGAGGATCATTTGAGATATTTCATGCAAAGAAGTTAGTATATTGCCTGGCACTTTAGCAGGCATCAATAATTGTTACCTATTATTGTTATCAACAAGCGTTAATAAATAACAATTTCAACATGATCACAACTTTATTGAAATTGCAAGGAACTGAAAACAGTGAAAGGAAAGCACGTCTCTAGAAAACTGCTGGTCTGCAGTTTTAGTCCAAAAGAATATCCCCATACTCAAAATGAACTCATTTGCTTTTTCTGCTGCCAAACCCTAAATGACACTTGTGTTCTACATAAAGCCACATTGCTGGTTGACAGGGTCACAGCTGTGGGATCTGTCAGCTCATCTCCAATGCATGTCCTCTTGTCAAACCAGTTACACCCAGGAGGCTGAATGACGGCAGGAAGTGTTTTACTGACTTTAAACAAATATCTTAAAAACTCAGAACGTTTGTTTTGTCCAGGGAAAAACAATGATCTAAAAACCAGGAGCCCTAAATTTTTGTTTAAAAAAATACTTCAACCTTCCCTTCTGCTGAGAATGCCCACAAAGGGGTGACATTTACAAAATAGAAGAAACAAATCAAATAAGCACTGGTTTTAAAAAATGTCATGAACAGTGTACTGGCAGTAGGATCCTAATTCGCTATCACAAAAGCCACGAAAACAAGGATGTCAAAGGTGTAAAATTTATCATTCTAGATTGAAACTCAAATGTGCTTAACCTGAACAAAATATCAGACTGGTAGAACTATAGAGAGACAATCAAACAAGCTAGATTAGAGACACTTGTATCTAACTTATCCTAACTCACTATACTCCCTTTTTAACATCTGTTTTCTGGCATTTATGCTCAGTCATATTCATCTATAAATTTCCTTCCC
This sequence comes from Orcinus orca, assembly GCF_937001465.1. Lineage (NCBI taxonomy): Eukaryota > Metazoa > Chordata > Mammalia > Artiodactyla > Delphinidae > Orcinus > Orcinus orca. The sequence goes on along the minus strand of NC_064559.1, from coordinate 151,633,368 downwards.
CATAATTACAGTGATGATTCTTGTTTTCCAAACCAAAAATTAGAGCACATGTTTTGATAACATCAAATACTCTCACAGGACCAAGGGAGAGGGTTATCTTCAAAGAATGTTTTTTCCCTAAGTTCTGGAAATCTGGTAGTACCCATGTGACACTTATAGATACATCTTTCTTCTCTTCATTCTAATCTTCTTTCCCTTAAAATGGTTAGTATTAAGCTTTGAATTCAAAATACTTTGAAAGTGTGAGTTCTATGAAAGGAGAAGAAAAAATAAACTGGGGGAAGACAAAAAATGCAGAACGGCAGAAACAGACCACACTGTAAATAGGAGGGAAAAGAGGGAGATAGAATCCCGTATCATGGAGTTTTTAAGACCATTTTATCCAAAGTTTAAAATGAGGTTAGATTAAATAAAACTCTCTGAAATTCAGAGGGTAAATAGTATTATAGCTTAAGTGGAAATAAAAATTTGTTTGTTTTTGATTCCACAATGAATAAAAGGGCCCCAGATGAATAATGTTTATAGTTATTATTACTCTCTTTCAGCATATCGCCTTCATCTTCTATTAATGAATCTTCAGGAAGAAAAAGAGACCCCCTGCTTTTTGTAGCAGAGCTATAACATTTCTTAGTACTTTCATAATCCTAAATATTCACAATCATGTTGGGAAAAAATCATTTCTCAGAAAATAGATGATAATAACATCAAACATTTCTCTAATGCTTCATTGAGATCTAAACACATTATGCAGACTCAAAGAAATATTGGTGGACCTGGCTGGCCATAGATCAAAGAATTCAAAGTTTTAATGACTTTGGGTGTTTTTGAGAAGATAACATAATTACAAGATGCTGCAAAATCATAGGCAATTGTCACATCTTCTCAACATCCAACACAGCTTTGAACTCTGATTATAGAATCCAGGAGACCATTCTTTTCTTCCTCAATGTAGTACCTAGCTCTTTCCACCTTAGAAAAAAGAAAAAGAGAATATTTCTGATCTGTGAACTTTAAAAACTGTAACATAATCAATAGCCTATTTATTGCTTTGGTTCAAGTGAAATTTCATGTTTATATTTGTAGGGGTGGGTGGGTAGAGATTTCTAACTCTTACCTCTTAGTAATGGTAACTGAGTTTTAGCTAGGTACATGATAGCTCAGTTTAAAGACTAGATCTCCTGGCCTCCCTTGGTAAGTTGTGGTCATGTAGCAGAGTTCAATGGGATGTTAGCATAAGTGATGTGTTCAAAGTCCAGTTTATGCCCTTAAAAGAAAGGATTTGTCTTCCACTACTTTCCACTCGTTTCCACTGGCTATCATATGAATATAATGGAATGAGCTGGAACAGCTTTTTTTTTTTTTTTTTTTTTTTTTTGCGGTACGTGGGCCTCTCACTGTTGTGGCCTCTTCCGTTTTGGAGCGCAGCCTCAGCGGCCGTGGCTCACGGGCCTAGCCGCTCCGCGGCACGTGGGATCTTCCCAGACCGGTGTATGGACCTGTGTGCACTGCATTGGCAGGCGGACTCTCAACCACTGTGCCACCAGGGAAGCCCTGGAACAGCTATTTTAAACCGCAAGATGAAAGTTGCATGTAGAGAATTTCAGAGCACAAAGACGGCAGGAGGCTGAGTACCAGATACCACAGAACTACCATATCAGCCGTGTCATAGTTATACTCACTCTGAAACATGAGAGAGAAGAAGCCTTCTATTTTATCTTCTTTTTATGTTTATAGTTACATTGAGGTATAATCAACATAAAACAAATTGCACATATTTGTGTATACAATTTGATAACTAGGGGCATATGTATACACACATGAAACCATACAATCAGGAAACAGAACACACACTTCCGTCACAAAAGTTTCTTTGTGCCCCTTTGTAACATATCCCTGCATGACTACCACCAACCCCAATCAACCAGCAATCTTCTTTTTGTCAGTGTAGATTGCATTTTCTAGAATTTTGTACAAATATTATTATGAAGTATACATTTTTTGCCTGGCTGTTTCATTTGTAATTATTTTGAGACTTATCCATGCTTTTCCATATATCAATAGTTTGTTTCTTTTTATTAGTAGTATTCTATTGTATGTATATGCCACAATTTGCTTTGCTTATCCATTATGGACTTGTGAATTGTTTCCAGTTTAGCTTTGGGCTATTACAAACAAAGCTGCTATGAATATTTGTGTACAAGTCTTGGGTCGAGACATGCTTTTATTTCTCTTGGGTAAATAACTAGAAGTAGAATAGCTGGTCATATGGTGTGTGTTATGTTTAACATTTTAAGACACTACCAAACTGTTTTCCAAAGTGGTTGTCCTAATTTCCATTTCCATCAATAGTGAAAGAGAGAGTTCTAGTTGCTTCACATCCTCAGCAACATATAGTATGATCAGTCTTCATTTCAGCTGTTCTAGTGGGTGTGTAGTTAATTTTCATTTCCCTAATGACTAATAAGTTTGTACATCTTTTCAGGTGCTTATCTTCTATTCATAGAACTTCTTAGGTGAAGTGTTTTTTCAAAATTTTTGCCATTGTTTATTAGAATGTTAGTCTTCTTACTGAGTTGTAAGAGTTTTTTGTATATTATAGACCCAAACACTTTGTCAGTTATATGTTCACATATCTTTTCTCACATGCTGTGACTTACCTTTTTATTTACCAGAGTCTTTGGAAAAGTGAAAGATATTAATTTTGGTAAGGTGCAATTTTTAAAATTTAATAGCATGAACTTTTTGGGTGCTATTTTTAAAAAACCTTTGCCAAACCCAGAGTGACCAAGATGTTATGCTATGTTTTCTCCTAGAGTTTTATAGTTTTAACTCTTAAATACTTAAGTCTATGACCCATTTTGAGCTAATTTTTATAAACGGTATGAGGTAAGAGTGGAGAGTTTTCATTTATTTTTGTTTTATTTTGTTTTGCCTATGGGTATTTAATTGTTCCAGCATCATTGTTGAAAAGATTATTTTCACCATTGAATTGCTTTGGCACCTTTGTAAAAATCAATCAACTGATTATATATGTGTAGGACCATTTCTGAATTCCTATTCTGTTCCATTGATCTATGTTTTTCCTTATGTCAATATCATACTCTGATTACTTTAGCTTTATAATAAGTTTTGAAATTAGGTAGTATAAATTCTCCAATTTTGCTTCTTTTTCAGAGTTTTTCTGGCTATTCTTGGCATTTTCTTACAAATTTTATGATCAGTTTATCATTTTATAGAAACTACCTGCTGAAATTTTGATTGGAATTGCCTTGAATATATAGGTAAATTCGGAAAGGATTGCCATCTTAACAATATTGAGTCTTCTGTGAACACAATATATCTCTCCATTTGTTTAGGTCTTTTAAAATTTCTCTCAACAATGTTTTAGAGTTTTCAGCGTACAAATTTGTGCATATTTTATCAACTTTATCCCTATTTCATATTTTTGGTGATATTGTAAGTTGTATTGTCTTTTAATTTCCTTTTTTTTTTTTTTGTGAGGTACGCGGGCCTCTCACTGTTGCGACCTCTCCTGTTGCGGAGCACAGGCTCTGGACGCGCAGGCTCAGCGGCCATGGCTCACGGGCCTAGCCGCTCCGCAGCATGTGGGATCCTCTCGGACCGAGGCACGAATCCGTGTCCCCTGCATCGGCAGGCGGACTCTCAACCACTGCGCCACCAGGGAAGCCCTAATTTCCATTTTTGATTGTTCATCGCTAGTGTACAGAAATGTTATTTATTTTCAAAATTTAACATTGTATCCCATAATCTTGCTAAATTCACTGGTTAGTTTCAATAGCTTATTAAAAATTCTTTAGGATTTTCTACATAGACAATGAAGTCATCTATGAATAAAGAAAGTTTTATTTCTTTTTTTTTTAATTTTTAAAAAAAAATTAAAAATTTTTTTTTGGGGGGGGAAGAGAATTTGATTTATTCAACTCGAAAGTTTTATTTCTTTATTTCTGATCCATATTTCTTTTATTTCTTGTTCTTGCCTTATTTCCCTGGCTGGGTCTCCAGTACAATGTGAAATACAGGGCAGATGTCTTTGTCTCATTCTCTATCTTGGGAGGAAAGCGTTCAGTTTTTAAATACTAAGTATGATATTAAGCTACAGAATTTCATTGATGCCATTTATCAGATTAAGGAAGTTACATTTAACCTCAGGTTTGCTGAGAGATTTAATCAGGATTGAATGTTAGATTTTTTTCAAATGCTTTTTCTGCATGAATTGAGATAATCATATGGTTATTCTTCTTTAGTCCTTTGATATGAACTATATTGATCTTTGAATGTTAAGCCACCTGGTTTTTCTAGGACAACTGTACTTAGTCATGATGTGTTATGATTTTTTATGTCATTGGATTTGATTGACTAACACTTGTAAAATAATTTTTGTGTCTGTGTTCCTTAGAACATTCTTGTAATGTCTTTTTCTGGTTTTGGTGTCAGAATAATGCCAGCTTCATAGAATGAATTGGGAAGTATTCCATGGTGTTCAATATTTTGTTTAACCAGCTGCTGGTTTGCCCTTTGTTACAGGTGATACACTTGTACTTTATCTAATATTATGTGTGTGTGGAAAGAGAAATAGATGAATGTGGCTGTAAGTAAAAGAGAGAAAAACACAATCTTTTAAGAATAAATTGTACTTATTGAATATTTGGATTTAATTAAAGACAATGTACCTCCATTACCTGCAAACTGGAATTGATATTATCAATGTCATGGAATTGTTAGGATTTGTTTAAGATAACATGTACAAATCATTTGGCACATTGCTGGAACGTAGCTGGGTCTAAATAAGTGGTACCCATTTTTCTTTTTATTATTCACTTCATTATTGTCATAATTGACATCATCATAGCCCTAGTTTTATAATGTCCATCATTTAATGGTGAAAAATATGGGCATTTCAGAAACAAATATAGTCATTTGTCATTAGAAAATGTCACATCTCTGGCTCTGCACTATTCTCATAAACTTGCCACAGAATTCCCAAGGCTGGCATTCTGCAAGGGAGCAGTTTGATCACCTCTCTGATGTGATCTGATGGACCCTCTGATAAAAATTAGCTACTCAACTGAGGTGCAATACCTAGAGAAACAGTCATCTTCTGCCTCATCTGATACCATTGTTAAGTTTGTTAATATATGGGCAGCAGCTTCAGAAGCATTAATTAATTGGAATGCTTTATCTCAAGTAGATGGGACTCAAGGTAGATGAGAACCATTTTTCTGAAGAGCAAAGAGAGGGAATGGTCACAGCTGACACTGAATATGGATCCAACAGAATAAATGCTGGTCTCAAGATTTGGACACTTGAGTTTAAATCTCAGTTTCATATTAACTGGCTATGTTCAGTCTTTCAGTCAAAAAGTATTTATTGAGCTCCCTGTGTATGCCAGGAACTTGTGCACAAGTCACAGGGGGAACAGGACAGATATGGACTCAGATTTACTGATAACATTTTAACATCTTTGGGACCTCTGTTTATTCTGCCTACCTCACAAGCTTAGTGTAAGAAGCATTTACATAAAAGCACATTGTAATCTACCTTACTAGAGAAAATCACAGAACTGTGCAGGTGATTTTCATGTGTATATCAACTTCAATCTCAGATCTTTGAATAGTCATTTTCTGTTACAATCTATGTTCCCCTTCCCGGGCTACGAACTCTGAGAAGAGAAACTGTCTTATACATCTTTGTGTCCTGGCATGTGATAATGTCTATGTGCATGTTGAATAAATGATTTAATGAGCAAATGGATGAATGGAGAGTTTGGAAAGGAAGTATACTGGTTAAGAATTACAAAAACCTTAAAAGAGATGATTATTCCTATAAAATAACCAAGAAGGAAGTGATGAGGATACAAATCTAGTATACTGGTTAAAAACAGAGAATATGGGGTCAAATTGTATCCATTTAGATAGTTTGGAGAGCCTGATTATCTTCTGCCAACTTGTTAACAATCTCTGAAAGTCAGAACAAACTTAACAGTTATTGAGTCCCCAAATGTGTTAGCAATTATTAAGAACCTCTAATATAATTGTTCATCTCACCAATTTCTGTCAGAATTCAAATTTGGAAGCTGTTCACTTTGTTCCCAAACAAAAATGTACCTTTTCTCTAGAGCATCTCGAGTACTTTGATTAAGCAATGATCACTCTGTATCTGAGCCATAGGAACTAGGCATCAGAAGTCTCAACCCCAGAGCTGGTCGTACTTAAAGTCTAGGTATAGTTTTGGGCAAGTTCCTTCAAAACTCTGGGCCTCTCTCTTCTCATCAAGAACAGGAAACCATTAGAATAAACTATTCCGTGGCTTCTGACAGCACTAGCATGCTGATTCTATGGTTGGGTTTTGAACATGAACAAATAGGCTTCCAATTTGTGTTATACTTCATATTGAAGTTCCCACAGCAAATGATGATAGCTAATATGTAGGTAGAACTCCCTACATACCACATACATGGGATACAAATGCCCAAGCAAAATGAAGCAAAGAATTAAAACAATTTGCAATTACATTTAAGCCTGAAATATCCATATTGGTGAAATAGGCATAGTTTCTTAGACACTTATTCGGAGGTACAAACTGAAGCTCTGGTTTTCAGTAAGAAGTAGAATCACAAACAGCACAGAGCCAGGGACAGTGCCCTGGGCTCATTTGGAATGACACTGCATTCTGTTCAAGCAGGCCATCTGTAAAGCCTGGGTTCTACATCCTTCTTCCCATTCCCGGACTCCTGCTAGAGCCATAGAAATTTATTTCTCTGATAGTCTGACCCAGAGACTCAACTCTGCCCTGCAATTTGTCTGCAGGGAACTAATCCAAACCAAAGAGGTCCTGAATTCTGAAATGGCGACAAAGAAGTAATTTTGCCAGATGATTCTTCCCTTTACTAAAAGGAAATTTTACTAGTCAGTACATTTAGGTGATGGTCTTTTGGCTCGTGTGATCAAGAGTCCATTCCTTGATTTTTTTTCTAATTCTCAGAACCCATCACGAAATATCTTCTGCTTCCAGTAACCTGAGAGGAGCTGAGAAATCTGGGAACACAGCTGGTCAGTAAACAAAGAGAGTGGAAAACATATCTTCCAGAGCATATTTACCCAGGTAGAATGCATTTAGATTTCAAACACCTCTCTGGTATGTCTGATTGTACGTATTTAAATGGCTAGATATCATTTTAATTAAGGCAGCAAACCATTCGGCCAGCATATCATTCACGGGGACTAAAATTCAGGCTGTTAAATAGGCATTTTAAATTTCTGCTTCTGTTGAAAAATGCCTTTATTTATTTATTTATTTTTCATTTCGAGTTTTACTATATCTGGGGTACAAAAGAAAATGAACATAGGCTATGGCTATTGCCTACTGAACCTGCGTTTATTGGAAATACTATTTTATACTCTGTACAGTAGAGAGGAAAATAATTAGAAGCCAGGGAAAGTTCCATCTATAGTGTCCAAGAAAAAGAGTCATAGAGGATTAGGGTGAACTCCCATTGATCACAGGCACAGAGCCATCATTAAACATCTTACCAAGTTTTATGTCCCACCAGCCTAAGGTGATAAATGTCTTCACAAAAGAGGAAGGAGCCATAGGTCTTACTGGGGCAGGGCTGGCTCACAGTGACTTCCTTGCCCTCTACAGAGGCTCTATCGATTGCGGCAAATTCTGGGGCTAAGAGTTGGGAGCCTGATTAATCTTGACAACTGTTTCGATTTCTCTATTGTCTGTAGAAACTACTGTGAGTTTTTCAAAAGAATATGAGTGACAATGCAAAGTGAATGTTCAGGAAACAGATTAAGAGTCTCTGGAGAAATTTTAGAGGTTGAGGATCCATTTTTCTACTCCACACCAAGCTCGTCATCCATGCCTTTCCAGCCTTTTGGTTAATTTCATGTTTTGAGTGACAGTCTTCTCAGTGGGCTTAAGAAAATGGGGGACTGGCAGATTCCTACCCTTTCTGTAATTTAGCTTTTCAGACTGCATTTCAAAGTCTCACTGTGACTGGGAAGGGCTTCAAAATAATTTTGACCAGGCTTTCACTTTCTTAGGGTCTACATGCTAAAAGAAATCTCATAGAAACAAAATTGAACCAAGGTGTTAATGATTAATTATGGTTTACTTTGTTTCTCCCCCAGATTATGTTTGCACATGGACATATAATATCGATGTCCATAGCCCAAAATATAAGTAATATGGGAATTTTAGTTATAGATACAAAGCCAAGGATTGTTCTTAGTTAAGAAAGCATCTTTCAACAACCCTAGTCAAGAGGGGAAGACACATATATGAAAAAATAATTATATAGGAAAAGAAAAAAAATGCTGCTTCTGTGTCTAAATAGAAGCATGAATTTAGTTTCTTCATAGATATAAAATAGGGATAATAGCACCATTTCAGATAGTTATTTTAAGAATTAAATGAAATAGGGCTTCCCTGGTGGCGCAGTGGTTGAGAGTCTACCTGCCGATTCAGGGGACACTGGTTCGTGCCCCGGTCTGAGAAGATCCCACATGCCACGGAGCGGCTGGACCCGTGAGCCATGGCCGCTGAGCCTGCGCGTCCGGAGCCTGTGCTCTGCAACGGGAGAGGCCACAACAGTGAGAGGCCCGTATACGGCAAAAAAAAAAAAAAAAAAAGAATTAAATGAAATAACTTGTGAAAGAATGTAGCACATCCTAGTAACAAAGTAAATGTTAGCTTCTGTTCTCCCTTTTGAAGCAGGAATACTGACTTTGGCAGCTGTTGGTCGTATTTTATTACTGACCGTCAAATGGGCCAGATGTCGAAGGACAAGAGGCACTAAAGGAAAAATCAAGAATCCTGACAACTTGTGTCTATTGTTGATGCTACACATATTCTGTATAAGCTGACTCTTATGAATAAACTGGCTATAGATAAGACTCTTCACGAAGCTGGTAAAGTTTAGTTACATACATTGCTATGATTATTAAAGTCCTCCATTTATTTTTTTATTCATACACTCATTCACTTTTTCATTTAAATTGTAAATAAACATGATAAATGCTCAATATTTCTTTGAATAATGAGCGAAAGAGATTTACTAGGAACATATTATGTCCTAAGTACTATTCTAAGTACCAGCAATTAACAAAATAGAAAGTCTTTGCCCTCAGGGAGCTTACGGTCTTGTAGCAGATAGGAATATACCCAGAAAAACATGGAAGCATCTCCGAATGTACAAAGGAGGAGGTGTCATGAGTATGTGTCTACACAGGCACTCAGTGTGCTGCCCACCCACAGAGCATCATTTCCTTGCTAACAAATCTGGGTCATCATTTATTCCAACTAGTATCTTACTAACAACCAGTATCTGTGCAGACCAAGCAATAGAATCAGCCTAGTTTTTAAGTTCAAGTTATTGTCCAAATGTCTAGATTCTTCCCCAGCCAAGTAAATCTTTGGACATAGAAGGGTTTTCCTTGAGGTGGTTTCTGGGTCTCTGATGAACAACCCATGACTTTCAAAAAGCACATTCATTAACTAGAGGGCCCAGTACAGCTTGTACCCCAATGTGAAGAAAGAAGGGGGGCTGTAAGGCTAGAAATTCCAACGGAACAAACTCACACCCAGCATCCCTGTAGTGCATATGTAATGCATAGTTTCTCACTGGCAGAATATTTTTCTACCTAAAACAAGGGCTGATTTGCCCATAACGTGTAGTTTGCTTTGGCATAGCAGTAAAATGTCAGGAGTTAAAACTACCTGCTGACTCCTTGTGCATGTGAGAAAGGCATGACTAATTTCATCCTGTTTCTGTTCTCCTGCAAAGCTGTAGTCAGCAGTGATTTCACGACATGGGGGCACACATATAAATAAGCTTGTCCATGCTTGAAAGCTTGCTGTGTTAGGGCCAACCATGTTATTACTACTTCATTGCCTTTGGTGTCCTCCATCAGCTTTGTTGAGCTGCTGCAGGTACTAACAATTGGTAACGATGCCCTGTAAATCTACCCTCTTCTTCCAAATTGCTCTCCAGTGCTGACACCTTGAGAAAGCTTTGGAAAGGAAGGCTGTAACCTCCTTATCTCTACCAGAGTCCTCTCAAGCCATCCCAAATAAATTAAGAAGTAATAATGTGTTTGCTATGTAAATACAAATTCAGAAAACAAAACAAAGCAAAAAAAAAAAAAAAAACCCAGTTGATCTCCTAGCCTCTCATCCCTATGGGTAGGATTGTCTCACCTCATTTCTTACTGTGCTGGCATTCTGGAGTCACCGCTATTGTGGCAGTATGGGAATGAGGCTAAGAGCATAGTGTATGGAGTGAAAAACAATGCCTATCTCATGGGGTAACTGTGAAGATTAAGTTAATCAGCCATGCATTAATGTAGTTATTGGCACATATTAAGTGTTCAGTAAATATTATCTATTATTATTGTTATAAAAGTTATTATTGATATTCTTATTGTCAACATCATAGTAGTTGCCTAGTTAAATGTTTCTGTGATACCCATTAGCTCAATACAATAAGTCAAACCCCAAGTCCTTTATATTCCGGCTCTAACTTACCCTTCTTTCTGGCTTAATCTCCTGCTACGTGCTACCCCACATCCTGTATTTCTTCCACGATGACTAACTTATTATTTCCCAGATAGCATGTGTTTTACCTCCTTTGTCTTTGGTCTTGCTCTTTCCTTCTTTGTATGTCCTTCAACACAGCATCTACCTAGAAATCTCAATCATCTTTTAACATATTAGACTTCAATGGTATCTCTTTTGTGAGGTTTTCTCTGATCTTCTTCCCAGGGAAAAAGTAGTCACTACTGTGTTACTGTCATTTATAGATTTTTGTATCTCCTGTACAAGATTTCAAGACCCTCCAACTGCTGACTATATAATTCATATTCTTTGTGTGTGTGTGTGTGTGTGTACAGAACAATGTATGTGCTAAGTAGTAAATAAATATATGTTGAATGGAAAAGTGTTAAAAACTATAAAATGTTCTCACATAGATTACCTCATTTGATTCTTTTAAAACCCTGCTAAAAAAACTAGATAAGTGACTTGTAACTTGTGTCTTAGGACCTGGAGGAAGTTGTATAATCTCTCTGATCCTCATTTACTCCTTCTGTAAAATGGGGTAACATTTATGCTTATTATTGAGTGAGATGATTCATGGAAAGTGCATATAACTCTGCCTGACACATGCTAATAAGCAATAGCTCTTTTAAATTATTATACGGATTGTCAAAGAAATTGAGCGATGTGTGTAAAATCACAAATAACAGAACCAAGACAAATATTGGTCTGTCTGATTCCTAGCCCAGTTATCTTTCTGTTCTAACATAACCTTCTTCTTCTAGGAATATTGATAAAGAGAACATAAGTTAGAGGCTGAAGAGAATTTTCCACTACTCTGCTACGGTGCTAGCACATCTAAGGTGAAGATAAAGAGCAAATAGAGTGTTGGCTTTCTTGATTAATTCTAAACTAAAACACACATTTTGATATTCAGGCTACAGAACACCATAGATCAAATTCTATCATAAAGCACTAGTGCTTAAATTTATATAATGCTTTTTTCCCAGAGTATACAGGATTTTCCTGTGATACTTCATTTCTCAGCTATATAAAATAGCATTCCTACCATTTACCTTAGTTCATTCATTCAATAAATATTTAAATTTGTGCTTACCATATGCTACCACTGCCAGGTACCAGAGATACAAAAATGAGTGAGACTAGAATTCTGACTAGAAGTCTGCCCTTGACCATTAAGTCTAGGTGAGGAGATGGACAAGAAATAAACAACAGCTACTCAACCTGATAAATACTATTATGGTGATACATGCAATGGAAGCTTGTAGCAGCAAGAGCCTAACAGACTTATTTTGGAAAAATGGAAATGAAAGAGGGAATTTGGAGCTAGGTGTGAGAGTTTTTATTCTATAAACCAGTGCATTTTTGATCACATACTCTTATTCAGAATAAAAAATGTTTTGGGCACTCACTCTTAATATATCTTTAATACATTTAAAAATAAAGTATATGCCTGTATAACTGCTAATATATTATGTTTTAGACATTTGCCTATTCTATAATACAACAATTCCACTGCCAAGTATATCCCTGAAAGTTTTACATGTGCACCCAGAGAATATACAATATTATGGACTTGTCCATATTAGCTAAACTTGGAAAGAATCCAAATATCCATCAATATATATATGAATAAATGAATATAAAGAGAAGTCCCAATATTTTCTTCCTGAACCTAACTGTACCCCCTGGGGTTACACAGAGACTACAAAATTAGGCAATGGAAGTCACTGATATTTTTCAAGTAGAGGAATTAAATGTTCATATTCCTGACTTTTTTTAAAGCTTTTTTTTAAATGGGTGGATTGTATTTATTTATTTTTTTTTAATGTGTATTTATTTAATAATTTTTTGGCCATGCCATGCAGCATGTGGGATCTTCGTTCCCCCCACAGGGATCAAACCCTCACTCGCTGCATTGGAAGCACAGAGTCCCAACCACTGAACCTCCAGGGAAGTCCTCTGATTGTTTTAAAAAAGATATTTTATCAGCATTGCAAAGGATGGACAATTCATGTGAGAGATCTTGAGGTTCTGGCTCAACACAGTGGCTTTGGAAACAAATTTTATGAGGTTGGTTTGAGAGCTATTTAACAGGTAGAACTAACAAGAATTGGTGATACGTAAAGGATATGACAATCATTTAAAATGAGTCAGTTTCCTAGATTCAACAACCAATGTCATAAACAAAGATAGAGAAAAGAGAAAAAAAAACCCACATAATTATGGAGAATTATGACAGAAAATATAGCATTATATACCTGAGAGTTTGAAACATCTAAATAACATAAAAATGGGGTTCTCTGGCAACAGTTAGAAATCCTTTCTGGAACTCAGGAGGATGGTGAGATTTGGAAATAAGGATCCAGAAGCTACCAACACACCAGTAACTAAGACCACAAAAGTAGGTAAGATCATGTAAAAAAGAGCATGTCAAATAAAAAGGTGAAGAGAGCTATCCTGGATTCCTAGAGATCATCCCCCACAAAGGACACTGAGGAGAAATTTTCTGGGGTGTAGAGGAGAACCAGGAAAGAATGGGAAAGCCAAGTGGCCGATGATGTCAAGTGCCTCCAGATAAGTCAAGTGAAATAGAAATTGCTACTGAAACACAGAGAGGCTATGCAAAACTCAAACCTGTAAAGCAGATATCTTACTACTTTGTGGGAGCCCTATCCACTAAGCTAATGATTTTCAAATTGTGCACCAGAGAATGCTATAGCCACTTGAAATGTTTAGAGAAATATTATTCTTCATTCCACAAATACCGGGCAACTTTATATCTCCCAGGCACTATATAAGGTTCTGCTGTTACAGTGCTTAAGAATATTTTCTGTTGATAGTAAAGAAACTCATTCATCTATATCTGTACCTTTATCTGTATATATATTACATAATACGGACTACAAATAGTTCCTATTATGTCACAAGACTGATAATAATAGAATGATAGTTAACTCACTCTGCCTCAAGGAACCTACAGCATTAAACCCCCCAAAAAATCCCTCAAGAATTTGTTATGAATCTAGTTTATGGGATAAAAATGACTTCCCAGGGGAAGTGACATTTAAGCTGAGATCAACCTTTAAGCATGGAAGTACCCTAATTTTCACGAAAGATTTAATTTGGAAAAAAAGAACTGTTTGCTGTAAAAATGATTGAAAACCACTGCATTATATAGAAATTCCAAGTTGTAGATCATGTTGGCCATGTTAAAAATATCTAACTTTGATTCCTAATGTATAAGATGTGTCTTAAAAGATATGGAGGAACATATACAAGACACTTGTGGTTTTAAGGAAGGAAGGAAGGGAAGCAGGAGAAACTATAATATTTATCCTCATATGCTTCTGTATTGCTTGGCTTGCTAATATTAGAATGAACTTGTATTAATTATCATGAAAAAACAGCTACTCAGTAGAAAAGTTTAGAAATTCATATTACTTCATTGGCCTGTTGTTTTATCTTAGGAATTTATAGATACTGTATTTTTTTTAACACACACAGTGACAACCTAGAAACTAGGGAGTTCAATTCTAAGATTTGATTTAAGCAAAATTCCTGCTAGTTGCTTTGAACTGAGAAAGTCCCCAGAACACAGATTTTTCAGAACTCCGTTCCTCAGTAAAGCTACAGACTGGAGCTTTGTAAATTGGCCTTGTGTATAATGTTCTGTTCTGTTGTAGAAAACATATGACTCCTTTGACATTTTTAATGACTAACCAGAATTTATGAAATAAAGTGAAATAAAGTAGCAGTAAAGGCTAACAGACACAGTAGTGCTTTGATCCCATACTTTTCATGAAATCCACTCTCAGAGGCATTTTTCCCATTTATCTCCAAACTGTAAAAGCTGTGTAGTTCTTGTCTATCATCCTGCTGTCACATCCTGATGTGGGTTTTTAAAAAAGCATGATGCTTTTTCTGAAGATTTTCTTTCTTTCAGCAAACAACATGATTTTATAAAATGAGGTCAGCTGTAGGTTTCTGATAAAATATGATTTTATGTGTAGATATGTAGATGTTTTACATAACATCAGATGGAGAATAGCGGGAAAAGTAATTAAAAGTAAAGTGGGTAATAACTGAAAAACCTAGTAAAATATTGACCAAATAATTAACTTTGTCTTTGGCTACCCTAGTTAATCAAATACTTTGTGACACACATCATTCTGTACAAAATGACATTGCTTTCACCCTAAACCAAGTTTCTCTGAGTGGTGTTTATATCAGAGTTGTGAACTGGGAAATAGGTGGAAAGATAATCCTTTACTAAATTCCCAGAAGTTCACAAGGAAAGGCTCTTATCTCTGTTGCTCAAGTTACTGGTAACTCTATGGAGAAATAAATAATACTTTCAACTTGCAGTTGCCTCCAAGGCTTTATTTGATGTTCAAAAACTCCAGTAGAAAAAGAAGAATTAAAAGTGCTTGCAATAGGGCTTCCCTGGTGGCTCAGTGGTTGAGAGTCCGCCTGCCGATGCAGGGCACACGGGTTCGTGCCCCGGTCCGGGAAGATACCATATGCCGCGGAGCGGCTGGGCCCGTGAGCCATGGCCGCTGAGCCTGCGCGTCCGGAGCCTGTGCTCCGCAACGGGAGAGGCCACAACAGTGAGAGGCCCGCATACGGCAAAAAAAAAGGGCTTGCAATAATACTTCTACCAGTAGGGGAGATTAGTGAACTGAATGAATAAATGAAATATGGAGATGTTAATGTTCCAAGAACAAAGGAAGTAAAGATTCTAAGCGATTCAAGGTGGAAGAAACCACTCCTGAACTATTACTCGAAGAATAAAAAATCTCTTATCAGTTTAAAAAAATGTATGCACCTATACAAGACTGTTTTATGTCTCTTGATTTTCAGACCTAAATTACAACATCTGTATCCAAAGATGAAGCTAAGAATTCCAAACTAAGTAAAGTGTTATTTCATGTTCCCAAAGATTTTCAAATAATACTAATAGGTTCTGATTTCATGGCTCCTGAATTTGAGGGTATATATTTCAACGTAGCTGGCTGGGAGTGGGTGAGGGGTGGCAGAGGTGAACTAGATGCATCGGGTTGACCCAGACCCCTCCATGGCAGGCTCAGACTCCCAGCAGCCATCTCAGTGACTCCCTGTGCTTAGAACAAAGCTTTCTATGATCTGGCCCTTACCCGAGCTTTAGCTTCTTCTCCGTCATGTCTACATCATAATTCACACGCTCATTCCCACTCCCAGATCTCATTCCCCATCTCCTTACACTATACTCCTGACACTCCTTTTTTTGCAGTTTCCTAAGGATATTCAGTTTCCTTCCTTCTTCACTTGGAATGCTCCTGTGTCTCCAACCCACTGGGCAGCTTTCTGAAGTTCTCTTCTTCAAGACTTAGCTCAAATGTCTTCTCTAGGAAGATTTCCTGATTTCCCTTCCATACACAAATACACACATACACACACACACAGACACACACACACAGACACATGATTGAAGACCCAAGATAGAATCAGGAATTCCTTCAGAAATTACATTACATTATGTTATATTATATTATATCAGTATGACATAATATATTAATTGTATTTTAATATTATAAATCTGTTATAATCTAATCACTTTTTACATGTCTGTCTCTTCCATGACTAGACTGTTAGCTCCTGAAGGGCAAAGCTATAGCTTCTCTGTATCTCAGATACTTGCCATAGAGTCTGATGCTTAGAAATGATTTGATAAATAAACTGAATGGTTTGACAAATGCTTGATAGATGAGTGAATAAATTTATTCTCATCTCTCAAGACCCACATCAGTTTCAAAGGAACTGTGAAGCCTTGCAGATTCATCTAAGATAGGAATAAATTCTGTCTTCTCTGAGTTCACATCACACTTTATTAATTCTTTGCTTGTGGCTGTTATCACTAACTTTCCTGGATTTTAACTGCATCTACCCTGTCATCTAGCCTGTCAGAAAAAAATCATGCCTTCTTCAATTATCTTTTTCTCCACATAGTACTGTGTTTTGGAAAACAGTTTCTCCTTGATGTTTGCCAATATAAATTTACATATTTGCAGTTTTTCCCCAAATATACATTATCAAACAATGCAATATGTTTTGGGTTTTTTGCAGGGCAAAGATGATCTCAGACTCATTTTTATTTGCCAGGACCCAGCACATAGCAGGTGCCAAATAAACAGGTGCTGGGAACATGAAAGAAGAGAATGATAACTGGAGAAGCAAAGACCCTTTACTTGGTTCATCTGTGGGCAATGATCTGGTCCTTGAGCAAACAAAGGGAGTGTTACAATCATACAGTTTTAATAGCTAAATTCACTGTACTCTTTTACTTCCAGTGCTTAGGTATCGCTGGAAATAATGACTTTGGAAGGGGTAATGGTAGTTTTTTAACTCAGAAGTTAGGGAAGCATTAACTTTTTGATTTACTGCCATATCCCCACAGATGGTGACCACACTGCAAGCAGTCTTGAGATAGTCTCTTTCATGGTAGTTGACTGAGAAGTTAAAGGATGCTCTAAGCACTGAAATCAATAACCACATGGAAGAAGAGAACGGATCTAGTTACTGAGAACAAAATCTTCAAAGATCTCATTGTTCTTACAATGATAATAATAGCTCAATTTATTGAAAACTTTGGCATGCCATCCTGGTGTTAATCTCTTCACCTATATTCTCATGTAATTCTCTTGACATCCTACAGACAAAGTAGCATTACCACCTTACTACCGAGGAGAAAACTGAGGCTCAGAAATATTTATAAATTTACTCAACATTATGTAGCTATACTACTTTATCACAGGATATAATTCACTTCAGACTGAAAATTAGGGTGGAAAAAAATCTTTATTGTCTCTCTTTCAGGGTCTTATTATGTTTAGTAAGCGACCCATACTTGTCTCTGTGACTTAAGAACAGAATTTTATTACCCTAGTTCATCAGAAGGACAGATAAAAATTAGAAACTTTAATTCTTAATTATCTGGAAAGGGGGACACAGTAAACCACACACAAACCTATCCACAAGACAAAATCATCTCAACCAACAACTTCAGCTGAGACTTTTACCGAAGTTAACCAATAAATTGACCTATTAAATTCTATTCCTTTTATTTCACAGTCGTGTGTCTCTGAGCATACACAAGAGTAATATACATCACTGTGAAGATGTTGTACCATAAATATAACACTTATCTCAAAGTGAATGGTTCCACTTCAGGAATTCAGCTACCTCTGCTGAGTAAATTTAGTTTGCCAAAGCTGAACTTCTTTTAACCTTCTACATCCTTTAACTCTGTAGCTTCACATTAACTGCATTTATGTTTGGGAAAGTCAGTCTCTCCCTGTTTGGTTTTCATATCAGCAAAAGTGGCCTGCCCACACAAGCATAGCTTTAGGAATACTGAACTTCAAAAAAGCTCATGAATCAACGGTAAGGAAAATTAGAGGTCTCCACTGATATGTTAGTAAAGGCAATATACGCAATATTACAAATTCCAGAGAATTTGCCTACATCAACGTGAAGATATAAATGTCATAGTTATATAGGATACTTTATCATTTGAGTTATCACAAGCATGCTTTCTAAAACACTCTCCAGATCTCTTTTCCTGACAGAAGCAGCTATAACAGCAGAAACAAAACTTCCACAAGAAACAGTTGGTCAATTTTATTAGAAGCCGTAATGTCAGCTGTCAAAATGATTCCTTCCTCAAATGGACCTCCTCTAACCTAGCAGCTCTAAACTTTCTCTTCTTGACTCTTTAAGGTACATTTTGATCACCAGATCTAAACGTAACCATCCTGTACAAAATATCATTGAGGTTACAGGTGGTTTATATTTTAAACCAAAAATAAAGGGAGAAGTTCATGTCCAAAGTGAGCCCACCAAGATGGCTTGATCCTGAAGTCACGTGTAATAAAGCATCCAAGAGATTTGAGGAAAAGAATCAAATCTTTGGGAGGAAGCACATTAAAGGCGGAAATGGTTAATAAGAGGTCATGGGAACTAATTTCAGAAATTTCTCACTTTAGATGATGTTAGAGATGCTTTATTTTTTGGCACACAGTTATAATATACCAGCAAATCTAAATGTTTCCTCACTTCCTCCTCTAATTTTCATCTAGGTAGTTTATTTTAGACTAAGTGGAGATATTTCTCATTTCTTCTTACCTAGTCTTTCTGCTCAGTACTTAGAAACAAAAATAAATATATCATTCTGTTATTTGGCATGCTTTTAGTCTAAATTGTTTTCTTTTTACTGACATATAGTTGATTTACAATATTGTGTTTGTTTCAGGTGTACAGCAAAGTGATCCAGTTTTATATATATATACATTTTTTTTCAGATTATTTTCCATTATAGGCTATTACAAGATATTGAATATAGCTTCCTGTGTTATATAGTAAGTCCTTGTTGCTTTTCTATTTTATGTATAGTAGTTTGTATCTGTTAATCCCATGCTCCTAATTTATCCCTCTCTCCCTCCCTTTCTCCACTGGTAACCATAAGGTTGTGTTCTGTCCGTGAGTCTGTTTCTGTTTTGTATATAAATTCATTTGTTTTATTTTTTTAGATTCCACATACAAGTGATATTATATAACATTTGCTTTCTCTGTCTGACTTACTTCACTTAGTATGATAATCTCTATGTCCATCCATGTTGCTGCAAATGGCAATATTTCATTCATTTTTATGGCTGAGTAACATTCCATTATATATATATATATATATATATATATATATATATATATATACCACATCTTAAACCAATCATCTGTTGATGAGCACTCAGGATGTTCCCATGTCTTCAGCCTACATTATTAATAGAATCTGGAATTTTGCCTTAATAAGAGGGTCCACCTAGATTACTAACTGATTTTTCAATATTGAACATGGCAATTCAGTGGGGAAGTTATATCTATAGCACATTCCTTTTTGCTGTTGTTGTTTGGTTGTTTTGTTGTTATTTTATTGATTGTGTTTGCTTTTATATCACAATTATTTTACCAAAAATTGGTACTCTTTCAAAAAATGCCTTTAGTGAGGTATTGTGCTTGGTACTAGGGATTACACTATAAATATGATCTGCTTCCAGTCTCTTAGGAGTTCAGAATAAACGTATACAGATACTTTCAATGGTATTGATTAAGTTCAGTGATCCATGAGAGCAAAGAATTGGGGTACAAGTGGTAATTACCAAGAAATTCAAAGAAGACTTTACAAAAGAGGAGACACTAGAACTAGGTCTCAGAGTTTACCAAGTTGAAAAGGATTAAAGGTAAGCTAGGGAAAGGAAATAACATGAAGTCACAATGATTCATGGTCTTTTCAAGGAGAAGTGAGAAGTTCAGCATGGTTGGGGTTAGGATGTGAAAGCATCAAGTTATTGGATAACAGACTCATGTGTGATAAGTTTCTAAAAGTATAAAAAACTGAAGAAAAGGACTTATAAGTGGTAGAGAACAATACAGATTCAAATCATAGGAGAGAACATCACCCCCGTCCCCCCAAAAATGTGAGATACAAGGTATGTCTCAGAAGTTACCTGAGCTCTAGGTAAGTGTTCTCAAAGTGTGGTCCCCAGACCAGTGTCATTCATATCTCTGGAGAACTTGTCCGACATGCAGGTTCTTGGGTCCCACCTTGGAACTCTGGAGTGAAGACAAGAAATCTTTGTTTTGACAAGCTCTTAGGTGATTCTAGTGCACACAACAACCACTGATGTAGAAGAAGAGAGTGTGCATGCTAGGTGCAAGATTAGCACAGGCAAAGGTGTAGAGGTTGAAGTGAGAATAGTGGAATCTAGAGAACAGGCACAACAATGTGTCATTCAGTAATGGTTTCATTTATTGATTCATTATTTAATCAGAAAATTTAACAAATATAGCATACCAAAGCTAGATGGTACTCCTACACTAGGAATTTTATTTTGTAATATAATACCAGAATTCAAGACATCTAAAGTCTGGAAGAAAAACTGACTGCGAAGGTAAAATCAGATTGAGGATCTGACAGAGGGATATTTAATTTTAATAGCCTGCAAAATGGAAGAGCATTTGTAGGTTCTTTGGATGGCAGCATAAATAAACCAAGATTTAAGGAACTTGGAGCTCTTTTGTTGAAGTAACGAAAGAGAACAGAGGTTGTTTAGATTCTTTTTAAGTGTTCTTTACTGGAAAGGCATGCTTGTTTGTGGCAAGACCTGCATTATTTAAAAGTGTCAGGAAAGACCCCACCTCCCAAGTATATCTACTTTATGCTTGGTTTTCTATCATCAATCCTCTGGGACAATAAATACTTTATCAATTAAAATCTAGGAAAAGAGGAAATGGACAGCTGGCTGAAAGGAATGTTACAGTCAGAGGTGAAGGAGTAGTAGCAACAAAAATACTCAAAAGGGGGAGGAGTTCCTGCCCAAGACACATTTTTCCCCATTTTGCCCATTTAAGAGAGCTCCTTTGGCCCAAAACAAGATGGATGCTATTTAAAAACAAAAGAAAATTAGTATTAGAGACTGCAGCTGGTCTCAGAGTAAGATACGAATGTTATGAGAATAAACATGGTGAGTTTGGGGTGAGGAAATACAGCAGATAAAAATCACTTGTGGCCATTGGAAATTCAGAACAGGACTTGATGTAAGCTGATGTAGTTTTTATTTAGTGCCACCAAACATGCCTATAACTCTGTGTTTCTGATCGACCATGTAACATTTCTCAATAAACTATTAAAAGAGCGTCACTTATTTGGTGTGAAGTATATTGTAAGGTACCTGACTCCAGTAACTTAAGTTAGTGCTTGTAGCGCAACATGTATCTTCTCTCAGCATAATAGATTTTTTAAGCAATAGAGCACAGCTAATAAACGTTCTGTGTGTAATGGCCATACCCTGATTCCTTTACTGCTCATGGGTTTAGGACAGTATGATTTGTGCCATTATATTTCAGACAAGCTCAGACTAGGTCATCAGAGTATAGAAAGCACAGGCCATGCTTTACTTCCAGACACTCCTAAAATGCACATTGAAAACCCAAAGAAAAACCAACAACTCGTTCTGATGTGAGAGCTGGCTTCTACGCATCATTGCACATTTCTTCTACTCTGGGTACTCAGGAGAACACTGCTGTTGTTTTTCCAGACACTGGCACTGAAAAGAACCAGACGAAGCCTTTCCTTTTTTCCTCTATTTTCTCAAACTTCCTAGGTGTCAGATTCTCCAGTTGCTTCCTCCCTCCAGCAATTTTCTAATAGTCACACTATTTGCTACAATGTAAAAAACTAAATGTATTGATCCCTATCTTAGTTTGTCCCAGTTATCATTTCTATTTAAAGTCCACTTATTCCTAATTTATTTAAAGGTGATAATTTGAATTGTAAGAAAGTGGGACTGGAAGAAACTGAGTTTTTAAGGAATCCAGGTATTTATTCCTTTATATCAATCTTAAACAAAAGGTTTTAAGATTTAAACCAGTTTCCTCACCTCCTTCCAGAGGTATGTATTTCTGCACCTCCTACTAAAAGTGTATATATGTGTTTATTCATTTACCTATACATTTATTTATTTTTACCAAAATGAATGCTCCCCTTATGTCAAAAATTTAGGTACTAATTACAAACTGATAAGAGAATCCTTTCTGAGATAAGATGATGTTTGCAGGTAATAATCAAATTTAAACACCTGTCACATCTATGTAAGGAGGATCTAATAGGTATCCATTGATTTAATCAACCAATATTAACTGAGTGCCTACTTTATTTCAGGGTCTGTGCTAGACACTGAGGAGACATGGGTTAAAAAAAAAAGAATAGTCCCTGCCATCAAGGAGGACTTCAAGAAACTTGCAATCTATGAAGAAAGAGAGGAAATTTGATATGATGAGTGGAATGCTGGAGTAAGAACAGGGTGCTGAAGAAATACACAAGAAGAACATAAAATCCAACCTCGGCTGGTCAGAAAAAAATTCACCAGGGAAGTAAAATCAAAGCTAAGTCTTGAAAAAGAGTATGAGATAAAGCAACCAGGTTGGGGGCGTTGAGAGGGGGAAGTTAGAATTTGAGGTGAGGAAAAACTTCTTCCAAGTCCAAGATGCTGTAGACGAGCCTGGTACATTTAAGGAACTAAACAAAGAATAGTAGTTTAAAGGGCCCCAATTATTAAGGACCATATATGTGGTGCTAATAAGTTTGGAATTTATTCTGGGAGAAATGAGAAACTCTTAAAACTTCTGATCAACAAAGTGCCAAGGTTATATTTATGCTTTAGAAATATCTCTCTGGCTGCCGCACAGAGAATTGATGTGGAAGAGAGGTCCTTTGGCTACACAGTGAATAGATTTTGGTGAGGGAAACTGAGGATTGGGTGAGGGCAACAAGAAAGCATTTGTGTAAGCAGTAACACAGGCAACTTGAACTAATTTAGCTGCAGTGGGGAAAGAGACAAATGGACAGATTCAGGTATGAAAGAGACAGAATTGGCACATATATGGATATAACAACAGGAGGGAATAGAGGTCATTCAGGTTGATTCTAGGAATGGTGGCCAGGGCACGGGAGTCCTGGGGAAGGAGCAGGCTTTGGGAAGCAGGTTTTGAGTGGCGTTAAGTTGAATGTGATGTCCAGCCAGCCATTAGTTATACAGGTGGGAGATCCGAATAGGAGAGAGATGGGAGCCATTAGCATGTGGATGTGAATTTAAGCTACACAATCCACGAAGAGTATGCTATCCAAAGAGAATCAGTTAAATCTCTGGGGAGCAGATATTTAGAATATTTAGGTGAATTTAGGAATATTTAGGTGAAGAGCACCCTGCAAATGTAGATATACCTGAGACCGCTTTTTAGGTATCTTCAATCCAATTTGAAGTTGGTCTCTCCCCAAAAAACCTATTTAGATAGCCTCAGACTGTCTATGCCCATTAAAGAAATCCACGATACTTCTTTTATCATTTTACATGGTGAATTAAATATAAAACATGAAAATGAAGGTTACTTTTAAGAACATAAAAATTAATCATATTTTATTATATTTATGCATCATTTAAATCAATTGGTTAGTTTTGCTTTCAAGTATATTTCACTTTTATATTATCCCAGAGAATAGAAAGTTTGTTCTATAATTTCATACTCATCAAATTGGGTAAGAGTTAACTCTTATTCAACCTTTAACTTTGAAATAAAAGATGGCACTTAGGAGGCAAACTCAAATCCTATAGCTAAACCACTGCAGTATGGATTACAGATATCTATTTAAAAATACTATTTATATCCTTTTTTTAAAAAAGAAGGCGAAGATCATACTGCATTTTAGCAGAAGACTTCTTTAAAATACTTTGTGACATAGAAATAAAAATAGAAATCGGAACTCAAAAGAGGATGAAAATCTAAGAAATCAAATATAAATCAGAGCCCAAACATCACACTTAGCCTGAGCACCACGTTAGACAGGCAAAAATCAGATCACTGTAGAGTTTTTCAGGGCAATTAACTCAAATATATTTTGTAAGTGACCCTTATTAAAATTATAATGATGATTTATAAAATTTATCATAATTTCCTAATTGAAAGGAAATAGTATTTGGGGAAGTATTCCATGATGGTGTCATATTTCAAAAACATTTTACATTTTTATTTTCTGAATTTAGTAGCATCATCTGAAGAAATTTCAAGCATTTTTCTAACATCTGGATATTATTTAGTTGTTTATTTGGCATTTTTTATCACCGAATAGGAACTTTCACTGGAGTCTTTGATTCATGTTTCTAATTCAGTGGTCACATGATCATCTTTAATCTAGTAGTAATTACACTGGGCCTATCCTTAAATGAACAGGTTAATGAAAATATAAATGTAAGTGACTCAGGGTTTCCATAAAGGGGCTGGTTATTTGCCAGGAAGATGGATGGAAAAATAAACTGGCCACCTCTTGCTTTATGAACATACTTGACGGATATTTGCAAGAGCATAGGGTTATGGATTAAATATATATAATGGCAATACTCAGGCGTAAAGACTTGTCAAGTTCAGAAAATCTCTCTTAATTGAAACAATTTTCTGTTTCATGATAATTATCTTCTTTAAGTATTTGAATCTCTGATATTTGGTGAGAATTTTTTGTTTTCTTTTTGCTGTTAAATACTTATGAAACAGCTAATCACTGCTTTCATAATCTGGCATTATTTAAACTTTCCCCTTTTACTTAAATCTTTCTTGGGGGTTTAAAAAGGAAATTGGAAATCAACATTTTTCTGTCATTACGTAAATCTATGATTACTGTGGATGACCTCATCCACATGTGATTTCAATTACCTCTTACCATTATTGTAATAATTATAAAATCAATTTTTAAGCTTCATCTTCTCTCTTGAAAATATAATTCACATATACAACAACCCATTGGATACTGCCATTTGGATAGCCCACAAAAGTCTCAAACTCAGTACATTTCAAAATGAGACTTTCTTTCAACCTGTTCCCCCTCATTTAATGTTACCAAAATCTCATCATTCACCCAAGCCAGAAATCACTACACATCTAGAATTCTCCTCTTCCTCTTTCTTCATACGAAATCAGTCAGGAGTCATGATGAGTATATTTCTGAAATATCACTGGAATCTGTTTCATCTTCTCCTCACCTACCAGCACTGCTTTAATTCAGAACCACCTGCCAGAATTTCCAAAACAACCTCAATGTTATATCTTTGCTTCTAGTATTGCCCCACAAATTCTTTCTTTTATTTTAAAATTAAAATTTAATCATGTCATTCTTGCTTTAAAATCCCCAGAGTTATGCTCTCTTTCTCAGTATAAAAGTCTAAATTCTTTTGTATGACTTACAAGACTGATGGAGACAGCTCCTATGTACAAAATGCTTTCCATAATAGAATTACATCCATGAAAGGCTTATTCAGCTAACCCCTCTTATGATATTATAACATTCATAACCAGGCAATCAGGGGATATCATATGACTAGTTCTCACCAAGGACACATAGCAGGAGTGAGGTGTGCCACTTGCTGGTTCAGACCTTAAAGAGAAAGTGCTGGACGTAGCAACCCAAACTTGACCACAGAGATGAGAGCCTTAACATGAAGGAAATCTGGTCCCTGAATCACTGTGCAGGCGGACTCTCAACCACTGCGCCACCAGGGAAGCCCTGATCTATTACATTTTGAAGCATATTTGTTACCATGGTTTAGCCCACCCCAATACCAAACCTTTTATAATTCAATCCCTAGTTACCTCTCCAATTCATCTTTTACCAAATTCCAACCTGTTATAATTCAATCCCTAATTACCTCTCTAACTTTATATTTTACCAAATTCCAACCTCTCATATGTATCCTACGTTTCAGCCATACCAAACTACTTGAGATTCCATAGATAAGTCATGCTGCTCACTCTTGCTTTTATGCCTTTGTTCCTGCAAGGTTAGACCCTCTCCTGCCTTATCAGGTAAGGCTGAGTCAGGTATCACCCTTCAGGAAAATTTCTCTTTCTCTTTGGTAAGGGCTGAACTGTGTCCCCTCTCCCCCAAATTAACACATTGAAGCCCTACCCCCCAGTACCTTAGAATGTGACTGTATTTGGAGATACAGACTTTAAAGAAGTGATTAAGGATAAATGAGGTCTTTAGGGTGGGCCTTAATCCAATCCAACTAGTGTCATTATAGGAAGAGGAAATTTGGGCACCTAGAGAGGCATCAGGGTTCCCCTCACACAGAGAAAAGACCATGTGAGGACCAAGCAAGAAGACAGCCATCTGCAAGCCAAGGAGAGAGGCCACAGAAGAAACCAAACTTGCCAACACCTTGATCTTAGACTTCTGGCCTCAAGAACTGTGAAAAAATAAATTTCTGTTAAGTCACCCAGTCTGTGGTATTTTGTTATGGCAGACATAGCAAACTGATACGCTCCTTGAGACAGAATGTTTGCTCCTCTGAAATCCAGTAGCATTCTGAGCATGTGCCATTTTAGCACATATCATAGCTACTTTCCAATCATCAGTTTAGTTGTCTGTCTCCCTAACTAGTCCATAAACCTTTGAGGCAAATCATTCTGTCTTATTCATCTGTTTCATTAACCTCTGACAATTCGTTTGAAAATTTGTAAGAAATGAATAAATGTTCTTTAGAATGAATTAATTTCTTGTTCACAACTTGCCAATAGGTAAGTAAGCAAGTGGTGTGAGTTTTCCCTTGTTGTCTAGCCTCCTGACATATCTGACCAGGGTGCTAAAGATGCAGTATTGATTTTGATATTGGATTTCATTGTTAAGAGGTTCTGCCTTGAATTTTTTATATTGTTGTATGGGCATTACTTAAAAATGAAGTTTCTGTATCTTTGTGTATTTACTAAGGTCCAGAAGATGATGATGGGGTTTCATAGCAAGGACAAGGTCTTCTCTCACAGTTGGTGTTGTTGTCATAAGTGGACTATTTTTGGTATTTTATCCACATTATAATAGCCTCCTTTTTCCAAGAGCTACCCCCTTACGCAGGACTGGGTTTAACATAGTCTGCATGCCACACTTGGTTGGAAAAAAGTGGTCCCTAGATCCATGTTTGACTAATAAGATGCTATCTCCTAAATTTTGAATTGAGAGTGAGAGAAGGTAATCTTGGTCTCTTTCAAGTGGCTGAGATGGGGGCGATATAAACTCCAGAATTGTGGGACAGTGTTGTGCCTTGAGAAACAGAGACAGGACATATCCAAAATACAGAAGATTTGCAGAGAAAAAGACTTCACATAGCTATAAAGATAAAGAGAGAGAGAGGCAGCGGTAATGCCAATAATTTTCATTTCCTCATTTCAGTTCCTTGTAAGGTCCTCTTGCACTTCCTGTTCTTGGATTCCATGAGATTCTTATAACAAATTCCATTTTGGTTTTAGCTAGTTTGAATTAATTTCTGCTATTAGTAGCAAAAAGTGTCCCTGCTTGAATCAATTTAATAGTATAGTTGACATCTGTAATTTTTGATCACTCAGTACATTCTCCCTTGGAGATCAGCTTGGGGTTTTGTGACCACCTAGAGGGGTGGGATAGGGAGGATGGGAGGGAGACGCAAGAGGGAGGAGATATGGGGATATATGTATATGTAAAGCTGATTCATTTTGTTATAAAGCAGAAACTAACACACCATTGTAAAGCAATTATACTCCAATAAAGATGTTTAAAAAAAATACATTCTCCCTTGATTCTTGAAATAACACTTTGATCAACCTTTTTGGAGCCATTTTCCTTTATTCTAGTTCATGAGGTTCATTAGGGCCAACCCCAGGCCATAGTAACTAGTTCAAGAAGGGAAATATCCACATTAGGCTAATATCTCCATCAGCAATATTTGCTGGAACTATTAAGTTATGAGAAGTTGGAGCATTTTTTCCTACTGAGGTTGCTTAGCTAGTAGGATGACAGCCTGGAGCTGCTGCTGGTCATCTTGCCATCATGAAAATAGAACCTTTCTGAGAATCAAGCCAATGCAGAGTGATGCTGGACAAAAGACATAAAAATCCAGATTTTTCCTACATCATTTGAGTACCAAGATTCATCTGTTTCTAAAGCCCTATACTCTTCAGTTATTTCATCAATAAAAGTCCTTTTTGAATGCCAATTTGGGGGTGGGTTTTTTGTTGTTATTGTTATTTACAACCAAAAAGCCGAGATAAGCACCAATATCATTTCTCTGTACACCTTTCAGTTGGTAAAGTTTTATTATGTATATCTACCTAATGCCTAGCATTGACTCTGAAATAGTAGATACTTGAGGAATATCTGCTAGTAGAGTGAAGTCAAATGCTGCCTAGTATGTCATTTTGGGGTATATCTTTTTACAGCCTTACCTCTTCATTAGAATATTCTGCCAAATCAGTGCTTTATCATGAGTGGTTTTTAGTCAGAGGGATTAGATGAAAAGAGTTATTATTTAAGTCCTTACTACTCCTCGCCACCATAGCCAATCAGTTACAACATCTGTCTTCCAAATGCCAAATCCTAAGTAGTTTTTCCTTCTCCACCTCACTACTACCGTCTTAAAGAGAACTCCCCATCTGAACGTGTGATAGCCTCTTGATGGATTCCCATGGCTCTAGACCTTTTCTTCTCCAACCAATTTAACACAATGTAATGAGAGACTTCTATCTAACCATGGTTTCTGGCTGTGGTTGTCTTACAAATTACAGATGATGTATGTAAGGGAACTAACACTATGCACGGCATGTCAATTAATATTAAAATCTCCACAACTAAGAAGATAGCATAGGAATGTTAATGGGGACTTTTTTAAAAAGTACTGACTATATATTTGGCGCTTTACTCTAGCTAATTTACCTTTACATTAACTCTTTGAGGAACTATTACAGGTGAAGAACCCAAAGCTCCGAGAGTTTAAATAACTTGACTATAGTCATGTAATTAGCTATTTGCTGAGTTTATATTCAAACCCAGGGTTCCTGACTTCAAAATCTTTGCTTAATTTCCCTGCTATTATCTATTGCATCTGTCTATAATTCTTTTTTTAATTAAAAATACTTTATTGCTGAAAAATGCTAACCGTCATCTGAGGCTTCAGTGCATCGTAGTAGTAACACTAAAGATTGCTGATCACAGATCACCATACAAATATAATAATGATGAAAATGTTTGAAATACTGTAAGAATTACCAAAAGATGACACAGAGAAAGGAAATGAGGAAATGCTGTTGGAAAAATAGTGCTGATAGACTTGCTAAAAACAGGGTTGCCACAAAATTTTTATTTGTAAAAAAATATAGTATCCGTGAAGCACAATAAAGCTAATAAGCACAATAAAACTAGAAATGCCTGTATTAAGTTACATGATTAAAAAAACTACTTTAATTTACTTATTAAATAAATCAGATGGAGATGAGCATTCTATTGCTTGACATTGAAAAATTATTAACTAATGGAAGAAGGCTATTATTTGTAATTCCTCACAGTCATTCTTCCAAACTATTCTTTCTGGTGATAGAATACCTCATTTCATTTTGGAAACTCTTCCTTCTCCCTGTGGTCTTGTGAATTTTGTGCCACCTCCTTCACAATCAGAGCACTTTTAGAAGTCCTAGATGAACACTGAAGGTGAGAGGGTCATCCTGGAACTAACTAGCAGGGAAGACAATGGAAGCCTGAAACTTCTCTATGGTCCTCTTCTCACTACAAAAAGAGAATCTAATAATCATTTAGTTGACAAGATGAAAACAGCATCGAGTGTAGAAGAACAAGGTCTTGATGGCATTACTTAGAAACAAATACCCAATTATTTCTGAAGCTGGATCCACCCCCTTGCAATTCCCAGCTATGAGAACCAATAAATGTCCTTTATTGGCTCAAACTGGCTTGAATTGGATTCCCAACATTTGTAACTTGAACGGTGCTAATGGGGACATTGAATCTCTCATAGACCCTTGAAGCTCTCTTGATGATTCTTGCCTCAGTGCCCTTGCATATGTTATTTCTACCCTCTAGAAGGTGATGTTTTATTATTAAGTTTTTGCTACATAACAACCCCTTCCAAAATTTTTCAGCTTGAAACAGCACTCATTTATTTGCTTCATGATTCTATGTGGTAGAAATTTGGAACGAGCTAACTTGGATGGCTCTCTGGTCTCAGCTGGGATCATTGATGCAGTTCTGCAGCTAGGCTCTCTGCTTCTGGAGGTGGATGGCTATTATCTGGAGCGGTTGAGCTACATGTCTTTTATCATCCAGCAGACAAGCTTACACTTGTTTGTACGGTTGTCTCAGGATTCCAAAGAGAGGGTGGAAGCATGTAAGTCCTCTTGAGGTTGAAACTTAGAACTGATACAACATTACTTCTTCTGTAGTTGCTTGGCCAAAGCAAGATCAGGTGGCCATCCCAGATCCATGGAGGGAAGAACAAGGTAGGAAAAAATGTAGACTTTACTTCTTCATGAGAAGAGATACAGAATTAATTTCAAACAGTCTCAGATACAAAGAAAGGAACAACTGCAGACATCTTCACCAATTATCTACCACAGAGTCCAACTAGTAAAGTTCTCTTCACCCTTTAAAACACTGCTCACTTGCACTTCTGTCTTCAAAATCTTTCCTGATCCCACATCTGGGCAAAACATCATTTTGTTTGACAGATAGTTAGCCCTCATGAAATATTAATGAATGAATAAATGAATGAATGAATGAATGAATTTCTCCTGTGTGAATCCTTATTCATACTATTGTTGTACACGTTATCTTCGACTGCAGTCTTCCTTTTAGAATGGAGAGCTTTTTTTTTTCAAATTAATTAATTTATTTTTGGCTGCGTTGCATCTTCATTGATGCATGCGGGCTTTTTCTAGTTGCAGTGAGTGGGAGCTACTCTTCATTGCAGTGCACGGGCTTCTCATGTTGGTGCCTTCTCTTGTTGTGGAGCACAGGCTCTGGGCACGCAAGCTTCAGTAGTTGTGGTGTGGGGGCTCAGTAGTTGTAGCTCACAGGCTCTAGAACACAGGCTCAGTAGTTATAGCACATGGGCTTAGTTGCTTCACAGCATGTGGGATCTTCCCAGACCAGGGATCAAACCCATGTCCCCTACACTGGCAGGCGGATTCTTAACTACTGCGCCACCAGGGAAGTCCATAGAATGGGGACCTTTTTAATGGAAAAGGCCATATCTTTCTCATATTTCTATCCCTGGTACTGCTGTGTGCAGAGTAGGCATACAATTGTGCCTGGAGTACCTTCCTTATCAAAAATGACCTGTTGGGGGCTTCCCTGGTGGCGCAGTGGTTGAGAGTCTGCCTGCCGATGCAGGGGACGTGGGTTTGTGCCCTGGTCTAGGAGGATCCCACATGCCGCGGAGTGGCTGGGCCCGTGGGCCATGGCCGCTGATCCTGTGTGTCCAGAGCCTGTGCTCCACGACGGGAGAGGCCACAACAGTGAGAGGCCAGCATACCACAAAAAAAAAAAAAAAAAAAAAAGACCTGTTGATGTGGCTAGAGACTCTGTTCACTGACGAACTGGATTATAGTGGTCCAGAACCACAAAAAGTACAAAACTCAGCTAACCATAAATAAATTAGTGCAGTGAGTCTCCATCTAAATCAAAACAAATATCCGTTTTGTAAGCTTATGAACAGACACAGTCATTCTTGCAACACAAAGAGAGCTAGGGAGAATGCAAGTGCCAGTGAGGATGTGAAAAGGCTGATGTATCACTTTTTTTTTTTAACATCTTAATTGGAGTATAATTGCTTTACAATGGTGTGTTAGTTTCTGCTGTACAACAAAGTGAATCAGCTATACATATACATATATCTCCATATCTCCTCCATCTTGCATCTCTCTCCCATCCTCACTATCTCACCCCTGTAGGTGGTCACAAAGCACCGAACTGATCTCCCTGTGCTATTTGGCTGCCTCCCACTAGCTATTTTACATCTGGAAGTGTATATATGTCCATACAACTCTCTCACTTTGTCCCAGCTTACCCTTCCCCCTCCCCGTGTCCTCAAGTCAATTCTCTATGTCTACATCTTTATTCCTTTCCTGACCCTAGGTTCTTCAGAACCATTTTTATTTTAGATTCCATATATATGTGTTAGCATACGGTATTTGTTTTTCTCTTTCTGACATAATTCACTCTGTATGACAGACTCTAGGCCCATCCACTTCACTACAAATAACTCAATTTCATTTCTTTTCAGGGCTCAGTAATATTTCATTGTATATATGTGCCACATCTTCTTTATCCATTCATCCAATGATGGACAATTGGGTTGCTTCTATGTGCTGGCTACTGTAATTAGAGCTGCAATGAACATTGTGGTACATGACTCTTTTTGAATTATGGTTTTCTCAGGGTATATGCCCAGTAGTGGGATTGCTGGGTCGTATGGTAGTTCTAGTTTTGGTTTTTTAAGGAACCTCCATACTGTTCTCCACAGTGGCTGTATCAATTTACATTCACACCAACAGTGCAAGAGGGTTCCCTTTTCTCTACACCCTCTCCAGCATTTACTGTTTGTAGATTTTTTAATGATGGCCATTCTGACTGGTGTGAGGTGATAACTCATTGTAGATTTGATTTGCATTTCTCTAATTATTAGTGATGTTGAGCATCCTTTCATGTGTTTGATGGCAATCTGTGCATCTTCTTTGGAGAAAAGTCTATTTAGGTCTTCTGCCCATTTTTGAATTGGGTTGTTTGTTTTTCTGATATTGAGCTGCATGAGCTGCTTGTAAATTTTGGAGATTAATCCTTTGTCACTTGCTTCATTTGCAAATATTTTCTCCCATTCTGAGCGTTGTCTTTTCGTCTTGTTTATGGTTTCCTTGGCTGTGTAAAAGCTTTTAAGTTTCATTAGGTCCCATTTGTTTATTTATGTTTTTATTTCCATTTGTCTAGGAGGTGGGTCAAAAAGGATCTTGCTGTGATTTATGTCATAGAGTGTTATGCCTATGTTTTCCTCTAAGAGTTTGATAGTGTCTGGCCTTACATTTAGATCTTTAATCCATTTTGAGCTTATTTTTGTGTATGGTGTTAGGGAGTGTTCTAATTTCATTCTTTTACATGTAGCTGTCTAGTTTGCCCAGCAGTACTTACTGAAGAGGCTGTCTTTTCTCCATTGTATATGCTTACGTCCTTTATCAAAGTTAAGGTGACTATATTTGCATGTGTTTATCTCTGGGCTTTCTATCCTGTTCCATTAATCTATATTTCTGTTTTTGTGCTAGTACCATACTGTCTTGATTACTGTAGCTTTGGAGTATAGTCTAAAGTCCAGGAGCCTGATTCCTCCAGCTCTGTTTTTCTTTCCCAAGATTGCTTTGGCTATTTGGGGTCTTTTGTGTTTCCATACAAAATGTGAAATTTTTTGTTCTAGTTCTGTGAAAAATGCCATTGGTAGTTTGATAGGTGTTGCATTGAATCTGTAGATTGCTTTGGGTAGTATAGTCATTTTCACAATGTTGATTCTTCCAATCCAAGAACATGGTATATCTCTCCATCTGTTTGTACCATCTTTCATCAGTGTCTTATAGTTTTCTGCATACAGGTCTTTTGTCTCCTTAGGTGGTTTATTCCTAGGTATTTTATTCTTTTTGTTGCAATGGTAAATGGGAGTGTTTCCTTAATTTCTCTTTCAGATTTTTCATCCTTAATGTATAAGAATGCCAGAGATTTCTGTGGATTAATTTTGTATACTGCTACTTTACCAAATTCACTGATTAGCCCTAGTAGTTTTCTGGTAGCATCTTTAGGATTCTCTATGTATAGTATCATGTCATCTGCAAACAGTGACAGCTTTACTTCTTTTCCGATTTGGATTCCTTTTATTTCTTTTTCTTCTCTGATGGCTGTGGCTTAAACTTCCAAAACTATATTGAATAATAGTGGTGAAAGTGGACAACCTTATCTTCTCATGATCTTAGAGGAAATGGTTTCAGTTTTTAAACATCGAGAACGATGTTGGCTGTGCATTTGTCATATATGGCCTTTATTATGTTGAGGAAAGTTCCCTCTATGCCTACTTTCTGGAGGGTTTTTATCATAAATGGGTGTTGAAGTTTGTCAAAAGCTTTTTCTGCATCTATTGAGATGATCATATGGTTTTTCTCCTTCAGTTTGTTAGGATGGTGTATCACATTGATTGATTTGCATATATTGAAGAATCCTTGCATTCCTGAGACAAACCCCACTTGATCATGTTATAATGTCCTTTTAATCTGTTGTTGAATTCTGTTTGCTAGTATTTTGTTGAGGATTTTTGTATCTATGTTCATCAGTGATATTGGCCTGTAGTTTTCTTTCTTTGTGACATCCTTTTCTGGTTTTTGTGTCAGGGTAATGGTGGCCTCGTAGAATGAGTTCGGGAGTATTCCTCCCTCTGCTCTATTTTGGAAGAGTTTGAGAAGGATAGGTGTTAGGTCTTCTCTAAATGTTTGATGGAATTCGCCATCTGGTCCTGGGCTTTTTTTTTTCTTTTGGAAGATTTTTAATCACAGTCTCAATGTCAGTACTTGTGATTGGTCTGTTTATATTTTCCATTTCTTCCTGGCTCAGTCTCAGAAGGTTGTGCTTTTCTAAGAATTTGTCCATTTCTTGCAGGCTGTCCATTTTACTGGCATAAAGTTGCTTGTAGTAATCTCTCATGATCCTTTGTATTTCTGCAGTGTCAATTGTTACTTCTCCTGTTTCATTTCTAATTCTGTTGATCTGAGTCTTCTCTCTTTTTTTCTTGATGAGTCTGGCTAATGGTTTATCAATTTTGTTTATCTTCTCAAAGAAGCAGCTTTTAGTTTTATTGATCTTTGCTATTGTTTCCTTCATTTCTTTTTCATTTATTTCTGATCTGCTCTTTATGATTTCTTTCCTTCTGCTAACTTTGGTTTTTTTTCTGTTCTTCTTTCTCTAATTGTTTTAGGTGTAAAGTTAAGTTTTTTATTTGAGCTTTTTCTTATTTCTTGAGGTAGGATTGTATTGCTATAAACTTCCTTCTTAGAACTGCTTTTGCTGCATCCCATATGTTTTGAGTCGTCGTGTTTTCATTGTCATTTGTTTCTAGGTATATTTTGATTTCCTCTTGATTTCTTCAGTGATCTCTTTGTTATTTAGTAACGTATTGTTTAGCCTCCATGTGTTTGTAGTTTTTACAGATTTTTTTCCTGTAATTGATTTCTAGTCTCATAGTGTTGTGGGCAGAAAAGATAGTTGATATAATTTCAATTTTCTTATATTTACCAAGGCTTGGTTTGCGACCCAAGATATGATCTATCCTGGAAAATATTCCATGAACACTTGAGAAGAAAGTGTATTCTGTTATTTTTGGATGGAATGTGCTATATATATCAATTAAGTCCATCTTGTTTAATGTATCATTTAAAGCTTGTGTTTCCTTATTTATTTTCCTTTTCGATGATCTGTCCATTGGTGAAAGTGGGGTGTTAAAGTCCCCTACTATGATTGTGCTACTGTCGATTTCTCCTTTTATGGCTGTTAGCGTTTGCCTTATGTAAATGTACCTTATGAGGTGCTCCTATATTGGGTGCATAAATATTTACAATTGTTATACCTTCTTCTTGGATTGATCCCTTGATCATTATGTAGTGTCCTTCTTTGTCTCTTATAATAGTCTTTATATTAAAGTCTTTTTTTTTCTTTTTTTGATATGAGAACTGCTACTTCAGCTTTCTTTTCATTTCCATTTGCATAGAATATCTTTTTCCATTCCCTCACTCTCAGTCTGTATGTGTCCCTAGGTCTGAAGTGGGTCTCTTGTAGACAGCATATATATGGGTCTTGTTTTTGTATCCATTCAGCCAGTCTATGTATTTTGGTTGTAGCATTTAATCCATTTACATTTAAGGTACTTATCGATATGTATGTTCCTATTCCCATTTTCTTAATTGTTTTGGGTTTGTTATTGTAGGTCTTTTCCTTCTCTTGTGTTTCCTGCCTAGAGAATTTCCTTTAGCATTTGTTACAAAGCTGGTTTGGTGGTGCTGAATTCTCTTAGCTTTTGCTTGTCTGTAAAGGTTTTGATTTCTCCATCAAATCTGAATGAGATCCTTGCTTGGTAGAGTAATCTTGGCTGTACATTTTTCCCTTTCACCACTTTAATTATTTCCTGCCACTCCCTTCTGGATTGCAGAGTTTCTGCTGAAACATCAGCTGGTAACCTTATGGGGATTCCCTTGTGTGTTTATTTTTGTTTTTCCCTTGCTGCTTTTAATATTTTCCCTTTGTATTTAATTTTCTTTAGTTTCATTAATATGTGTCTTGGCGTGTTTCTCCTTGGATTTATCCTGTATGGAACTCTGCACTTCCTGGACTTGATTGACTATTCCCTTTCCCATATTAAAGACGTTTTCAACTATAATCTCTTCAAATATTTTCTCAATCCCTTTCTTTTTCTCTTTTTCTTCTGGTACCCCTATAATTCGAATGTTGGTGCATTTAATGTTGTCCCAGATGTCTTTGAGATTATCCTCAATTTTTTTCTTTTTCTTTTTCTTTATTCTGCTCTGTGGTAGTTATTTCCACTATTTTATCTTCCAGGTCACTTATCTGTTCTTTTGCCTCAGTTATTCTGCTATTGATTCCTTCTAGAGAATTTTTAATTTCAATTATTTTGTTGTTTATCATTGTTTGTTTGCTCTTTAGTTCTTCTAGGTCTTTGTTAAACGTTTCTTGTGTTTTCTCCATTCTATTTCCCAGATTTTGGATCATCTTCATCTTTACTATCATTACTCTGAATTCTTTTTCAGGTAGACTGCCTATTTCCTCTTCATTTGTTTGGTCTGGTGGGTTTTTACCTTGCTCCTTCATCTGCTGTGTGTTTCTCTGACTTCTCATTTTGCTTAACTTAGTGTGTTTGGGGTCTCCTTTTCACAGGCTGCAGGTTCGTAGTTCCTGTTGTTTTTATTGTCTGCCCCCAGTGGCTATGGTTGGTTCCGTGGGTTGGGTAGGCTTCCTGGTGGAGGGGACTGGTGCCTGTGTTTTGGTAGATGAGTCTGGAGCCTGTCTTTCTGGTGGGCAGGACCGTGTCCAGTGGTGCGCTGTGGGGTGTCTGTGACCTTATGATTTTAGGCAGCCTGTCTGCTAATGGGTGGGGTTGTGTTCCTGTCTTGCTAGTTGTTTGGCATAGGATGTCCAGCACTGTAGCTTGCTCATCGTTGAGTGGAGCTGGGTCTAAGTGTTGAGATGGAGGTCTCTGTGAGAGCTTACATCATTTGATATTACATGGAGCTAGGAGGTGTCTGGTGGACTAATGTCCTGAACTTGGTCTCCCAACTCAGAGGCACAGGCCTGGCACCTGGCTGGAGCACCAAGACCCTGTCAGTCACATGGCTTAGAAGGAAAGGGAGAAAAGAAGAAAAAAATAAAATAAAATAGTTATTAAAATAAAAAATTAAAAAGTAATTAAAAAAAACGGACAGACAGAACCCTAGGACAAATGGTAAAAGCAAAGCTATCAGACAAAATCACACAAAGAAGCATACAAATACACACTCACAAAAAGAGAAAAAGGAAAAAAAAAAAATATATATATATATATATAAAAGGAAGAGAGCAACCAAATCAATAAACAAATCTACCAATGATAATAAACTCTAAATAGTAAACTAAGATAAACATAAAACCAGAAACAAGTTAGATGCAGAAAGCAAACCCCAAGTCTATATCTGGTCTCAAAGTCTACTGCCTCAATTTTGGGATGATTCGTTGTCTATTGAGGTATTCCACTTATGCAGGGTACAACAAGCTGATTGCGGAGATTTTATCCACTGCTCCTGAGGCTGCTGGGAGAAATTTCCCTTTCTCTTCTTTGTTCGCACAGATCCCGGGGTTCAGCTTTGGATTTGGCCTCGCCTCTGCGTGTAGGTCGGCTGAGGGCGTCTGTTCTTCGCTCAGACAGGACGGGGTTAAAGGAGCAGCTGATTCGGGGGCTCTGGCTCCCTCAGGCCGGGGGGAGGGAGGGGCACGGAGTGCGGGGCTAGCCTGCGGCAGCAGAGCCAGCATGATGTTGCGCCAGCCTGAGGTGCGCCGTGTGTTCTCCCGGGGAAGTTGTCCCTGGATCACGGGACCCTGGCAGTGGCGGGCTGCACAGGCTGCCAGGAGAGGAGGTGTGGATAGTGACCTGTGCTTGCACACAGGCTTCTTGGTGGTGGCAGCAGCAGCCTTCGCGTCCCATGCCCGTCTCTGGGGTCCGCGCTGATAGTTGCGGCTCACGCCCGTCTCTAGAGCTCATTTAGGCGGTGCTCTGAATCCCCTCTCCTTGCGCACCACAAAACAATGGTCTCTTGCCTCTTCGGCAGCTCCAGACCTTTTCCCAGAACCCCTCCCGGCTAGCCGTGGCGCACTAACCCCTTCAGGCTGTGTTCATGCAGCCAACCCCAGTCCTCTCCCTGCGCTCCGACCGAAGCCCGAGTCTCAGCTCCCGGCTCCCTCCCCCCGCGGCGGGTGAGCAGACAAGCCTCTCGGGCTGGTGAGTGCCGGTCGGCACCGATCCTCTGTGCGGGAATCTCTCCGCTTTGCCCTCCGCACCCCTGTTGCTGTGCTCTCCTCCATGGCTCTGAAGCTTCCCTCTCGCCACCCCTCGTCTCCACCTGCGAAGGGGCTTCCTAATGTGTGGAAACTTCTCCTCCTTCACAGCTCCCTCCCACTGGTGCAGGTCCCATCCCTATTCTTTTGTCCCTGTTTTTTCTTTTTCCCTACCCAGGTACGTGGGGAGTTTCTTGCCTTTTGGGAGGTCTGAGGTCTTCTGCCAGCATTCAGTATGTGTTCTGTAGGAGTTGTTCCACGTGTAGATGTATTTCTGGTGTATCTGTGGGGAGGAAGGTGATCTCCACGTTTTACTCCTCCGCCACCTTGAAGGTCCTCTCTGTAATTCTTATATTTTCTGAGCTGGTAAACAAACTAAACATGGCCCCTTCTATCTCAGAGAAACTGACAACAGGGAGACACAAAATCTGGTCCAAGAAAATGTACCCCAACACCCTACTGCAGACCCTTCACTTAACGTTGTCCTTATAGCTTTGCAGTTTTGTGAAAAGCGACACATGAGAGATTTTGCTATCACTTAGAGCTGTGGGACATGGTCTTTATTACAAAATGCTTGCTCTCAAATTCAGACTGTGTCTCTGCCTACCAGGTGTGTGTCTATGCATATGAAATCCAGAGAAAAGGACTCCAATAGAGTAAATTGGGATGTTGTCCAAGGACTTGGAGTCATAGGACAATAGATCTTATACAACCTAATCTGACTTGATTTGGCATAGGTGCAAATGTTTTTTTACCAAAAGTTTACATTCTCATGTAGTGCTGAGACTGTACAGATGTAGCTGTGTATTGCTATTGTTTGCTTCATGTCAAATTAACAAGAAAATATTCACAAAACAACAATTCCTTCCTCACAGAAAAAGCTATATTTATCTTTAAAATACATGATTCATAGAAGTGCATGGAAAAAAAACACCTAACAGCCCTTTGAAAATCTCATTGCATGATGTAAACGTCTGGCATGTTTCTTATCATGGAGAAGGAATTATTGGTGTACACAGACTCAGTAAGATTCTTTATATTTTGCCATGAAACCTCTCTCCAGAGTCCACCATTGTGGACTCAGAAGGTAGAGAGTACTAAATATTGTTGAATTTAGATGAGGTGGATTCAGTAAGGCAAAGTTAAATACCTCAAGTGTACATCCAACACCAGAAAGCGTCTTAGGTAAAGGAGATTTTGAAATGACTTTCAGATATGTCATGATTTCCATAGAGATGGTAGCCAATATGGGATGAGAGAGAAATGAGAAGTAATCTTAGGATCGTGCTGGCATCTGCTTTCCCTAGACCCCTCACGGGTGAAGTTGCTGAGGTCCCACATTCGCATAAGCAGACACCGCTGTCTGAGTGTACCCATCAGAACCCATACTTTGATACCATGGACTATGACCTGGGCTCTGGGCTCATGCCATCTGGACTTGAGTCGCTGCTCCACCACAAATTACTTTTATGAATTTATGCAAGTTACTCAGTCCCCTCCTTTATTTACCAAACACTTGTCTAGCAATTACACTGAGCCCGGCACTATTTGAGGCTTTTTAGACTCTTAACCCAAAAAGGTGAGCACCGTTATCAGTCCTAGTTTACAAATGAAGAAACTAGGTAACAGAAAAAGTAAGTTTCCCCAGCTAGAGAGTACGGGCCAGTTAAGAGCCAGAAATCAGACCCAGGCAGTTTGGTTCCAGAGTCCATGCTCTTTACCTCTACTCAACTGGCCAGGCTAAACTGTGGCAAATAATTTTTCTTCTTCATGGCTGTGGTGAGGTTTAATTAAGATAATCCACACAAAACATCATACAATAGCAGGCATAGATCCACAGTCAGTCTGTAGGTTCTGAAACTAGCCTGTTGCTATAAAGCTGGTATGTCTGGAAGGCCCTGACTGTTCATGAGCTCTCCCCAACAGCCCACCCTACTTGCACAGTCTGCATACCTGGACTTCTGCTGTAGTTTTC
The DNA here is from genome assembly GCF_937001465.1 of Orcinus orca. Lineage (NCBI taxonomy): Eukaryota > Metazoa > Chordata > Mammalia > Artiodactyla > Delphinidae > Orcinus > Orcinus orca. The sequence continues at coordinate 151,592,800 of NC_064559.1, read as the reverse complement.
CTGTTTGACATTCCTGTTTGCAATGTGACTGTGGCCCAAATCTGACCTCCAGATCGTTTGGCTGGGGTCCTGACTAGTTTTGCTCCAGGAATCATGTGTGCCTGGTCACAGCTCTTATGTTTCACGTACTGCTACACTTTACTTTCCCTTGTTTATTTGCTCCTGTATGTCCTTGGGCAGGTTTATATCATTCCAGGTATAACTATGTAAGAAGGTTTTTGGTGACGTGAAGTAGCATGATAAATTAGAACAGGAATAAACTCGAGGGGCTCAGACCTGGGTTTAAATCGTAGCCTCAGTGGCATGTTCTTGAGAAGTCAGTTATCTGCTGAGTGACTTAGTTCTCACTGGTAAAATAGGGATACGAATTTGTACAGTTAGGGTGATTGTTAGAATTAAACATGGTATCATATGTGAATATATCTAGCACCATGTTTAGGCTAAAGCAGGTGCTCAACAAACTTACTTTCTCTCAGCTTCCAAAAGTAAAAGGGAGCTCCATATGTCTAGAAAATTAACACAAGTTAACTTTTGCATCAGACCACACACAAACTCAGGTTCTCACACTGCTGTAGACTGGGATTATCAAGCTTCAGTTTGCATTGCTGGGACTTACCAAAGCTGACGGAATCACACATGGCTTCATTAGTGTTGAGTACTTGCACCTCAAATTAGCAGCATAATATCATTTAGAAACAGTCACACTCCATACACTTTTGTTTAATTATCTGTGTATAAGGGTTCTAAAAATTTATACTTTTACATGCTGTGGTTTGTCTTGTTTTGATAGGATGCATGATTGTTTGTGCTTGGGAATCCTAAGAGAACCAAATTATATTTTTTTTAATGTCCATAGTAATCAAAACATAATCTAAGTACCAGAGAACACAATCATGGGTTTCATTGGGACTAAAGATGTAGTGAGTGTAATGGAACAGTAGAGTTTTCCTGTAATGCCTGAGAAAGAGTCTGATGACCCCTCACTGCTGGGGGGAACAAGTAAATGCTATCATACAAAACCAACACTCCCTGCAAAACAGAACATGAACCTTTGAGCTTTACATGTTGCCATTAATCTGAAAATAGCTGCATACTAATTTACACTCATTTTTGTAACATTTAAAGAAAGTGGAGGGACACGATCTAATCACAGAGACTGGAGACCGGCACAGTTCCACATGCAATTAGTTTAGCAAGTGTGTCTGATTATTCTTTTATATACTTCATTTCTTGAACAAGATATTTTTTAATTATATAGAAACAGATAAGCATGCTTTTCTGAAATGGGCCTTGCATGAACCGAGAAAAAAAAATGATCAGCTGCATTTAACTTGAATTGTAAAGAATTTCTCAAGTCGATCCACCTGCTTGGCTTAATCAAGATTATGAGTTCCTGGTCCAAGTGCCTGAAATTGAGGTGAATATTCTGATCTTGGTCAAATTGGGATCCTTTGAATGGGATTTGTAAAATCTTTGTTATAGTCACTGCATTTTCAGGATGATATTGCAACTACAGATGTGTTATAAAATCTAAGTTTTCTCTCCATTTTCTTACCAACCTGAGACATGCACATCAGGTTCAGTTCTCAAGTCTTGAGTAAAAATGTCTTGTATGTTTGTCACAAAGTAAACACATTTCCTGCAGAGACCTTTCCTGCAGAGACCTTTGTCCTCAGTCTCTGTACCTCAAAGATGGAGACAGGGTGACCAGGGAAAGCCAATGAAGAAGCAGTGTGGGTGAGGTGCCAGCTCATGTTTAATATCCACACAAATATATTAGTACTAATCTATTTTATTATTTTTTTAAGTGTAAGGATGGACTTTATTTTTTTATAAAAGTATTTTAAGGACTACAAATTACAAAGTAAAAACAGATCACTATGTAGAAACCTAGTGAATACATTTTGTCTGTGCATGAAAGTTTTATCAAAGTCATTCATTTAACAATTTCACCCCCTTCACAACGGTATCAGTTATAATGCTCTTCCTCATAAGGTTATTATACCTTTATTTCAAACTATATTACATGTTATTCCCTCAAGATAAACTTTTAAACGCCTAATTTTTAGCTCCTAAGAATGGCACCTCTGAAAGGGGCAATTCCCACTCGGTCTCTGGCAGCAGCATTATTCCAAGCTCATTTCTTTCACCAATCAAAAAAGCTTTCAAAATGTTCACTTTTAACATGAAATCTTTCCACCAAAAAGTGTGGCCACATTTTGTTTTCTAATGACTACATATAAAGCTGGGTAGCAGCAAGAAAATTAAGATGGAAATTAAAAGGCAGCCATTAAAATAAATGGATCAACTGTACAGAAGAGAGATTTGGCTCATGGCAATTTAAAATATTGGCAACTGGGGTAAATTAACAGGCAGATGCTTGAGTCATGTATGAATCTGTGAAGAGGATGAAGCTGGCCCAGTATGACCAAGTAGGATAATCATTATCACTGCACTTCATTCTTTGCAACAAATACTCTAAGCCAACAGGAAATCTGAGTTATATTTAGAATCCCAATTAGAACATGCTAACCACTTTTCTTTCAACAATTTTCTGGGTTTAGTACAGTCATTTGCTTTACTTATACTGTTTTATGAGTCCTTTCTTACCAATCTAAGTGTATGACAACTGTAAAATACTTTAAATGACAAGGTTTTTCCAAGGTATGTTTGAAAATGGCGGTATGAAAAGAATATTCATTTGTTTTGTCTAGAAAGAAGCAAACTGAATGCAGAGGTTTCTCATTGGGTAAAAGCTCAACTTTTTTCTTCCCACCACCGCCACATACAATTTCCCAAACACCTCACTTTCAAGTTTGTTCTCCATGGCTTCATTTTAAGGAATGAAAATCAGAGAGCCAACAATTGAGCTCAAGTACATCTGAGGTTAAAAAGGCAAGAAAATATCGACATGCAAGCAGTGGTCCAAATACTCGAGATTCATGTTAATGAATCTAATTATTGTATATGAGATTTTCTTTGATGAGCAGGGCTTTGGGCATACCAAATCATCACACAAATCACTGCCTTCTGAGACTCTGGATACTTTTACAGTTTAATTTGCAAACAGAATTTTTATAACAAATTATTTTTAACCAAATCATATCTTGAAAACTCTTTAAATAGAAAACCCAGGGAAAAAATGAACTGTTCATTGTGGAAGGCCTTAAATTACATTATTACAGTAGAAAATACAGGAGGTAGAAGATAACTGAAAAGACTAATGCAACATTAGATTCAAATCTATAGCTCCTGTAGCTACTTAAAACATGGTTTTAGAAACTAAATCCAACATTTCCAGTAACCATAGAAACAGTTAAAATAAAATTTGCCGTGAAAGCCCTTATATCATGCTTGATATAGGGAGGTAGGAAGATGTAAGATCCAGGACACATGCGACATGACATTTTATCTACAATTCCTGTTTGCTTTACTGAGGGTGTAGTTTCAAATTCAGTCACCTTCTTCAGCTTCAGACTCAGATTCTTCTTCAGCATTTTTGAGCCACTCTACAAAATTTTTCATTTGCTCAAGGAAGACACTTTTCCCCTTGGCAACATGTGTATCTTTATACCACTTCAGATGGGTTCTTCACTCAGAACTTCAGCTTTATAAAAAAGCACCACTATTTTCTGGAAGGCTTTCATGAAATGAATGTTGTCATAGCAATACTCCTGAATCTTCAGTAACAGAGTCATCTCAGACTGACCTTGAGTTGTAAAGGCAGCAAGTAGAGGGCTGTATTGCTTCAAGTGCTTGATGGCTTGCTCTGCTACAAGCTCCTCTTTTTTGTTCCATTCCACAGTGCTCATTGCACTGGACCATACTATTCCGATGACAGCTGGTTCTGGGATGTTTTTTTTCATCTCCTCCTTGACATACAAAATTATATCCTTAAATGGAACACCACGGGACATCTGTTCTTGAAGTTCTTTCTGGAGTTCCTTACGAGTTCCTATGGTTTGCTGATTCCGAACATACTGTGAAAACTCTTTCAAGCCTGCCTCAGTAAAATACTTTGTGAAGCGTTCAACACTTTGTTTATCGGCAGGAAACAGTTCCATCAGTCTGTTATCCATGCTCACTTTCCAAAGACTTGAAGCTACTGCATTGATATCTTTTTCATTTACCCATGATTTAAAGAGCTTTACAGCAAAAGCTGCTGAAACCCCTTCTTTAACCAAATTCTCATTATAAAGGCTATTAAGTATGGATGCGTTAAGTGTTCCATTAGCCAGAAGAACACCAGTCAACATAGCCAGCTTGTTCCTCTCCGACTCTGAAAAACCCTTTAAGAACAGCAGCAGCTTTTTAACTTCATCTTCAAAACCCTTCTCCAGGTATTTGTAGTGCCTGATTAACTTGTTAAAAACCTGAGCAAATGCTTGCATGGTCTCTAGGTCTTCTTGTGCTGCGAACACACAGACATCTGTACGCATCATGTCATCTGCCAGTGTACCACCTGGGGCCAGCATTCCACCGGCCACCAGAATGTCAAAGAGTGTTTCTGCATATCAGCGGTAATCAAGTTTTGCTCCAGAAGCATCAGGAAACTTTGCTACTGCTTCCAAATCAGTACCAGTTTCAGTTAAGCCTTGAATAATGCAGTCTTGAAACTGAGTAGGGTCAAACCTTTCTTTTTCATCTCTTTTTCTGGTTTTAAAATGCTGGCCTGATAGCGTTGGCTTTTGCTGCTTTTGATTATTCATAAAAGACACACGAATTTAAGGCGAAGAGAAAAGAGCCAGAAATCCCGGAGGTGGCGGCAACTGCAGCGGTGTCTCCTCTGCCAGTACTAATCTATTTAAGATTACTAATCAGAAAGTATCTTCAGTGGGGGTATTACAACTCTCTGCATCCTTTGCTACAATTTAACCTCATCTTTAAATGCTGCTAACTAGAAAGAGGTCAGGTGTGAATTAAAGGAAGAACCAGAGCCCAGATGGGAGCTGAGCTACTCCTGAGAATTCTGCTCTTGTTGTGGATGGTTCTCTTGCTGAAATGTTTTCTCTATCTATAGCTATCGTAAAGAAAAAAAAAAAAAGATGAATTACAGCGTGTTTCTCAAAGGCTCTGCCAGTATTAGAATACGTTCTTAGAGTTAAATAAATATTGGAATAGATTCAGACATAATTTATACCTTATCCACAGAACTCCACATGTCTCTTCATGTGTGGAGTAAAGGGTTTAAGAGAAAAGTTTTTAGTGATGGGGAGGGAGTCACACACACGCACACACACACATAAACACATGTACACGCATGGACATGCCTACAGGTATAAAGACACAAAATGTTTGTTTCTGTGCAAAACGCTTAGAACAGTTTAAGTCCCTAGAGTTAAGATATTTTCCCTTAAGAAGTTTAGTATTTCATCATTTTCTATGTGTGAAATACAGTTCCATTTTCTCCCTAAGCCCTAAATCACTTTCTGATGTTTAATGAAATGAATAGTCAAGCAACATCAAATTAACCCCACATCTCTAAACTGTCCAGAGAGATGGAGGACCTCCTCTTCAGGTGTCCCACAACACCAGAGTATACTTGAGATACTGAGTGGGAACGGAAGAACAGTCCGAACAAAAGGAATGGCATGTTTAAAATTGGAGTCAAGGATTGAAAAGTAGTTCAGAAGAGTACACTTTAAGGGAAGGAGGGATGGTAAAGTTAGACAAATGGTAAAGGTCAGGATGGATTTTGTAAGCTTTGTGAAAGAGTTTGGAAAGCAGTGATAGGCATCATTAACTGAAAAGAGAAAAATGTCAAGGACATTTGTACTGAGATTTAGCTTGCTAAGAGTTGTGTGGTCACTGATGCATTCCAGTCAGGGCTGCTCACATTTTGGTCAGGTTGTCATATGTTAAGAGACACACATGGCACAGATAAGTGAAGCTCTGTGTACCCCAGAGCAGCTCTGTTCAGTATAGCTTTCTGTACCTTTTAGACACAATACCTGATAATAAATTCTAGCAGTTCACAAATCCATTGAGAACTTGAAATGAGGCTACTGCAATGAGGATGGTAATTTCAGTGAAGGAAAAATAGGCTTTTTGAGGATCAAATTCTAGGAAATATGGGCATAATTCCAAAACCCATTCTGCATATCCAGAGTAATATTAAGAATGTGGCCAATTTTGGTGACTGCAGGACAAGCCAAATCTAGAGAGTGAATGAATCACAGTCAAGAGGCAGATTCCCACAGAATCTAGCAAAAGTTAGGGAGCACAGCAGGCTTGTAGGAAAGTCACAAACATTCTTCTAGACCTGATTCATTGAAGAAGAATTGTTTTAGAAACACAAGACGTGGTCCCCACAGGTTGACCTTCATCAATCTTAAAGGAGAACAGATGGAAGTAAACATCCTATTGCCTATGAAGCGATCAACCAAGAAAACAAGTGAAGAAGATACCTTGAGGGTCTTTCGTTTTGTGCATCTAGAAGAGTTGGTTGTACACTGGTAAATATTTCCCACTCCAAAATGGACACCATTTTTTTTTTTACATCTTTATTGGAGTATAATTGCTTTACAATGGTGTGTTAGTTTCTGCTTTATAACAGAGTGAATCAGTTAAACATATACATATATTCCCATATCTCTTTCCTCTTGTGTCTCCCTCCGTCCCACCCTCCCTATCCCACCCCTCTAGGTGGTCACGAAGCACCGAGCTGATCTCCCTGTGCTATGCAGCTTCTTCCCACTAGCTAGCTATTTTACGTTTGGTAGTGTATACATGTCCATGCCACTCTCTCACTTTGTCCCAGATTACCCTTCCCCCTCCCCATATCTTCAAGTCCATTCTCTAGTAAGTCTGTGTCTTTATTCCCATCTTACCCCTAGGTTCTTCATGACATTTTTGTTTGTTTCTCTTAGATTACATATATATGTGTTAGCATACGGTATTTGTCTTTCTCTTTCTGATTTACTTCACTCTGTATGACAGACTCTAGGTCCAACCACCTCACTACAAATAACTCAATTTCGTTTCTTTTTATGGCTGAGTAATGTTCCACTGTATATATGTGCCACATCTTCTTTATCCATTCATCCAATGATGGACACTTAGGTTGCTTCCATCTCCTGGCTATTGTAAATAGAGCTGCAATGAACATTTTGGTACATGACTCTTTTTGAATTATGGTTTTCTCAGGGTATATGCCCAGTAGTGTGATTGCTGGGTCATATGGTAGTTCTATTTATAGTTTTTTAAGGAACCTCCATACTGTTCTCCATAGTGGCTGTACCAATTCACATTCCCACCAGCAGGGCAAGAGGGTTCCCTTTTCTCAACATCCTCTCCAACATTTATTGTTTCTAGATTTTTTGATGATGGCCATTCTGACCAGTGTGAGATGATATCTCATTGTAGTTTTGATTTGCATTTCTCTAATGATTAGTGATGTTGAGCATTCTTTCATGTGTTTGTTGGCCATCTGTATATCTTCTTTGGAGAAATGTCTATTTAGGTCTTCTGCCCATTTTTGGATTGGGCTGTTTGTTTTTTTGTTATTGAGCTGCATGAGCTGCTTGTAAATTTTGGAGATTAATCTTTTGTCAGTTGTTTCATTTGCAAATATTTTCTCCCATTCTGAGGGTTGTCTTTTGGTCTTGTTTATGGTTTCCTTTGCTGTGCATGGACACCATTTATAAATGAATATTAGTCCAGAACTATGAGGAGTTTCTTTTAAATAAATACTGGTCTCTCTACCTGCAGAACTCGACTCTAAACTAATTCAGGCAACTGATCAACAAGAATTAAGACAGGCCTGTAGGACTAATTCCTTCACCTTACTGAGTCATAAATTCCTCATAAGTAAACTGAGGGAGTGGGTTCGTCCATCTTTCAGGGAGAAAAAGGAGCACACTCCATTAGCAAACTACTACTTTCAGACAAAACCAGACTAAAAACATAAATTAAAGCCAAACATGCAAGAAGTGTATTTTAGAGTGAGATTCTGTTCCACACAGAGCTAAACTGATGTAAATTTCATAATTATGCCTCACCTTTCAGACATAATATCTGAAAATAAGTTCTAGCATTTCATGTTGTTCTTTAAATTTATACTTTTCCTTTTAAAATGCAGTATTAATCATTTTAATTTCAATGTGTCCAATAAAATCTAAATGTTAACCATTCATTATGTTTAATTATTTTCACCTTTGTCCTTTTTTTCACCTTTGTCTTAATTGTATTCTTACCCTGACTTTTTAATCAGTAGTTTATGCATGTTTATATTTTCATTTCCACTTTTAAATAAGAGAAAATGGCAACAAAAGATTCAAATAATTTTGCCTTACCATTGATCAAGACAAATTTAGAGATACTGTAGCACCTATAGGAAGAGATAGTAAGAAATAAATGTTTGCTAGCTGATTACTAATCTCCAAATTTGGTATAGAAAAGGTCATGTAAGGATGTAAGTGCATAATTCACAAAAATACAGATGTATTTAAAGACAAATGTATCAAAGCCAAGAGTAACCTTTTCTGTTCTCTGTACTTCAGTATCATTTGCATTCAGTTAGAGTTCTAGGACGTTCATAGGTGATGGGGAGACATGCTAGTGTACCTTCAGCAGGGAAATGTATAGGTTAGAAAAGGTGGAGATTGATCGGACAGCACTAGTAAAGAAAAGGGAGGGAATACGAATATTTACTGAGCGCCACCTAGGTACTTAATTATGCACTGAATTATCTCACTTACTCTTCACAACAGCCCCTTATATTATTGCACGTATATTTCTTGAACACCTGCAATGTGGCAGGCACTGTGCTTGGTAGAGACAAGGCTGAACAAGAACAAGCTAGTCTCTGCCCTTGTGAAACTCACATTCTAGTACAGAAAACAAGGAAGTAAACAGACAAACAAAAACAAATGACAAATTAGGACGGGCACACCATGAAGGAAGCAAATGAGCAGAAGTAACAAGTAATAAGAGGAAACAACAACAGATAGGAAAATCAAGAAAGACTGCTTTAAGAAAGGATTTAATTGCTAATCAAAGGAAGAAATAGAGCTGTCCAGATAGGAAATAGCAAAAAGAGTGGGGTAGCATGTGCAAAGGCCCTGGGATAAGAAAGATTCTTATGTCTACTGAGTTGGAGGCAAAAGCAGAAACGGAAAAATCATTAGGAGGCTATTGGTGGTGATTTAGCTGAGAGATGAGTTTCTCCTGAATTAGGAGTATTAAAGATGAAAAGAAGTGGACAGTATCAAGATGTATTTTGGAGGTAGAGATATATTTTGTGGTAGTACTTGCCACGTTTATTTATTAATATCCCCCACATAACAGATGATAAATAGCCTAAAAGAATAGGAGATTAACTAAACTCTTATAGTAACTTCAGGATGGGGTTATGAACCCTACTTTCTTTAAAGCCCTTTCCACTACATCACACTTCTTTGCTTTATTAATTCAAGGTCAATGTAGGTTTTATAGAGTCCTAAAAGTAGAAGCATTTGCCAGTCAAATGATTTTGAACTAGAATATTCTTTAATTACCTGGACAGTTTACAGATTTTCAGTTTGCAAATCCAAAACTTCATTTCATCTGAAAGGGGCACCACATTCTATGAGCACTCCAATATATATTTTCTGTACAAAATGTGAAAATACTCTTGCATTTCTTCCAAGGATGTGCTGAGTTATCCCCATACATGTGGAAAATTTTCTATTGACTAAAGCAGCAATCTGTAGCAATTCTGAACCATATGCTGTTCTTACCATAAGTCTTAATTGGGTAATTTGAGTGACCAAACTGTTTTTTCAGCTTTGCTAAAAATAGGCCTGTCTCTGTCCATATTTAAAATGACTGGTTGCTGATAATCTCTCACGTCGCCAAGTAAATCAACACGTGAATAAGGCTTGAAATAAGCAGGTTTGGGTTCAAAAGCTAAGCTGGAAAGGACCTTGCTCTCATAAGCTCAGTGCTTCTGCAGTTTTGTTTTTTATTATTATTCTATCTTTACTGTTGAGATTCTGCTCACCAGTACTTCCATTTCTTCTTTTTCTCTGTGCATGATAGGCTTGTACTTCCTCATCCTCTTGGGTTGGCATGACGTAGTCCTTGCTCTGGAAGTAGTTAGGAGCTGCTATACAGTTCTCCCCTCCCTCACTGCAGGGTCTAGTGATGTTCAGAGCCTTTGTTAGCCCGAATCCCTGATGAGGATGACCTGCAGAGAGTCTCCCCAACTAACCCTCAACAGACATGTTGTATGAGGGCAAAAGAACTTTGCTGTTTTAAGACACTAAGATTTAGAGGTGTATTGTTGTTGTTGCTGCTGCTACATAACCTCATCTCTTTGACTGCTATAGGTTTCCTCACATTCTTGACATGAAGGAAAATACAAATTTCCAAATTAGAGAAGCATGACAGACAGTTCAGTTGGCAGAAAATGAGGAGGTTTGGATTGAAATGGACCTGGTTTTAATCCAGTCTCTGTACCTTACTTGCTCTTTGAGACTTCTTTTTCTCAGCTGTAAGAAAGAGATAATAGCATAGTTGTGCTATGACAACTTAATATGTCAAGTGCCTAGCAGCTTGCCAAACCATAGATGATGTTCAATGAAAACAGCTATTTTTGGGAGGAGTAATGGTAAATAGACTAACGGTCTAGAAGGATATATCCATGTAGGCAGGACTGAATCTGAAGAGACTGCAGAAATGGGGGGGAAATTGCCATTTATCCCCTCGCTTCCCCTTCTCCCCCTGCAAGTTTCTTCCTAGTCATGAGCATGCCTTTCTCTCCCTCTGTGTACCCTGATGCTTTCTTTGCCCTCTTCCAACTCTGCTGTTACAAACTGCTCCCAGGAAGGCATGTATCACTCATTAAATCATTCATTAAAATAGCTGCATTTTAACAGGAAATAACTTGAGTTAATAAACTAAAGCTCCAGCACGGTATTCATCTCATGGTATTCAGGTGAAAAGCAGTGGGGTACTACCTTTCACCCAAACCCAGGATGGCAAAGAGGATTCCCCAAACTGTTAGATCCACTAAGCCAGGTAGGTCTCCTGGGTAGTCTTTAGAGAAGACTTTGATAAGGCTACCATTTATAAGTCTGTCTAGAACCTGCTGGAAAAAGTACCATGATAGTTTGGCAGGGTCTTCCATGGTCTCAGAAGTGGGACTGGCAGGACTAGTACTGTGTATTTGCATGACTTGAAAATTCACAGTGACTTTACACACTATCTCCACATTAAGCCTCATTGCAGATGATAGAACTAAAACTTAAAGCTTTTCAATCATTTACCAAATTCACATAGATGGGAAGCAGAGGAGTATATATCCAAAACCAGTACCTCTGATTTCAATTCTAACACACTTTCTCCTTTTTACTATCACAGTTTTTTTTTTTTTTTCTGTCCCTGGAGGAGCAAATTCGATAATGTCTCTTGACTTTAAGAGCACATGCTATTATAAAATGAAGATCTTTCCTTTAAGTCATATATTTGGGAATGTGAAATTATGCTTTCTACATTTATAAAGTAACTGAAAGAAGATACATCAGGGTTAAAAAAAACTATAAACATGCTCTTGAAAATAAAATTAAAGTGAGGTATCCTGTATAGCAATTTGTTCTGGCTGAGAATAATACCCATAGTTTCAGAGAATTTTCATCTCTTCCTACATTAATGAAAAGAGAAGGAAATGAGGAAGGATGCAAAATTTTTAAGTCCTGTCATTTCTTTAAGAAACTATAGGGACTTCCCTGGTGGTGCAGGGGTTAAAAATCATCTGCCAATGCAAGGGATATGGGTTCGGTCCCTGGTCAGGGAAGATCCCACATGCAGTGAAGCAACTAAGCCTGTGTGCCACAACTACTGAGCCTGCGCTCTAGAGCCCGTGCTCTGCAACAAGGAAGCCAATGCAGTGAAAAGCCCGCACACCACAATGAAGAGTAGCCCCCGCTCACCCCAACTAGAGAAAGCCTGTGTACAGCAACAAAGACCCAATGCAGCCAAAAATAAATAAATAAAATCAATAAATTTATATTAAAAAAAGGAACTATAATTATTTTCTTGTGGCTAATATAATTTCTAATATTCTGTCTCTTCCCAATCAATTTTAAACACTGGAAACATCTTGAAAGATACAATGAAAATACAAGATTTGTAGCCAGGCAAGCCTGGGTTTGAACACTGGTTTGATCATCTAATATGTTGGGAAAGCAAGGTAATTAAATCCTAATTTAGAGATGGGCCTCAAGTTTTTCATCTTTAAAATGGAAGTTTACATTAACATTCTCATAGGACGGTAGTGAGTATTGTATGAAATAGTGAAGAGAAAGCATTTTGTAAATTTTAGAAAATGTTACTTCTCTTTTCCCTTTGCATCATATAGATTCACATTGTTCTCTGATTCCTATTCCGAAGTAACACACAGTCAAGATTTTATTAACTTAATAAATATAGGAAGGAAAGAGGAAGGGAGGGAGAGAGGGAGGGAATGAAAGAAAAATCCCTATTAAGAAAAACAATTCAAAAATAGGGTAGAGATACTTTTCCTTCTCTGAATGACCTGATATTTTTCTATCAGCAGAGATTGGAAGACCCTGGAGTTATTCTTCCCTTGGTCTCTTTCCCCAGTAGAGACATAAGAGATATATAACCTCTTTATAACATTTCTGACAATATCACTAGAAACTGGTCATTTGTTCCAAAAGCGGAACCTCCTTCTTGAAAGACTTTTAGCCCTGTTTGATTTTGTCATTTATTAATGGATTAAATTTTCTCAGAAATATATTTTAGGGCTGCTAATCTCATCACTATACACAATTATACATTTGTCTTTCAGACAACTGACCAGATACCTAACGTAAACCTATGAGACAGAGGAATTTCCCAGTACCCAGTCTAGGACTGGTCTTAGCTGAAATTTTGCTGTTTATGCCACCTCAGGTAGCTATTTCCATCTTCACCTAATAGGAGAACCTCTATGGGTTTGGGCAGTTATCTCCACCATAAAGAAGGCTTAGTTTCTCATACAGTTTCAGAGTCTGAAATGTGAAATGTGAAATAGTTAAGTACGTGGTGAGTGTTGTCAAATGGATCATATCAATGTGTTCCCTCTATTTCCAACAATCATTGGTATATAGACAGATACCCTAGGTAATTACAGGCATTTACAATTAGGTTTTACTGGGGAACCATTTCAAGAAAATGATTTGTTCAGCTGTGTACTAGATTAGTAACACAGTTGGGTGTTGGCAGAATCTTCCACTGTGACTGTGAAAACACAGCAAGAAGTGTTGATACAAAAAAGAACTTTAGAAATATGCTGAAAGTTTCATTATTTTTCCAAAAACTATTGCATCACTTCCCAGAAACATAAGTCCACATCTTTTCAATCATTATTTTTCTTTTTTTAGACTATTTGGGGCATACATAAATACAGCGATGAAATGAAAAAGTACAGCCAATGGAATTTTACTGGAACAACCTGTAAATCAGGATTAGATTAACACTGAACAATGTTCTGTGTGATCATGAATAGCTTTTAGACACCTCCAGAGCACCCACATGACCTGGTGTCAACAGTCAGACCTACACATCAAAGAGACTAGGACAGGCACTTGACAGTCTACCCAGATGAGACTTCAATTAGCAGATAAAACAGAGGTACCACTGCTTGTGATGCTCTTTTGAAGGTTTATCTCTGCACAGGCATGAAATCATAAATAAAAATCTCCAAATAAGCAAGCTGACTCAAGAAGGCAGTAGCTGGACCACCATTACCCTCTGGGCTCAGTAATAATATCATATACCTGTTTGAATGCCCACTTGTTCAAATGACTTTGTAAATCCTTAATTATCCTCTTTTAAATGAGTAGCATTTGGTTTCCCTTCAAACTTCAACCTCTAGATAAGTATATTGCTCTGATTTGGAACTTACCAGAGTAAAAATGTGACTATTCTAAGCAGTGGAATCAATCTGAGTTGATAACATAAGTGCAGGAATTCTTACAAGCTCCCACTCTTCCCAAAATAAATAGAGCAATTTGACTTTCATCTAATTTGTTCATTTAAAACCTGGTACAAACACAAATATCTTTCCCACCACTTGTTTTATGAGCTTTTTACTGGTTTTTTTAATTTATATCTGGAAAAACTTCCAGATATTTCAGTGTCAGAAATATGATCACGTTTGAATTGTCTTTCTTAATTGGATCCAGGGCTGGCATGTGTCATTGAGATATTTAATCCTAACCCATTAAATCCCCAAAGCATCATGATTTAGGTCTTGTGATCTTGGAGTTTAGATTTGGCTTCCTCCCTGAATCAACCAACCATTCTGTTATGGTTGAATTGTTCCCCTGCCCCAATCAAATCCATATGTTGAAGTCCTAACCCCCAGCACCTCACAATGTGACCTTATTTGAAAATGGGGTCATTGCAGATGCAATTAGTTAAGATGAGGTCCTGCTAGAGTAGAACGGGCCCCTAATCCAATATGACTGGTGTTCTTATAAAAAAGGGAAATTTGGACATGAGACACACACACAAGGAGAATGCTATGTGGGGCAATATGTCTACAAGCCAAGGGATTCAAAGATTGCCAGCAAATCACCAGAAACTAGGAGAGTAACATGGAACAGAATCTCCCTCACAGTCCATGGAGGGAACCAACACTGCCAACTCCTTGATCTTGGGCTATCAGCCTTCAGAACTGTGAGAAATAAATCCTGTTGTTTAAGCCTTCCAGTCTGTGGTACTTTGTTATGGCAACCCTAGCAAACTAATACACATTTTTCACTGCTGCGGCAGCAAATAGTCTCCTTGACTGATTAGTGATTCTCTTTTTATCTCTGTTCCTACACATTAAATGAGAATATTTTGCACATTAGTGGTGTTCTCAGTTAGCCTTCAAAATGATGGACATGTTTGAAAAAAGGACATTGTCTTTCAGCATTGCCTTGGCCTTCCATAAGGTGAAAAAAGATGAGACTTAGAAGAGAGAAGAAGACAGTTTTTTATCTGCTTACACCCTCCTCCAAAAAAATATCGTAGCCCCTGGCTGGGTACATACTAACACTGAAAAGCATTTTGATAGAAGTGTGAGCCTCAGTCATAAATAGTTAGAGCCAACTGGGCATTCAGCCAGTGTTTTTAAGGGGGGAGCTAAGCAACAGGAGGATTTCAAGTAGGAAAATAAATAACAAAGTATATTTGTAATCAGGAAAGAGAGAGGAGCACTACCCTGATCATTTGGAAAACCAAGGAGTCCACAAAATCAAGCTACTCTTTAGAAAATAGAAAAGGAGGACTGATGTCAAGGGAAAAGCAGCAGTCAGCACCTGGATTGAAGTCATGACTTTCCTAGTCCTAGGAGAATTTGGATCAAGTGAGTTTCCTAAACTGCAGCTACACTCCCAACTTCCAGCTCTCTGGACCACATTTGACATATGGAGTTCTCAAATTTTAGTGTGTGTGAGAATCACTCGGAGGGCTTCTAAAACACAGATTGCTGGGTTCCAGCCCTGGGGTTTCTGATTCAGTAGGTCAGATGCAGCCAAATAATTTGCATTTCTCATAAATTCCCAGGTGATGCTAATGCACTGGTCTAGCAATGTACTTTGAGAACCACTGGACTACATCAATGTTGTCGCATCTGCTTGTTGAGAAGAATCACCTAGGAGAAGCTTGTTTTAAAAATACAAAATCCTAGGTCCCATGCCAAACTTTCTGACTCATAACCTCCAGGGAAGGGACTAATATTTTCTATTTTAATAAACTTTGAGTGATTAGTATGATTAGGCAAGTTTGAGAAACACTGCACCAAGTCTTCATGAATTCCCTTTTTGCATCTGTCATTTTCCCACATGGTACCAACGGGTGGGTTTTGCAATATGGCAATAGTTGTACGAGCAGTTAAGAATAGCACAATCACTGAGTTCTGTTAATCCTAATCTGTTGATACTGCCTATAGGCCAACCATAGAACTGTACTTCTCTTCACAGACAGATGCCCTGGGAGAAGTCTTTCTTAATACCAACTGGCCCTGGTACTGTGATGTAGTCCAGAGCCCACACTGAAATAGGCCCAGGTGATGTAGCTTTTGCTGACAACTCTAATACTTCTCTTTTGCTCCTTATTATCCCATAACCATGCCTTGCTTCCAATATTAATGGGGTCTCTAGCCTCAGGTTGTTTCCTCTTTAACTTCACAAGTACTTAGTGTGAGTTATACTCTAGGAGTTTTATTTCAAAACCATTTTCTCTTTTTTTTGGCAGGAACATCCTTGCTGTCACCTGCAGAGGAAATCTCACTGGCTCGGCAGCTGGTTGATGGTAATTCAAGTTAACTGATTAAAGGGTGGTTGGGGATTTGCAAAGAGCTTGTAGTAAAATTGATTGGGGCCCAACTATGCCTATGTGCTGCTTTGGTACACATATAATTCCTCAAATCCAAATTGCAGCCACTTACTCAAAAGTGAGGCATCCTGTAAATGGCTTTCTTTGGACCATCTTTTACCTCTGGGGATTTAAAGTGATCTTAAGAATAGTGGCCTCAAACATATCATATCTAATCTTTTCAGCAACCCTAAAATGTGTTTGCTACTCTTTTACAAACAAAGAAACTGGGGCTAAATGAGATTAAATATAGAATCTTCAAGGTCACATGACTAGCTAGTGTCAGTCAGGATTCAAGGCCAACTATACAACTTCAAAGCCTGAGCTGTCTCTGCAAGACTACAGTATTCTGCCTTTGAAGAAATTCAGGATCAAGTTGGAGAGCAATATTTCAATTTGTTATTTTTTTCTTGAGTTTCTAAGATTGCATCTAAACTGCAGTCAAGTGAGATAAGGTTGTGGCACTCTCTCAGTTTTGTCAGTTACTTCCACAGAATCTCTGCCAACTTCAAGTATAAATACAAACCTAGTTCTGTGACTGGAAAGTCAACAATTGGATGGTTATTCAGAAAGTGTGGTTAATTATCTGCTTTAAGTAACATAAAGACAGTTTGGACTTTGATTTATCTTGAACTTTTGCTTTTGCTCAAAGTCTCATTGCTGATTGTTTCACATCTTCTTTCTGTTCTTTCTTTCACCAGCAAGGACTTATTGAATACCAGTTCTATGCCATATACCAGACTCAGGGATGAAAAACACATCCCTGCCTTGGCTAGCAGAGAAGATGGGCAAATACACCAACAAATTACAACACAGATGGACGTTTTACCAAGAAGAAGGTTTCCTGATAGAAGTGGTAGTTGAGTTGAAACTCATGGAAGATGAGTTAGGATTAATCATGTACAGAAGAGGAGAAGGGAGTATCCAGCCGAGAAGGTACATTATGAGGAAAGTACAAAAGATTGGACAGCAGTTTGGCATTGCTGGAAAACAAGGTGGATGTGGAAGAGGAGACCAGAGGCTCAGCAGAGACTAGACTGTAGAAAGCCCCATAGACTAAGTTAGGTTGTTTTAACTTTATCCCTAAGGTTATAGGAAAAGATTAAAGATGTTGTGAAGGAAAATAGCATAAACAGATTTTCATTTTATTAACAAAATATTACTCTGACAGCAGATATGGAGGATGATTAAAGGGCCCAAGACCAGAATCAGGACATGAGTTACTGGGGTAATTCAGATGGGAAATGATGGAGGCATAGATTTAAAACATGGCAGTGATAATGTAGAGAATTGAGAAATACTGGTAGGATTAATAGAACTTAAAGGAAGGTTAGATATATAGAAAGAAGATTAACTCAATCTTTAATTTTTTTCCAAAGTCATATTTAAAAATATTACTGTTTTCCCTATTCCCTCCAAATTCTCTTAGTATGACATTTACTTAATTTTGCTTGAACATCTATTTCTTTTTTTTATCTCCAAAAAAGTTTATTAGCATGATTAAAAACATTTTCTTGAATAACAATAGAAATTCTAAACATGAAAGAGTATCAGTGGCTATATCCTATAACCAATATTTGCAACTGGATGGACAGCTTTATTGCCAGTCTTCATTTTATTAAAAACAATCCATATTTATTGGTTTCATGTGAAGTCATGACTATTGCTTTGCCTGGGAATGAGTCCCTACTGCAATTAAGTATAAAAAATATCTTCCATAATTGGAGTGTGACCTGCATTACTGAGTAAAGAGTTTATAAAAATCCTCAAAGAGTTGGGTTTTTGTTTTTTAAAAACATTCCTTTTACACACTACAAAGAAATAATTAGTATTTTGGCTTTTAAAATTCCTACATGATATTTAGAATGGCAGTCCCCCAAAGGTCCTCCCTTCACATAATTGAGAACACAGACCCTCTTCCGGAGCATACATTCTTGGGGTGGACTCTGAAGACTTCAACCTCCACATGTTTATACTGGTTTGAGAACAAAGACAGCATCATCCAGAACGTAGTAGTCATTATACATGTCACCTTCACACAGGTATGGCAGTCTAGTGAAAGCTTTGATAACAAAACCAGCTTTTCTGAAAACTTCAGGCAGACTATTCACTTGTTTTTCCCAGTTCTGTCCCTTGATTTCCAAAATTTCTGATGGTTATTTCACTTGCCGCCGTTTTCCACATAGGGATGAAAAGGTAAGACCAGAGCAAGGATGACCCTGCCTCTAGTTGGCTCCAAGACACTTCCAATATCTTTTAGCAAAGTCAGGGGCTGATCACAGCAGTCCAGCAAATTCAAGCAGCTGATGACATCATACTGGAACCCTGTATTCTGCCATTCATTTATACCAAGTACTCTGTATTTCTTCTTCTGAAGCTGCCATATCATAGTTTCAGACAGCTCAGTGGCGTAAATTTCTTCAAAATGAGGGCTCATTATTTTTGTGACTTCTCCATCTCCAGCACCTAAATCAAGAAGTCTATGCGTTTTCCAATCTGGATTAATTTTAAGCAGTCTCTGAAACTGATCTGGTGAAAAGACAAACATTGAGCCTCTTCCTAGCAACCCATTGATAGATGTTCTAGACATAAACAGGCTAAAAACAGATGACACAAAAGAGTGATATAATTGGATAAATAGCCAGCCCGGTTTCTCAGTGCTGTTGTTTAAGAAGATCTGTGTTCCTTGATCAAGGTAACTCTGAACAAAGACAGCCTGGAGTGATTCACATAATTTCTCTCTGTTGCACGCATACTACTGGTGGTTCTCCTTCCTGCCGCTCGCGGCGGCCGCCGCCGGCCCGCCGGGGCCGCTCGTCATATTCACGTACAGGGAGCGGGTGAGCGGGCTCCGCAGGGTGCACATCCTCTGCGCCAGCCACACGGACGCCAGGCTCAGACACAGCCGGCCCGCGAGCAGTCTTATCGGGGGCCGCGGCCACTCGCTCGGATCACCGCCGGCGCCGGGGCAAGGAGGAGGACGCGCCACCGCCTCCAGCCGCCGCCGCCGCCACCCAGGATAGAGTCATCGCGCCCAACTCGCCCATCCAGCCCCTTCAGGGACGAGGCCCGAACATCTATTTCTATTCTTTACCAGAAGAAGCAGGAGCCTCTCCCACCACCACCACAACAATCAGCAAGTAGTTATGGAGCACTTATTACTAAATCATACTTTGTCTAGTCTTATAACAAGTTTACATCCCTTTGTTTTAATCCTGAATTTCTATTGGTAGTCTCTGTTTGGTTTAACCCTGTATTTTACATGGCATTGTGGTTTTTTAGTGTATAATCTCTTCTTCCCTTCCTGTGCCGTAGTATTTTAGTGCTTATTACTTAAGTTCTCATGTTTTCTATGTATACCTGCAATTTTATTCTTTATTATTTTCTCTAAGTAATTCTGAATAAGTACTTCTTGTCTATTTCCAAAGCATTTAAAAAGATTTAATATTTCAATTATAAGTTAAATACACTGATAAAAAAACATGATCAGCAACCACTAACTTTCTTTAAGAAATCAGCTAATGACTCTTATTCATTTACTATGGCTCTGGTATATTTATTTCGAAAAGGAAAACACTATACTTTGTTCAAAAAAGTAATAAAATGAAAATTTTCTACTGCCCTCATATGTGCAAATTATGTTCATTTTATTCCACAGCCTATATATCTTCAGCAATACCTTCATTTACTTCTAAGTGTAGTAAAATTCAGCGCATATACCAATGTAAGAAATAACTTAGCTAACCAAAAGACAAGTTAGTTTTATATGTAGTTTCTATCTCACTTATTTTTTTTTCTAACAGCAATCACCCCATATTCAACAAATATTTGCAGTTGTTTTCTTCAAGAAGTCTAAAGAAGACTCTCTGCACCATTCAGATTTAAAGACTGACCAAAACAGCACATCAAAGAGGAAAAGTAAATAAAGAATCAACTGTCAACTAAATGCTACCTTTCCCCATATTGTGCATACCTAGTGTCTTAGGTATCACTCATGTAGATTGCAGTCTGGCCACTTAGACTTGCCATCAAGTTTTTATTGAGCAATTTCTATGTGCTTACCACAGTGCTAGGCTCTGTAGGTACAAAAACAGAGGTCCTGCTCACAAGGGGCTTACAATATGGTTGAGTATTAAAAAAAAAAAAAAAAAACTACAAAAGCTCTTAAAAATGCATATTGTACAAATTATTTTTATATAAAAAAGCATTTCAGATAATGACAATAAAATAAAGTCTTAGAACATGAATAAAGAGAGAAACATTTTAATCCATGGGGTAAGCCTAGACATATTTTGAATTAAAATATTTAGTAAAAGCCTGGATTAATGAAACACATAAGTACAAATATTTTTTAAGACAGCTGTTAAACATTTAAGTATTCATAGTAATTAATTAAAAGCATATCAAGCAAGGTATATTTTATTCAGATCCTTAAGGTGTCTGAATAATTACAATTATCTTAACAATAGACTTCTTTTAAATGTGCTTCCAACTACTGAAGATGTTGAAAAACAATTTTGTTCTCTTAAGTAGCTTATATGGTTTCCTTATAACCTAGTTTTCATTATTTATTTAATTTTTAAAAGTCGTTCTTGTAGACACTAAAAATGTAGACCAATTCAACACTCTGAATTTCCATATATTTCGTGGACCAAGGTCCCCTTATAAGATACATATACACATTTACGTACAAAAGATAATGACTTTAACTCCTCCTTCCTTGGGAGAATTTGGATAAATATAACTTCTGATGGAAGCTCAGTCTTCTAACTCTAATATTCCCTGTTTCCTTTCCTTGCCCTGGCTCTGAGATCTCAGCATGGCTTGGCATGCCTCTTCACATTACCCTGTCCCAACCTTGTTTGGGAACAGCATAGCTGGATTTTTTTTTTTTGCTTTTGTTTATTTTGTTTCACACTGGGTTGCAGTGGTGCTGAATGAAATCACTGGCTCTGCAATAGAATGTTGGTAGAAGTAGGCAGGAGTTTATTTCTTCCAATGCAAAAGTCATAGGTCTATATGTAGTCAGGAACCAGGTCTATACAGCCCATTTTTTGTGGTGTCAAATACTGTACTAGAGCTATGAGACCCATGAAGAAAATATAAGAAATGTGTCTGTCAACCATGAAATAGAATTTTGTCAAGGGAAAAAAGACAGGCATAATGAAAATATTTAAGGAATAGTACAGTAATTATCGAAATGAGCACTATATAACTTCAGAGCTGGGGAGAGAGGTAAGCAGATAACAAAGACATAGTAGTCCTCCCTTATTTTCAGGGAATACATTCCAAGACCCTAGTGGATGACTGAAACCACAGATAGTACTGCATCCTATATATAGTATGTTTTTTCCTATACATAAGTACCTCTTTTAAAGTTTAATTTATAAATTAGGTACAGTAAGAGATTAACAATAATAACCAATCGTTATTGTACTAGCTTTTTTTCCTTCTTCACAATTTCAAGAATAGAAGAGTTCTTCTTATGTAGATTTTAGCAACCTCAGCATATTTTTTTTTTCTTTCCTTATTAAATTGAGAACTTTCACTTAAAGGAAGCACTTTACACTTAAAGAAGCACTTTACAATTTCTCTTTGGCATATCCGAATGGCCAAGCATCACTACTCTTGGGCTTTGGGGCTATTATTATTATTGTTATTATTATTTTGGGCCACACCTCACAGCTTGGGGGATCTTAGATACCCGACCAGGGATTGAACCCCAGGCTGGTGGCAGAAAGCGTGGAGTTCTAACCACTGGAGTGCCAGGGAATTCCCTGGGGCCATTATTAAGTAAAAAGCATATTAAGTGCTTGAACCCAGGCACTGCAAAACCTCAACAGTGGATCTGATAACTGAGCGGGCTACCATGTGACTAATGAGTGGGATACAGGGGACAAAGTGATGATTCACATCCCAGGTAAGACAGAGCAGAACCCTAGGAGATTTCATCACGCCTACTCAGAATGACATGCAATTTAACACTTATGAATTGTTTTTTTCTGGAAATTTCCACTTAATATTTTCAGGTTGCGCTTGACCACTGGTAACTGAAATCACAGATAAGGAGGGGCTTCTGTACTTAAATTGTCCAAGGCCTAAGGACAAGGTGAGATTCGAACATATGGGAGATGAGTAGGTTTTGTGTGGGCAAAAGTAACCATGAGGTTTTAGAATCAAGAAGAATAGCATCCAGGGATCTGTTGTTACATAACGTTGATTCTGTCCATGACATTTCAACCTACAGTCAGGAAGCCAGTTTATAGTTGAAAGTGAGAACTCATATTATACAGTTGGAGGTAAGTCTAGATAAAGAATTAATCACAGTTAATTACTGAGTTACTTATTGAGTACCTATTGTGTTACACTCACTTTACGTACCTTTTCACAATAACCCCACAGGTAAGTATTATTGTCTTTAGTTTACAGTTTAATTCATTGAGACTCAATGAAATTAATTAATTTTCTCAAGTTCACAGAGCTAATGAGTGGCACAGCCAGATTTAAATCCAAGTTTGATTCCAAAACCCTTGCTTTTATTACTAGATCACATTGTCTTATAAATGGAATATCATTGTAATAAGTCTCACATCCCACTGTGCTGTAGGGAGAACAGTAAACCTGGAATCAAAAAACTTAAACTTGGATCTGAATTCCTACTTATGTTAGCTAAGTGACATTGGGCAAGCCCTCTGTAAACCTTACCCTCTTTTGTAAAAATAAAATAGTAAATAGATGACAGCTAGACAACCACATAGCTAGATGATGGACAGATAGGTAACAGGAGTATGGATATTCCTACTGATGGTCTGTAAATTCTACTTGCTCAATAAAATATGTTGAATTTAAACCTGAATAAAGGGATTGTGTACAGCATCAGTTTCGTGCCAGTTACATGGTGCTTGAATTTCAATACATATTTAATGAAAATAATTGTAGTTTGAAGCTAATTCACACTGGTTCAACTAGCCAGAAGGAATGATTCAACTATTTTGGTTTCATCTCATTGACAGAAATGACAATAGAGTCACAGTATAGGCTCCTATTGCAAAACTACTGATACCATATTATCATCTCTTTCTAAGATATCCTCGTAGGTGACAGCATGATCCTTAAGTGCCTAAAGAAGGGACACTCAATAAATATGTGTTGAATTAAGTGAATGAGGTGAGGGAAAAGAAGGAGGAAAGGAGTGGGAAAGAAAGACAAGAGAAAGAAATGTTGGTTGATTTTATGAGCAGGTAAGTGTACATTAGCTGAGAGATAGTAGATGACTCAAAGTATTTTTTTAAAGTTCACAGAATTTCTTATTTCAGACAAACTAGACCCTTTTATTTCATAAAAAAGTAACACAACT